>NC_091179.1:9056869-9266869 GCF_040958095.1 Procambarus clarkii
CCCGGGATCCCCGAACTGGAGTCGATAACGAAGCCAACTGCACTACGAGACCCTAATAGTGTGGGGTAATAACATTGAATTGGCTTTGATTATCAGATATTCAAACACGGACCTCAAAAACACTGGACCGTGGTCCAACGAACCTGGCTATGGATGCTAAAGTGTCTTCAAGCTACATCGGGCTGTAGAATACATACGAACTTCCTAATTCTTCGTCATAACATTGAGCAAGAAGCATATTTTATGAGGTGTCGTCGGGGGTCCAAGGTTGGTGTTGTGTGTGAGTCAAGGTGCTTCCTTCGGGGACATACATCAATGACAAGTCAGCAGGCTAGACGCAGCAATCATCTGAAGGTGTGGGGGAGGGGGCATTGTTATTCCATCGAGTGGGGACACTCCGCGGAGAAGCCTACACTTTCGTAACAGCTTCGATGCCACTTTTTTTTTTTAATCATTCTTTCGTTACAATTTTTTGCGAGTTAATTTCAGTTATGGATGAATTTCTCAATTATGAATAAAATTATCAGGAATTTTAGAGATGGAGAATTTCGTTAACAAGCACGAACACACAGAAATAGAAACTAATTGTTATTTTTATATAAATAATATAAAAAGTCTGAGCGTAGTTATGATTGACAATAACATAGTAAAGGCTTAAACATCGCAGAAGGTTTGTGGGCATGGCTTAAACATTATAGGTTTGTGGGTGTGGCTTTGACAGTGTAGAAAATTTGTGGGCGTGGCTTAAACATTGTAGAAGATTTGTGGGCGTGGCTTAAACAGTGTAGAAGGTGTGTGGGCGTGGTTTAAACAGTGTAGAAGGTTTGTGTACATGGCATAATGGATGTACAGGTTTTGTTGCCGTGGCGTAAGCTGTGTAGAAGGCTTGGGAATGCCAAGGCCTGGAAAACTATTATGTAGAACCGAAATGATTAGGTAAAAACACCTATATATAAATCCTTGATTCTAGATAGACCTCCTTTATCGAACGTCAAAATCCGCCTCGATAAACTTATAGCTATAGACGTCTTGTCTCCGACTATGGTAAAGCAAACCATATATAATTTAGATCTTCGCAAATTAAACAAATGGTGAAACTATTGATAACGGTGATTACCTCACCGGTCGGTACCACTACCTATACACATATGTACACTACCCACATAATTATTTAACATGTCAACTCACCCTTACAGCACGGATATTGGTATTCAAGGATTCTTAGTGGTTGCCAGTAGGCTGCGCGCACATGCCTCCATCACCAGCTGAGTTTTGTGGCCAAAGGTTTGCGTCGCTTTAAAATCGAATGTTCAAACTTTGATGTGCTGGAATATGCTTTTTTTGCCTGTTTCCGCTTTCTTCCCGTCATTTTAATCTGAGATTGACTTTAATTAATAGTTATTAAATATATATGTATAATATATATATATAATTATGAAAACAAATTTCAAAATGTTTACATGAGCTGATGACCGTTGATTTATAGTTATTTGTATGCTGACCCGCCTGAAATGTGTTCAACATATAGATGCTGTTTCTCTATTATTATGCAACTAATACAAGAAAACCACTCCATGGTGAAATTTATGGTATAATCTAAACAGGGATTTGTTTTGTTTAGTTCATTTATTATGCACCCCATATCCATCCTGTGGGCGGTAGTGTTAAGGGTTACAGAGGCACATAATGGGCACAGGGACTGAACCCCACAATTCATTTAGCTAAACAAGTTACAATCTTGATGAGCTAGTTACAAAATTCAATGCACATCGTTATATCAACAATGGGCTCAAGACCGACCATAAGTACAGTTTTTAAATCAAGCAACTGACGTATGTGGAGAGCTAATGTCACAATTGATATGTTTGCCCTAGAAGAATGGCAAGCCGTTGGTATAAGTCTACACGTGCGTATCAACCCTGGCTAACACCTACATTGACTTCAGTGTTGCACAACCAGGTGGCGCTGCTACTCACAGGGTATCAGCGAAATCCCGTAAGTATAGAAAACTGGATCACCACTATAATTTTGTCCCCAATGCTGCTGAGACACTCGGCGCCTGGGGTAAGAGTGCCACCAGTTTTTTGAAGGAACTGGGTTCTAGGTTAATTGAAACAACAAGAAACAAGAGCTACCAGCTTCCTTTTCCAGCGCCTCAACGTGGCGATACAGAGGAGAAATGCACACTGCATTCAGGATTCCTGCCCGCCTTCTGAGGAGCTGGAGGAACTCTACAACCGATGATAATCCTCTTTGTACCATATAAGTAACTCCTTTTTTGTAACAAAGTTGAAATGAAACAAATATACATGTATATGGACAAAAGAATGGGGGTGGAAGGAGAAGAAAATATTAGTATTCAGTGAGAATCCACAAGATCTTCTCTGAATATTCTTTATTTTCTTCTCCGAGACTATGGGTCCCCACACTTGCACCAGAGGTGGTACCCTCACAATTTATATATATATATATATATATATATATATATATATATATATATATATATATATATATATATATATGTCGTACCTAGTAGCCAGAACGCACTTTTCGGCCTACTATGCAAGGCCCGATTTGCCTAATAGGCCGAGTGATTTTCTTCATCCTTCATTTTCTTCACCGGACAAAAGAGGAATGAGGTGATTTGATAAAATACCATGCCCAAGATTACCATCAGGGTGCCGGCGGGGGGATGGGGAATTAGCCTCGGCTACCATCCTCTTTTGTCCGGTCGTGTTGGTCGAGTGGTTAAGGTGTCCTGTACGCCAGATGCAGAGTGCTCCTGGCATTATGGGTTCGAGTCACTTCTGGGGTGTGAGTTTTCAGTTGCATATATGTCTGGAGACCGTTCAGGCTTGTTCGCATTTGTGTTCCTCACGTGTGCCCCAAAGAATGAGGTGATTTGATAAAATACCATGTTTAGGTCAGGTGAAAAAGTACATTGTGGTAAGGTTTATATCAACAATATAAATAGAAATGGGTGATTACACTGGTAAAGATTAAGTACTGAATTAGTCTTTACTAATATTGGGGAAGTACAAGATAGTGTGAGTTTGAAACACAAGGTAGGAAACTATGAGGATGAAATTAGGTACTTTTTGGTTTTACTTTTGAACAGGGCAGAGGTTGGACAATTTTTTAATTTATCAGGAAGTGAATTCCAAAGACTGGGCCCCTTTAATTTGCATGGAGTGTTTACACAGATTTAGCCTGACTCTGGGGATATCAAATAGATATTTATTTCTGGTGTGGTACTCATGGGTTCTATTACACCTATCAAGGAAAAGTTTCAGATCAAGATTAGCATTTAGGAACAATGGTTTTGTACATGTAGATAGCGCACGAGAATGTGTAGAGTGAGTATATGTTTAGCATGTTGAGGGACTTGAACAGAGGGGCTGTGAGTTAAGTTCTTTTAATTGCCTTATACAATTTAACGAATAAAAAGGTTTTCGTGCCTTAACATCTTTATATTATGATAATCACGACATATCTGCATTAAAATCAGTGTGCAATTCCGGTTTTGGCCTCCACCGCCTTCTCACTTGTTCCCTTGTAACTTGTAGCTCACTTGTAACACTTATATGCTGTGCTTCCTATTTTAACCTATGTTAAATGGGATTCTTGTATTGTGATTTGTGTATTTGTACTCACTGAATTTGTGCGCCCCTTGAGGGACTTGAAGTAGAGCGGGGGGGGGGGGTAGAAATAGCTTAAGCTACTCTATCCCTTTGAGATGTATTTTTAATTGTCTCAATAAACATACTTGAACTTGAAGTGGACTTTTTTCGGCAGCTTTATTTCCTTAGTTTCCGAGCTGTTTTCTTTACCGTGTATGTTGTAATAAACTATTCCTATATTTACAGTTGTTTCTCCCTGTGAAGATATTAATTAAACAATGGCGCGGAAGTTCAGCCTGGTCAGGGCCGCCAGCAGCCCTTGGGCCCGCCCCGGCAGCACCCAGTCTTTAATTTGGCACCTTTGTGGCACCTTTGTGAGACCTTGGTATAAGCCTAACATGTATATATACACTGGCTGCCTGTCCCCCTACACAATGATTTATTACTACCTATTATTTTATCATTTAATTTAAATATTAAATAAAATAATTAATTTAATTACTATAGTATACTTAATAATTTAATAATATGTAGTAAGTACAGTACATAAAAATGATTAAAAAGTACAGTTTAGTCATAGGAGATTCCTAGATTGGAATTCACTACCAAATTTCAATATATCCAAGTATTTTGAGTGTGAAATGCTGTTATTATATGCATAAATTGTTGTTTTAATAATATTACGCTTAACTACTTGGGCTGGACGGTAGAGTGACGGTCTCGTTTCCTACAGGTCGGCGTTCAATCCTCGATCGCCCAAGAGGTTGGGCACCATTCTTTTCCCCCGTTCCATCCCAAATCCGTATCCTGATTCCTTCCGAGTGCTATATAGTCATAATGGCTTGACGCTTTCACTTGATAGTTCCCCCACCCCCTAACTGAATAATATTACGAGAGCAGTATTTACAGGCTATTCATGCCCGTGCCACCTCTTGGGTGGCTTAATCTTCATCAATTGAGAGCAGTACGTCCTAACCAGACGTTATATGGTGATATCCTGAACAGTTGATAAATAAAAGTAATTGCATAACACCAGTTATCTAACACGTGAGGAACACAAATGCGAACAAGCCTGAATGGTCCCCAGAATGAGGTGATTTGGTAAAATGCTATGCCCAAGATAACTATCCGAGTGCCGGCGGTGGGGTGGTTCATATAGCCTCGGCTATCACCTCATTTTGTCCGGTCGTGATGGTCAAGTGGATTAAGGCGTCTTGTACATACCAGTTGCGTTGCTTCTGGGAGTATGGGTTCGAGTCACTTCTGGGGTGTGAGTTTTCAGTTGCATATGTCCTGGGGACCATTCAGGCTTGTTCGCATTTGTGTTCCTCACGTGTGCCCCAAGGAATGAGGTGATTTGGTAAAATGCTATGCCCAAGATAACTATCCGAGTGCCGGCGGTGGGGTGGTTCATATAGCCTCGGCTATCACCTCATTTTGTCCGGTCGTGATGGTCAAGTGGATTAAGGCGTCTTGTACATACCAGTTGCGTTGCTTCTGGGAGTATGGGTTCGAGTCACTTCTGGGGTGTGAGTTTTCAGTTGCATATGTCCTGGGGACCATTCAGGCTTGTTCGCATTTGTGTTCCTCACGTGTGCCCCAAAGAATGAGGTGATTTGGTAAAATGCTATGCCCAAGATAACTATCCGAGTGCCGGCGGTGGGGTGGTTCATATAGCCTCGGCTATCACCTCATTTTGTCCGGTCGTGATGGTCAAGTGGATTAAGGCGTCTTGTACATACCAGTTGCGTTGCTTCTGGGAGTATGGGTTCGAGTCACTTCTGGGGTGTGAGTTTTCAGTTGCATATGTCCTGGGGACCATTCAGGCTTGTTCGCATTTGTGTTCCTCACGTGTGCCCCAAAGAATGAGGTGATTTGGTAAAATGCTATGCCCAAGATAACTATCCGAGTGCCGGCGGTGGGGTGGTTCATATAGCCTCGGCTATCACCTCATTTTGTCCGGTCGTGATGGTCAAGTGGATTAAGGCGTCTTGTACATACCAGTTGCGTTGCTTCTGGGAGTATGGGTTCGAGTCACTTCTGGGGTGTGAGTTTTCAGTTGCATATGTCCTGGGGACCATTCAGGCTTGTTCGCATTTGTGTTCCTCACGTGTGCCCCAAAGAATGAGGTGATTTGGTAAAATGCTATGCCCAAGATAACTATCCGAGTGCCGGCGGTGGGGTGGTTCATATAGCCTCGGCTATCACCTCATTTTGTCCGGTCGTGATGGTCAAGTGGATTAAGGCGTCTTGTACATACCAGTTGCGTTGCTTCTGGGAGTATGGGTTCGAGTCACTTCTGGGGTGTGAGTTTTCAGTTGCATATGTCCTGGGGACCATTCAGGCTTGTTCGCATTTGTGTTCCTCACGTGTGCCCCAAAGAATGAGGTGATTTGGTAAAATGCTATGCCCAAGATAACTATCCGAGTGCCGGCGGTGGGGTGGTTCATATAGCCTCGGCTATCACCTCATTTTGTCCGGTCGTGATGGTCAAGTGGATTAAGGCGTCTTGTACATACCAGTTGCGTTGCTTCTGGGAGTATGGGTTCGAGTCACTTCTGGGGTGTGAGTTTTCAGTTGCATATGTCCTGGGGACCATTCAGGCTTGTTCGCATTTGTGTTCCTCACGTGTGCCCCAAAGAATGAGGTGATTTGGTAAAATGCTATGCCCAAGATAACCATCCGAGTGCCGGCGGTGGGGTGGTTCATATAGCCTCGGCTATCACCTCATTTTGTCCGGTCGTGATGGTCAAGTGGATTAAGGCGTCTTGTACATACCAGTTGCGTTGCTTCTGGGAGTATGGGTTCGAGTCACTTCTGGGGTGTGAGTTTTCAGTTGCATATGTCCTGGGGACCATTCAGGCTTGTTCGCATTTGTGTTCCTCACGTGTGCCCCAAAGAATGAGGTGATTTGGTAAAATGCTATGCCCAAGATAACTATCCGAGTGCCGGCGGTGGGGTGGTTCATATAGCCTCGGCTATCACCTCATTTTGTCCGGTCGTGATGGTCAAGTGGATTAAGGCGTCTTGTACATACCAGTTGCGTTGCTTCTGGGAGTATGGGTTCGAGTCACTTCTGGGGTGTGAGTTTTCAGTTGCATATGTCCTGGGGACCATTCAGGCTTGTTCGCATTTGTGTTCCTCACGTGTGCCCCAAAGAATGAGGTGATTTGGTAAAATGCTATGCCCAAGATAACTATCCGAGTGCCGGCGGTGGGGTGGTTCATATAGCCTCGGCTATCACCTCATTTTGTCCGGTCGTGATGGTCAAGTGGATTAAGGCGTCTTGTACATACCAGTTGCGTTGCTTCTGGGAGTATGGGTTCGAGTCACTTCTGGGGTGTGAGTTTTCAGTTGCATATGTCCTGGGGACCATTCAGGCTTGTTCGCATTTGTGTTCCTCACGTGTGCCCCAAAGAATGAGGTGATTTGGTAAAATGCTATGCCCAAGATAACTATCCGAGTGCCGGCGGTGGGGTGGTTCATATAGCCTCGGCTATCACCTCATTTTGTCCGGTCGTGATGGTCAAGTGGATTAAGGCGTCTTGTACATACCAGTTGCGTTGCTTCTGGGAGTATGGGTTCGAGTCACTTCTGGGGTGTGAGTTTTCAGTTGCATATGTCCTGGGGACCATTCAGGCTTGTTCGCATTTGTGTTCCTCACGTGTGCCCCAAAGAATGAGGTGATTTGGTAAAATGCTATGCCCAAGATAACTATCCGAGTGCCGGCGGTGGGGTGGTTCATATAGCCTCGGCTATCACCTCATTTTGTCCGGTCGTGATGGTCAAGTGGATTAAGGCGTCTTGTACATACCAGTTGCGTTGCTTCTGGGAGTATGGGTTCGAGTCACTTCTGGGGTGTGAGTTTTCAGTTGCATATGTCCTGGGGACCATTCAGGCTTGTTCGCATTTGTGTTCCTCACGTGTGCCCCAAAGAATGAGGTGATTTGGTAAAATGCTATGCCCAAGATAACTATCCGAGTGCCGGCGGTGGGGTGGTTCATATAGCCTCGGCTATCACCTCATTTTGTCCGGTCGTGATGGTCAAGTGGATTAAGGCGTCTTGTACATACCAGTTGCGTTGCTTCTGGGAGTATGGGTTCGAGTCACTTCTGGGGTGTGAGTTTTCAGTTGCATATGTCCTGGGGACCATTCAGGCTTGTTCGCATTTGTGTTCCTCACGTGTGCCCCAAAGAATGAGGTGATTTGGTAAAATGCTATGCCCAAGATAACTATCCGAGTGCCGGCGGTGGGGTGGTTCATATAGCCTCGGCTATCACCTCATTTTGTCCGGTCGTGATGGTCAAGTGGATTAAGGCGTCTTGTACATACCAGTTGCGTTGCTTCTGGGAGTATGGGTTCGAGTCACTTCTGGGGTGTGAGTTTTCAGTTATATATATATATATATATATATATATATATATATATATATATATATATATATATATATATATATGAGTTCTTACATTTTTGTATAGCCACTAGCACGCATAACGTTTCGGGCAAGTCCTTGATCCTAATTTTCCCCAGAATACGACCCGCCAAATCGTTTAACAACCAGGTACCCATTTACTGCTGGGTGAACAGAGGCTACAGTTAAAGATTGGCGCCAAGTAAATCCTCCCCAGCTATACGAACCCAGGCCAAAGCGTTCGCGAAACGCCAGGCAAGCTTGTTGGGAATTATCACTTCGCCACGGGAACTGCCCACTTCGCAGCATTTTATTTTATTTATTTATTTATTTATTTACATACAAGAAAGTACATTGGTTTATGAGAGTACATTGCAATGATGTTTTTACATGCTTGTAAAGCTAGTAGCACGCATAGCGTTTCGGACAGGTAGATCATGCAGATGATTTGAGAGAAAGAATGTTCTTTGGACAGAGCATCAATATGGCTTAATTAAGACGTTGAGCCTTGCCTCAAGACGAAGTTTGGGCTGATCTCTAATTTAATTCTTGGGTGGAAAAGGAGAGATTAAAATTGGAAAGGGTGTAATCTCCCACGGTGCAGGAAAGAGCTGTTGTTGTCTCTCTTGGTACAAATTAGAAATCAGAACATTCTGAGTTCAGTTCCAGTTTTAGTTATCCCTCTGGAACAATGTTGACCTTCAATAAAGAAATTTTGGAGGGTTTCTGCGCAAGGGTTAGGATGAGCTAGCCTAAGCATTTTTATCCTTTGTAAGGTGGTTTTGTGAAGAGGAGTGGGAGGCGGCGGCGGCGGCGCGCACGGGTCCGAACACACGTGTCAAGCCACAACAACAAACATGGCGGCAGCGTCTGAAGGGCAGGAGTTTTTTGAACTCGTTTCTACCGAAGAAAAGACTCATATACCGGATAATGTAGCCAAAAAACTTCAAGATGTATGGGCGGCAAAGCTTAAGGAAGTCACAAGCTTAAAGATTGAAAATGAGAAGCTAAAACTCAACTCCGGTAAGCTGTCTTTAAGGCCTCACACCGGGGATGGATTTAAACTTGTATGTGGTACGGTCAAAATCTTAACAGACGCCTCGTTCAAAGCTCGTGTAATGGTTGTTAAAACTTGATCAATCGTTTAGATACTCTTCCATAGACTTACGTTTGTGTTGGTCATATAAATCGTTTAATTCTGATAGAATAAGTTTATGTTTGAATTTTATTGGGGGTGCTTTATGCATGGGAGGTTTAACATTTGCTGGAGATAAATGTTATGCACAAAGTGCCCTCTGTTTTGTTACATATCCTGTACAGTAACTAATTTAGTAAATTAATTGATATTACTGTAAAGCCGAAATTAAGGGGTGTTTGACAATAATTTGTATATTTTTTCATTGGGCATAGAGCAAGATTGTAATTAAACTACATAAATTGGATAGATATTTTAAACCAGAATAAAGTGAACAGTGATGCTGCTTTGTTTTCATGGTTTTCATTATCCATAATACATCTTATTTTTTTTAATTTGTCAGCTACTCCATGATAGGTGATAGTTCTATCGAGAACCACCCCTAGATCTCTTTCTTTACCAGAATTCTTTAAAGATTTCTCACATACTTTATAGGTTGTATGGGGTCTGTGTTCTCCTATTCCACATTCCACAACATGGCATTTATTAACATTAAATTCCATTTGCCAAGTGGTGCTCCATATACTTATTTTATCCAGGTCTTCTTGAAGGGTATGACAATTATCTAAGTTTCTTATCCTTCCTATTATCTTAGCATCATCAGCAAACATGTTTGTATAATTCTGTATACCAAGTGGTAGATCATTTATGTAGACAATAAACATCACTGGTGCAAAAACTGAACCCTGTGGTACTCCACTTGTGACATTTCTCCAATCTGATACATTGCCTCTGATTACTGCCCTCCTTTTTCTATCAGTCAGAGAATTTTTCATCCATGTTAGAAGCTTATCTGTCACCCCTCCATTATTTTTCAGTTTCCAGAACAACCTCTTATGTGGAACTCTGTCTAAAGCCTTTTTTAGGTCCAGATAGATGCAGTCAACCCAACCATCTCATTCCTGTAAAATCTCTGTGGCTTGATCTTAGAAACTGAGTAAATTCGATACACAGGATCTTCCAGATGGAAAACCATACTGTCTGTCTGATATTATATAATTTCTCTCCTGGTGTTCTACCCATTTAGTTTTTATTATTTTTTCCAATACTTTCACTATTACACTTGTCAATGATACAGGTCTACAATTGAGGGGCATTTTCACGGAGAGTTTACTTAAGTTGTTTCATAATAATAACCAAGCTTAATTAAATTTTGTCCAATATACACGGTAGACATGAATGATGAAAATGTTGAAAACTTTGCATACATACATTCATTCCTATGGTATACAATGTAATCATAAAGTTAACAGATTGTCTCATTTGAATTAAGTAATTTTCCATATTTTTTTATCCTGAATTATTCTATAAAATTTCATAAATTAAGTAAATTATATATTTTTTTATTACTACAGAACAAGAAAAATTTCAGCTTGAAAAGGAGTTGGTAGGCATTCGAGGTCAACTGGAAGAGGAAACTCGTCTGAAGGAGGCAGCCAAGAAGCAAAATGAAAACTTAAAAAACAGTTTATTTATTTTAGAAGATGAGGTACAACAAGCAAAGTCTAAGATAACATCTCTGACACGTGAGGTGGAACAGTTGAGTGATGCACATAATTGTTTGTATATTAATATGTACAGTAGACTCTTGCATAACAAGACGTACTTTTTGGGAAGATCATCATGCTTCATAAAGTCACACTACACGCCTGTGGATGTAGCAGGAGTTGCATAATTAATGCAAAAATATGTAAAATGCAAGGAAAAATAGGCCATGCATATTGTGTTAGGTGATTTTTTTTTTTTTTTTTTTTGTGGTTAAGTTCATTAGAAGAAAGGAATTTGCAAAAGACGTATTTGCCTATGCAATGCAACTACTCTCTCTTGTTTACATTCAACCACTTTTCCTCATATCAAGTCTGATACTTGAAACTTTGAAGTGAGTTTGCTTCTGTGATATTTGATAACTTGGGGCCAGATTCACGAAAGTACTTATGCAAGCACTTACGAACGTGTACATCTTTCCTCAATCTTTGACGGCTTTAGTTACATATATCAAACAGTTTACAAGCATGAAAACTTCCCATTCAACTGTTGTTATTGTTATAAACAGCCTCCTGGTGCTTCGGAGCTCATTAACTGTTTAATAATTGGAAACAAAGCCGCCAAAGATTGAGAAAAGATGTACAGGTTCGTAAGTGCTTTCGTGAATCTGGCCCTTGTTCTTTAGATCTACAACCAATTTATGATTCAGTATTTTGCTAATTTAATAAATATAAATTTAACTACTGTAACTACAATCCATTGTTTCATAGTTTATCTTTGGTTTATATTTTCAGCCACATAATGTACACTTCAGTTGAGTTTTCCTTTATTCTATGCCTTTCTATGAGAGAAAATTTAGTTTTCTTAGCTTCTCTTCATACAGATGGTTTCTAAGGTTATGTTCTATAACATTATGTTCTAAAGTGAACTGAAAAATCAATGTTGTCAGGATACTTCCTGAAGGGAGTATTTATACAAGATTTAACACCATATCCAGAAGGCTATGACTCAGGAGTTTGGTGACAACACTTCCCCAGATAATAACAGTTTCCACAATAAAAAACAAAGAGTTAAATATTTTGTTTATACTAAAGGCATTGTTTGGTCCTCTTGAAAAGATGGTAGATATGTATAGAAGTATTACTGGTGAGATTCTTAAGTGCAATCCCACTTGAACCAAAAAATTAATTAAAACCATTTTCGGTGGAAACTTATGGTGAAGGTTCACTTCTGAAATTACCATTAATGGTAATCTACTATAGCTTTATTTAATTTTCAGTCAAGATCTTGTTCATACAGCTGACAATGGTCTAAATTTTTGGCACAGGAAAGTACATAAACATTTCCCTTTTCTCGTCATTGGCATAATTTCTTATCAGTGCAGTAACTCTTACCTGAGAATCCCATATTATTAACACTTTCGCGCTTTCCGCGAAGGTCACTCAGCCAACCGAATGTGCGCGCGGCGTTTTTATCGCTTAAGCGTAAAAACAAAAATGTGTATACTCTTTTTACTCTTCTGACCTTAGTTCTCATGCTACGTATTTCATTTTGGTACCAACGTGTTCGCAATAAAATTCTCTAGAAGAACATCAGTAAAAAAAGTCACGAAACGTATAGGGATACCAGCACCAAATAAATAACTACGAAGATGACTCGCCGTGAGCGCCCATCAGCAACAAAATGTTTTTACTCTTGGGATTGTAATCACCTCCACACTTATTCTACAGCGTTAATTTTGGTATCAATGGACTCGCAATGAAATTCCCAACACGGTGATATGAATATAAGCGTAGAATAATGATGCGGCCAGCCCGCAAGAGTGTGGGAAGTGGTGAAATTGTTACCCGGTATCGGTGACGGGACGACGCACGGCGCTTTGAAAGTTTATACTTATTTCACTCTCATGACATTAATTTTCTATGTACGTCATTCATTTTTGTGTCAATGTGTTCGCAATAGAATGTTCTATGTGCCCATAGGTAAAAAATATCAACAAAGCGTAAGTTAGAATAGCGCCAAATATAAAACAACGCTGGAACATATCAGTGAGCGTCAAACACACACGAAATGTTTTTACTTTTGTTATGTTTGTCAAGTTTATACTTGTTGCACACAGTTATTTTTGGTTGTATATTGATCGGAATAAAATTCCCTAAACAGACATATGCATATAATACATGATATGGGGGAAGCATTACCAGTATAAACGGCTAAAGTCACCCACCTGCAACCCGTTTGGGACAAAATACCATTTGATCGAAGTTATCCACACCTTTCATGAAATTATTGTACCATGCAGCCTAGTGGTGAGAAAGAGAGCCTCATAGCGCGCAGTTTGAAACAAACCCAAAGTAAATCGGATAAAAATTGAATTTTATACAAATATTTTAAAAGAGGACTCAACTTTATGTCCACTATGCGTTAGCGTTAGACGAAACGGGACGCGCCGGCGTGTCCAGATAGCGCGAAAGTGTTAAAAAATCCTTTGTTGACTATTTTATTTGCCCATCTTATTGCCTCACTATATTCATTTGGTGACAGCAAAAGATTGAGCTTTTCAACCCCCCAAAATCAGTATTGCAGGTATTTTTGCCAAGTTTTCTTTTCCATCTATGGCATGCCTTCCAGGTGCAATGTTGGACCATCTTGTACCACTCTTCTGGAAAATTCTTCTGCATACTTGCAAACTCTGGAATTCCTTTCTCACGTTTTATCACAGCCTTTGACTAATCATATTTTGCAAACAAAGCCTGTGAAGAAGCCATCTCCATGTTATATCTATAACCCAACATGGGTTCTTGCCCTTAAAATACACAATACAACTTCTTAATGTGTGGGGGTCTACTGTGTTCTTGATTAGATAGGGTAGTTTGGTTTTGATATTGCAGAGTACTGTATTTGTTGCAATATATACTATATTTAATTATTTTAAATTGTTAGTTTGTTGCTGTTGAAAAAGTATCTTAACTTTTTAAATGTTATTAGATATTAACCTATCCAGTGTCTGATTCAGGTCACAAAATGAGAAAGAAGATGTATCCTCACAGTCAGCAGCCATGGCAGGAAACCTTGAATCCCGGGCCAAACAAATACAAGATCTTCAGGAGCAAGTAGGTTCACTGCATTTAGTGCACACTCCATTTCTGTTTTCTCTTTGTTCTAATGCTACACTCTTTGTTCTAATGTTACACTCTTAAGTTTGACTTCTGTTTAACTTGAATATTGATTTTATACCCCCTGCTTTGAAGTATATTATAGGGCCTTAGTACTGTATTTGTTTCACCAGTAATTTTCAGGCTGTTAGCTGGCCTTGGATAGGTTTATGTGAATCAAATCAGGAAGGTTTTAAATAATTTGAATTTGTGACTTCCTTACTCTATTTTCTTGGTAGATTTTGGCATACCACAAAAAAGCTTCATTAGGCCACTTGAGACTTTTCCAAACTCACCAAGCAGAATCACCAATCCTAAAAACTAGCCAATATACCATGACTGGCTAGGCTTATATTTCACTAGTTGTACTATACCGAATGTCTCAAATTTACCCACATTTTTACCTGTGCTTGTTCCATTCATAATTTTAAAGTTTATAATTCATCAAATAATCATTTGTGAAAAAATATGTAGCTTGCACATTTTGTCATTCTAATGTGTATCAATCAACTTCATATTTACTTAAACAAAATTGATACAGTTTCACTTAATTATACATATTTATTATCTACTATTTTTAAGGCACTTGTTTCTCATCTATAATTTGTAATTAGCAAGGGCAGTAAATCGATCTAGAAACATCAGTGAGGGTATAATGTAAGCTTTTAAGGACTTCAAAGATATTAATTAAATACTGTACTTATATAGTAAAAACTATTCTGTAGTTACAAACCTCATGTGTTGGAATACTTACCTTTACTTATCCCAGGCTTTGACCAGGAATTCATGGATGGTACAGGGAGGGGTCTCTGGGTCTGTCCTGGGCTTGATCATCTCTTCTGTGCTCACATCAATTTTGTGCTGGTTCAAGGGGCAATTTGTTGTGATCTGTTTCTTTTTGCATCTAGTTCTTTCTCTTCCTGGTTGTGAAGAGAGATTTGGACAATAAAAGAATAATCCTTGAATTGTTAGAGGTTAATGCCCACATCCTTTGTCCAGCTTCCTGGTTGATTTCTCTGGCTGCACATTAAGTGGTTTTGGGTTTATCTTGGCTCTTGGGTCTGGAACTCCAGGATGCTTATTGACATAATCGTGTTGACTCGAGTTTCAATGACTGGTTGGAGTGTGCTGTTCTCTTTAACTGTAATGAAAGTACTATGTCACACACTAGCATGATTATAACTACAGACGCTGGCCACATGATCACGACTTTGCTAATATGCTTCAACTATATAGTATGTTATATTCACCTAATCATGTTTTCTCAGATGCATCATTTGGCTTAGGTACACCACAATAGAATACAGTACAAAGAAGGTACAAGATAAACTGAATATCAGGATTTGTGTACAATAAAAAATACTTCTCTTAGCTTTCTATTCTATCTGTTTTCTCCTGGGCTTTCTTTTGGACTTAATTCAGTTGCGACATGGCTAGATTCAGAGGACCCTGTGTTGCCAAATATTGCCATCTGGTTGCGGTCAGGTGTAGCAGCTGGACAGCTTGTGGGAATGCTAATTAGCAATCTTAGGGTTGACAATTAGTATCTGGAAGGGCTGAGAGATATTTGACAAGTCATTAATAATATTTAATTAAAAAAATATTAATTTTAGGTACAAAAACTAACGGAACAACTGAGTGAAACTACCCGAGCGAAGTGTGAGGCTGTTATCCAGGCAGAGGAAGCAAATAGTCGTGAATTGCAGCTAAAATACAGGTCAGTTGTGTGCCAGCTCTGCCTCATGCTCAGGGTTATAAAGAGCACATTTACTGATAGAGCCATTCTAAAGCTTCAAAGTATGGTTTTTAATAATGTTTCATATATGATGTATCTGAATTAAAGCTATCTTTTCTCTTATATTTCCTTGGAAATGTCATATAAGAGCCCTTACAATGCAACCTTATTTTAGGAGGATAGATTGACCTCTGATGATTTGGAGGCTAGCTGAGTGTAGCTTGTGAAATCCTTCTGGCCAGGGGCCAGGTTAAGTGTTCTTAAGTGTTCTCTGGGGATAAGCAATGGGGTTTTGTTAGGCCACTAAGCTTTGCCTGTATAGTTTTACTCATGTTGAAGCATCTAACTAAGACTATAAACTATAACCCATTAACCCAAAGGTTAGGAAGGAAATAAATATTTACTTACATTACCAATGCTCTTGCTATGGGGCAGAAAAATTGCATTTTTATCATTTGATCAACTGAGCAGGACCATTTATGAACCTTTAAATTGTGTAATTTCTGTTGACAGAGAAAAGAGACTGGAACAAGAGAATGGTATGCTGACACGTCAGATAGCTTTGTTCCAGCATCAGCTTGAACAGAGAACGGAAGAAAGCGTCAATCAACGGCAAGAACATTCTAGCATTATTCTTGGCCTTCAAACTGATCTTAACCATAAAATTGAAGAGGTAAATTTGGTAGAACTGATACAATGACAAATTATTTACCTGAAACATTAGTGATAGCTTTGAAATGTGAGAACAAATTGTAAGGTACAGTAGTATTAATAGTGAGGTAAAGTTTGACACTGAAAAATGTGCACTGATGTTTTCATCTCAATGAAAAAATTCTAAATAATGTCACCAGTATGACATTACAAAATACTCATTATTTTGTCATCTTTGAATACCATTAAATACAATCATATGTCCCCCCCCCCCCCTAACCAATGTCAGGTCTTAGCAAAAATATGATTGTGGAACAAAAAATTTAGATACACAATTTAAAAATTCAACATACAGTATTCCATTCACAATCACACAGCATTATTATTTTATTTAATGGTGATGACAATCAGAAATTTATCATAATTTATTTCAGATATCTGTAAAATATTTTAAAGAATTTTGAAACTAAAACTAAATCTGAATCAGAATTTTGAAATCTGAAACTAAACAAAATTAAAATTTCAGTTGTAAATAGAGCATACATATTTAAAATTTTCTAAACGTGCTGTAACTACACGCCTTATTAACACATTCTATTATTTACGCAAATCACTGTATTCCCAACCGCTTTTTATTAAATATTTGTCATATAAATAATATCCATCAAATTCTGAATCACTTTTAATGAGCATATGTAAAAATTAAAGCTTTTATGATTTATTGCTATATTGTCATTACAAAGAAGACCGAATCTAATTGAAGGGGGTAATTAGTATAGGATTTTATTGATGTGAAAAGGAGTGATTTAAACAAAAAAATGGTGTTAAGAAATTAAAAAAGAATTGTCATCCATAGTACTGTATATATGTGACCCAGTGAGGTTAAGGCACACAAATATAAGTACATTTGGCTTAGACTATGATGGAATAGAATTGTTGTTTTTGGAGAGGATTTCTTTTGTCTATTTCTCTAAAGAAATAAAAAAAAGAGGAAAAGAAATTGCAGAATTGTTAACTAAATCTTAAGGTATAGTGCATAAATTTGCATTTTCTGTCTTTGGCATAACTCCAGTCTTAATTGAGAGATAAAGATCATGAATGAATGCCACTCAGATGGAACTGCAAATGACTAACTTAAATTGTTTTGTTTCATTTTGCAGTTGCATGTTGTGAAAGAAGAGAAAGAGCAACTGCAAAAACAGGTGGAGGATAAATGTCAAAGAATAAAGGATTTGCTGGAGACGTTGAATTCATCTCGAGAATCAGAAGTGAAACTCGAAGAAACATTTAGGCAAGAATTAGCTGCACAAAAGAAGCTCACTGATATATATCAAGGTATGATTTGTCAGATGCCGTATTAACATGTACAGCATGGAATTGTACTGTTTATAGTGTCTCTTGGCAGTTTGATTATGTAATTTTCATTTTATACTATACAGTAAACCCTGACTGCTTGAGGAATACATTCCTTGAAACCCTCACCAAGAGCACACCTCAATTTATAAGGAAAAAAATAAGGTTACATTCCTAAAATATCTTATCAGATATTTTCCTAATTTCAATTAAACAACTGTCTGATTATTATTATTATTATTATTATTATTATTATTATTATTATTATTATTATTATTTAGGATAAAACCCACACTTGTATGTTTGAGAATTTTATGTAAAGATTTACACCAAGTCTTTTGCACTCTCCTGAGTGCTTTGTCAAGATCTGAGTATGTGCTTAGGACAAGACTTACATCTCAATGCTGCTACCCTGGATCCAAACCTTTTATCCTTTTTGACCTGACCATGTCACCTCAGTTCCGGACTGCTGATGCACTTGTGATGATGTCTTCTATGGAATTTTGATCAGGTGTCCTTTCTGTCGTCCTGATATTCTGAGAACTGAAGTTGTTATTAACCTTTGGGCAGTGGCAATGGAAAAATGTTCATACCCACCTAAGCACCCCCCCCCCTCCCCCCAAAAAAAACAAAAAACAAAAAACTACAGAATTATTAGATTTGTATGCAAATTGTAAAAAAAAATGGAAATACAGTGGTACCTCAGAATGCAATTGTCCCTGTATGCGAGGTTTTCGGAAGGCGAGGAGTATTTACTCCAAAAATTTGTCTCAGAAGGCGAGGGTTACTTCGGGACGCGAGTTTGTTGATACGCGTACAGGCCGACCTAGCGCGTGGTGGTTCGGCGATCGTCGCCCCTCCGCCCCGCCGCCCCTCAGTTTATTATTGTCTCGCGCTCAGTGACTACCCCCACATCAATTCTTCTCGCGGATTTTCAGTGTTTTGTTGGATTTTTGGTGATTTGTCTATACAATTTGTTATTATATATCTCACCATGGGTCCCAAGAAAGCCAGTGGTAAGGATAAAGGCCAGAAAGCTCATGTGAGGATGACAATAGAGGAGAAACAAGAGATCATTCGGAAGCATGAGAACGGTACACGTGTTGTTGAACTTTGTAGGCAGTACAACAAAGCCACATCAACAATATGCACTATACTTAAGAAGAAAAATAAGATTATGGGTGCTAAAGTGGCAAAAGGAGTAAGAACATTAACGGCACAAAGACCACAAATACTTGAAGAAGTGGAAAAGTTGTTATTAATTTGGATACACGACAAGGAGTTGAGGGGTGATAGTGTTTCGGAGGCCATTATTTGTGAGAAAGCCAGGGTGTTGCACGAAGACCTTCTAAAGAATACCCCTGCAACGAGTGATGCAGATAAGAAAGAGTTTAAGGCAAGCAGGGGCTGGTTTGAAAAATTTAGAAAGAGAAGTGGTATCCATAGTGTTACAAGGCATGGGGTTATGTGATGTGATTATGGAAGGGGACTCCCCTTCCAAACAGTAACTCCTCTCCTCCTCCCCCCTCCTCACCATCTTCCATACGCCTACAGCACTCGACAGCAAGGTAAGTAATAACTGGAACACAGTTTTGTAGGTTTATTTAGATGAATTAGGTAAATTAGGTATAAAAATTTAGTTTGATGTGGGGTTTTTGGGGTAGTCAGGAATGGATTAATTCATTTCCCTTTATTTCTTATGGGGAAATTAACTTCGGAATGCGAGTTTTCGGAAGGCGAGGCGTCTCCAGGAACGGATTAAACTCTTATTCTGAGGTATGCCTGTAAGTGAATAGTTATCATTTCATTGGTTGGAGATGCTCTGAAAAGTCACATGGTGGCTGTGTCTATGTCACCTTCCCCGCCATCATTTGGGGGAAGGAGGGAGGCAGACTGGTCCAGCTGGCCTCCTCACCACCAGTTCTTATTCTGATGTGTGCCTAGTCAGCCATATTAGTCTCCTGTTTTATCTACAGTAATGTAGATAAAACAGGAGGCTAGCTTGCTGGGTTCAGGTTCCTGGTGTACTGGAGGAAGTCCCAGTTGGTTGCGTCCCTGGTTTGGAACTCTTGGTTGGCATCATAAGTGTCCACCACCAAAAGCCATCCAACACATTCCCAGCCAGAAAAGGAGCTACCAGCAACCCCACAAAGCAACCACAAGGGCCAAAAAAATAAAGCCCTGGCACCAAAAGTGCCCAAGAAGCACCCACATCAGGCAACCAGAAGCCAGATAAAACAAAAGAATGCTTGCTCAAACAAGCCATGATTGAAGGGGCTACCGGAAGTGGAATGGACGAAAGAAAAGAAAGAACCCAGTTAAGGACCAGGCCAGAGGTGAAACTGCAAGAAAGCATGCAAAACAGGGCCGAAAAGAAACGACATTGATTGCAAGCCAGAGTGGCTCCACAAATGCCACAAGAAGAGAGAAGGTGACAACATATGGCAGAAGATGGCAAGTAAGAAAAAGCCAAAAAAGGACAGAACAACAAAATGGAAATTGATAAGCACCAGCGAAGGGACAAAATGGCAGAAGACACTCCAAGCCATGACAAACTGTTGTCAGGAAGACTGCAGGTGGGACACCTTTAACAGGCTACCTGATCAGTATGGAAAGGGTGATCCACACCTGTCAAAATGCCAGACACAATGAGAGGAGAAGGTCGAACCAGGGAAGTACGACACCGGGCGGACCCACCAGTGATGTACTAGTACTTCGCTGGTTCAAACTTCTCTGCTCTTCATATCTGGAGTTTCTGTTGCGGGCGTATCGTCACCTTTATGGCGTTCTCTCACCTGTGGGGTTTCCTCGAAGTGGCAGTATGAGGTTTCTTGGCGGTCATTCTGTCACTTTCTCTCTTCGGCATGGTTTGTTTGTTTCTGAATGGGTGGTTCTTTCTTTTCTGTCTTGGTTGCTTCTTGATTGGCATCTCGTGCTGAATACTATTGCCACATTTTGTGTAGCACTGGCAAAGTCACTGTAGCTTGCGTTTGGGATCAATGCTTCCTTGGCTCTGTTTTGCAAGCTGTCTCATGCGGTTTCACGTTCAGCCTGCTCATGCACCTCTGGAATCAGTTTGGTCTCTAGAACGAGTGCTCTGTTTTGTGTCTTTTGAGTTCATATCAAATGTACCTCTCTAAGTATGTCACTTTGTTGCTCCCATTCTATTCCTTGTTTCCAAATTCTTTTATTTGCAGAGACCCTTTTGTGTTATATAGGGTGCCGAGACCTGGTGGTTTGAGGTGCTTTAGGTAATCTGCTCGTTACCTAAAGCACTGCTTGGTCTGTTTTGCTAAGATCTCATAAGGGTTGAAAGCTGGATTTGTGTTTTTTAATGTCACTCAGCCTGGATGATTGTCTCCAGTGCTCCCTGGTACCATTTTACAGTAACTCATTAAATTTCCAATTTCTGTATTGAGAAATATGTAATCTGAAATTAGTGATGTTTGGTGTTCTAATTGAGTAATTGAAAACAAAATTTTAGTCTTAAGAATAAAATGATAAATCTAGTAATTTATTGTAAAATCAATTATGGTGTATTCACCTAGTAAGACGGTGCAGTAATCCCAGTATAACTGTAATAAGTACAGTCATGGCTTGCGGGTTTAACACCAAAAAATATGTTTTCTACAGTTAACCATACCTCTTAATTTTTTTCAGTAAAAACTAATTCACTTCTTTCATTGTAGCATCTACACAGAATGAGAAAGAACGAGCCAGTGAACTAGAGAATGCTGTTGAGGAGCTTCGTAAACTATTGCAGGAAGCTAGTGATCACTATGGGGCTCTTGAGCGTGCAAAAACCAAGGGTGATGAGGAAAGTGCTGAAGCTCTGCGTCAGTCTAATTTATTAGTAAAGGATCTGAAGGAAGAATTAGACAAAGTTAATATGCTACTGGAGGCTAATGCCAAGAGAGGTAACATATTATATAATTTGTATGCTATTGGCTAAACAAAATTGGCAACATTTATGCACATGGTTAAGCTAGATTGCATTTTTGTCGTATAGTCTCTTAAGCTGTGCTTTTATATTCAATCTAAACATTTAATCTGAAATTGTGTAAATGGATGATAGTTTAAGAAGCATGCATTGTGAAAATGTTGGAGGATGACTTAATATTAAAAAAAAAATCCACAGATCATGGAGGTTATGATGAACTATCACCCGCGGCAAGTGCGGCTAGTCAGCTAGTGAGTCGTGGCTTGAGCCTCACACAGCTGTACTCAGAGTACCTTTCTGTTTCTGAGAAGCTTATGGCTACTGAGGAAGAAAACAAGCGACTCAAGCGCTATGTTGACCAAATCTTACAGGTAATTGAACTGAACTGAAAACATAGCAGTACAGTTTTCATTTAATGAATTATGGTGAATGGTATGATAAAATATATATATCCTTGTTATTGGCTAACTAGATTTAACAATAGGTGAGGCAAAAGTACAGTAATTCCTTAATTAAGTGGCTCTCTTTCTAGTGCAGAACTCTGCAGAATTCTCTCATATTTACTAACTGCTTTCTGTTTCAGCAACTACTAAAGCCAATTTTTAAAATTACTGTTTTGCAAATTTCTTAATATTTATTATTAAGAAATTTACACTTTTCCTGATTTTTTCATAGATAAAAGAAATTGAGAAAGGAAAATGAATATTACTTATTGAAGTCATAAATATTTCATAAATTTATATTTGAAAATCTGTAAATATAAATACAAACTTATATTTATATCTCTCCTGCCTGCCCACCTGATTTTAGTATTGAGCTGTATACACTGTACACTACTACAACCTTGTACTATTACCACTTCATTAACACTTTGGCTGCCCCAGCAGGCCACCTACAGCGCACTGCAAGGTAGGCCGCACAGTGCCCGTGAGCTACACTTCAATGTTTACCCTCTTTACAGTTTTCTCGCCTCAATTTTTGTGCTACAATGTTCATTTTGGTATCAAATTGTTCGCAATAGAGTGCTCTAAAGGAATATATTTATATAATGTTAAATAGAACAACACCATTATTAATAAAATAAGATAAAGTACATCATGATGTGGAAAAAACCCGGCTTGTCGTCATTGTTTGCAGTCGTTATTCATACTCGACATTGTGTTACACTAGATCATTCATTTTTATGATTCATAATTATAATGGCAGTAACAAAAAAATACCCGAGGTAAAACAACCAGAACGAGTACTTATTTCGACTGTAGGGTAGGGTGGGTGGCTACCCACCTGTTGCGTTGGTGGCCATCCCATGCAGCAGTGTAGTGATTGCACGTGGGTTTAGAGAGAACGAGAAGACATTGGCGCGCATTTTAAAACAAGTCCCATAATATTTGGACAATAAATGGAATTTTTACAGATGATTTGATTTTGGATGGCATATATTCAGTATACTCATACTCAAAGTTTACCAACACTTCATTTGTTTATTACACCAGCTCCATCTTCAAGAAATTGAGACATTTGTGTTGAAACACTCTCTCAGTCAAATATATAAAGCTATTAGTGGTGTCATGTGCATTCATTCTGTCACCACCACACCCACTGCTCCCACCAGCATCACCACTAATATACGGTCAGTAAAAATCATAATGCCACTATTTTCATCAATTTAGTAATTTGTGGATTAAAATTTGCTCCATTTTGACACCAGAAACTGTTATCTTCTTCACAACCTTTGATTTACATAGTGCTTCGACAACAAACATCAACATATTCTCACATGTATAATAATTGTAATGGTATTGAAATGGATGAATCTTTTTCTGTTGACTGGATATTGATGAGAAGATAGGGAGGTGGAACCAAATAGGCTTTTGACTTTATCTTTAATATTTCGTAGGAAATTGAAGAACGAGTTCCAGTGTTAAAAAAGCAGCGTGATGACCATCAGAAATCGCTAGAAACAATCACCACACTTCATGCTCAGCTTGATGATGCACTTGGGGAATTAGAGAAACAGGTAAATTTTGTGTAACTGTTTTTGGTATACAATTTTAGAATCGAGAGTTTTTATAACAGACCAGGAATTGACTTGTACTTCAGTTCACTGTTATTGTTTGTGAATAGCTTTTCATGCAAAAATCAATAGGAAAAAGTTATGACTAAGGTCTAATGCAGTTTGATTTTGAGTTGTAAGCCTCATTATTCTTATAACAAACTTACAAATGGTAGAGACGTAATGACTGATGAACACTTCATGTGTTATTAATATATATTTGTTAAACTTAACAGAGATCAGAAGCTGATGAAGCACGGAGAAGAACAAACTATCTTGATAGAGAAAATAAGCGACTTGATAGCCAGATGAAGGATCTTAGCAAACAAGTGACCATTCTAGTTTCCCAAGTTGAAGCAGCCAGAGCTGGTCTTCCTCCACCTAGCATTCCAAGTGAGATGGGGATGAAAATGAATTCATGTTTTACATTTTTATTTTTACATAATTCAGATTGTATTGCTACCAGACAGATGCCCAAGTTTCAGCGTCATTTGATATTCTACCACATTTCTTGTTGTATTATCATATTTTCAACACATTTAGTGTCTATTCCAACAAAATCAGCTGCAGTACCTAAATAGGCAATCAAAATTAAAAGTAGAGTCTGCAGATACTTCTCTTAAAAAAAGGAAAATTACCAGGAAACTAGAACTTCAAAATATTGATACATAAATAGTAAATATTTGCAGTTCTTTATATTTTTTTTTTTTTACTTTTTCTCTCTCCTGTATTTGTAAAAAAAATGTATGTACTCACCTATTATAGGTGAGTACATACATTTTTTACAAATACATTTTTTTACACAAAAAAAAAGTGTGTATGTATGTATATATATATATATGGTGTACCCAATAGCCCAAACTCACTATTTGAACTAGTATGGAAGGCCTGATTTCCCTACAAACCAAGTTTTCGTTAAGTTATATATTTTCCAAATTTGGCAATTTCTAAACTACTTAATTAACCTAAACTACATGGTTTGGTAATTTAGGTTTGGTCATATTTCTATGTTTTAACTCAAATAAAAACAAATCATATACTGTATGATATAATGGAAAGCTTTATTATTCTATATGAAAAAATTAGATTCCTCCATATTAATTTATAATTATATGTATTTCAGTTAGATGTAATCTTCCAAATTAGTGACATTTGGAAATAAACTCGCTTGTTTATTTCCAATACCATCTTTGATGGTATTGTAAATAGATACCCATAACCTCAGAGAAGAGAATAAGAGAGTATTCAGATAAGATTACCTTTTGACATAAATGCAAATGAATATTTGCTTTTCCTTTTTATATATATATATATATATATATATATATATATATATATATATATATATATATATATATATATATATATATATATATATATATATATATATATATATATATATATATATATATATATAATGTATAATTTTTTTTTTAATTTCACTTTCAGAGGATAGTTCCAGGAGCCCATCAGTTGCTGGAGATGTCATTTCCCAACGCTTAGTAGGCTTCAGAGATATTAATGAATTGCAGGAGCAAAATAGAAGTTTACGTACCTCACTAAGAGAATTATCAGAGCAGATGGAGGCGTCTGAACATTCTGCTGTAGATGAAAAAACAAAAGAGCTTAAGGTAAGCATCCCAACTAATTATAGGTCGAGCCTGGTCTCAGGCTGGGCTTGGGGGAGTAAAAGAACTCCTGAACTCCAGGTATGCTCCAGGTATAGGTCTGTACAAGTACATACCAGTTACTTGCCCATTCATGTCAGTTGTTTTTCTTTACATGCCAAGTAAACATATCTTCAGGGAACAAGCTCTGCCTCATAGCTATTTAACCTGGTGCATACATTTAAACTTCTTGTTGTTCCAGTCCTCTGTTGTACACTGAATCAAATTTTCCGATTAGAAATAATGTAAATTGAATTAATCCATTTCATGCCCAAAAATATTAACTTAATAATACATTTTATCCAGAATACTATTAATTTTTTCATACACAAAACAACAAGGAATACTGTATATGTGAGCTGTAAATAAAATAAATGAACATTTAACTGTACTTTACCTTTATTGAGGACTCTTCTTGGCATATGGAAGATGATGAGGAGGGACGAGGTGTTAATGTTTGGAAAGGGAGTCCCTTTCCATAATAACATCAGGCAGTGATGACATTTCAGGGGTACTTTCTTTCCTATGTTTCATAGGCATACCATAAGGACCTGGTTGTGTCTTACTGGCTGTTTGTCTCACTAAGAATCTCTCTAAAGACACATGTTTTTGCCTACATTTTAATAATTGTCTGTAGTGAGAAATCACACTGTCATTTAAAAAGGTTAATACAATGGCTTACTACAGCTTTATCTGGATGAATCTTCTCAGCAAAACTGCAGTTCTTCCCATACTGCACACATTTTCCTAGCCAGATCAACTACATGCATACTGTTTTAATGTTTATGAATTCTCTCGCTCCCTCCTTTTTTTTTTTTTTATCCCCACAACTATTTTCTTAGGTTGAACTTTACTACTAACGTTCTTGGGACCCATTGTGTAATATAATAAGATCTTACCGGGGCCGGGGGGGGGGGGGGGCTTGAGACCTGAAGCTATTACACTGATTCAGTGCCATACTACTAGGTGTCATCAGTTATGGAGTTTTTATTGGCCTACTGGGGACCATGAGCCAGAACCTTGCCCCCTCAGAAAGGTCGAAGGGGCCACTGTAAACCAAGCAGAAGAAAGAACCTTGTCAAGGGACCAGGCAGGCTCAAGCGGTACATGAGCAAGCTGGAGGTGAAGCAAAGTGCGAGAAAGCTTGCGGAATGGGACTGAAGAGGTTTCCACCCCGAAAGCAAGCCGGAGCATCTCTGCCAGTGCCGCAAAATAAGAGGCGTCAGTATTCGGTATAAGACGTTGATCAGGAAACAGCCAAGAAAGAAAGGACAAAATAAGTCGCTCGGAAATCAAAGAACAATGACGAAGGGACAGGAAATGGGTAGAAAACCCTGAGCACATGCAGCTCCAAACACACTTCACTCCTGGCTCGCGCTACACAAACACATACAGCGTTTAAGAACAGCCTCAAAGGCTGCTCCACTTGAAAAGCAGGAGACTGGAGCCACAGTGACTTGGACAGTAATCAAGCATTATTATCAAAGAACTGAGGGCGAGGCAAGGGGCAAACTACCTCGCACTAGTTTCATGAAATTTTGGTGGTTTGTTTTCATTATTGGGGGAGTTCTTTTGTCAATTTTTGAGGCTACAGTTTTGTTCTAACCATGCAGTAGTCTGTTTTGTTTCACTGATTTCCTGGGTGCCTTTCCTGGTGGTGGCAGACATGATTAACTTTAAATGTAAGGTGTTCATATTGCCACTGCTTCCTGTGCATCTTTGAGAGGGGGAGAGGGGGGGTCAGTTTCTGGCTCGTTGTTCCTGGTAGGCCAAAATAACTCCACGACTGATGGCACCTAGTATTATTGCATTGCATCAGTATAATAGCTTCAGGCAGCCTCAAGGTGCTATCCCCAGACAGAATGAATATACTTTCGATGAAAATCCAATAACTTTCCCTCTACGTATTTCTTTCAATACTTTCATCATGGATTAGCTCTGTTCTTGATCAGTATCCATCTAGAAGTTAATTTGCAGTGTTTATAATGCCTGTAACAGCAAATAACCAGAATGGAGAAACTTTTCGACTCCAGGGGAGGCCACGGCTGTTACGAGCGAGGTCACAAAAATAATGAGCCTCCAGCGTGGGTGGGCACCCAAACAGCGGGAGTCGGGAAGCCACGTGGGGTATGCAGAGAATGGGCAGATGGTAGCGCTCATTTTAAAACACGTTCCATAGTATTCGGATAATAAATGAAATTTCTACACATTTAAAAAAAATTATTGACACTGTTTGCATCATCGGGCATACTCCGTGTTTTGGTTTTATGACGTCGACAGTGTCATCAGGCAGCGAAAGTGTTAAAGGTGTCTGACTGGATGCTATCCCTCGTAACGTCATCCATACCTAAAGGAGAGCAAATATTGGAAATATAGTACTGTACTGTACTTACATTAATACATTTATTCAGATCTAGTCTTAATTCACTTCGAATAATTTTTCTTCTAAACCTATCCTCAGAAGTAAAGCTTTTGTTATCAGCAAAAGTATTCAGAGTATTAATTAGAGCCCCTTACTACCTTATAAAATTAGAAAAAAATATTAGAGGGGCTGGTCCCAAATCTGCACACAGGAATAACATCCCATAGGACTAGAAGGCATGACAGGATGTGCAGAATACCCCTGTTGAAAAGCAGAGGTGCAATACGTACTCTTCAGAGTGAACTTCAACACTGGAGCCCCGAGACTGTTCAACACGCTTCCACTACATATAGAGATATAACTGGCTGACCCTTCACAGTGTTTAAGGGAGAACTTGATGAACACTTCCAAAGGATAATTCCATAGAAGATATGCTCACAGGTACATTGTGGCAGTTGGGAATAAAGATAAATTAGGTCAAGAAGGATAAAAGGACTGGATCCTGGGTAGCAATCGTATTAGCCATTGAAATGTAAGTCTCGTTCTAACTACATACTCAATCCTTGATAAAGCACTCAGGAGAGTGTGAAAGACATGGTGTAAATCTTTACATAAAATACACAAAATACATGGGTGTGGGGTTTTATCCTATCTAACATAATGTTTAGTCATCTAACTTGTATTGACCTTTCATATTTGTTGTTATCAGGAGGAACTTGATGCTGCCAAATCACAGTTAAAGGAACTTTCAGCCGCTCGAGAACGACAGGAAACAATGATGGAAAATCTTGTACATCAACGGGATATGTACCGCACGCTTTTGACACAGCAGACGCCAAAAGCTGGAGGTGTAAGTGTATTGATTATGCTTATTCCTTCCTGTTCTCACAAATGTTTGAGTAGTATGTACAGTACACACAAGGTTTCATATATTTATTTTTAAATTCATGTCCATACTACTTTCAGCTGATCTGGGTAAGGTAGTTCTTGTTCGTTGATTTTATAATAATTAATTATCTTATTCATTTGATTTTGATTTTAAACACTGGGGTTGGAACAGCGCAGTCTTTGTTCCAATAATCCTGTATGACGTGCTTCACAGAATGTTTCATAAGCATACACAGAGCTAAAAACACATACAACTCAGCAACAGTGGTGTCCTTCCAACGTATCATACTTGAAGCAGGTAATAAGCCACTTGCTATAAGTTGCGCTGCATACCTGTTGGTTTCGTCAACAAGATGTTGCATGAATGGCTCATTAAAATAAGCCATAAAATATTCACTTTCAGTCATGTTGTCACCTGGGGGCCTGATAGCTGAGTGGACAGTGCTCAGGATTTGTAGTCCTGAGGCTCTGGGTTCGATCCCCGGTGGAGGCTGAAACAAAGGGCAGGGTTTCTTTCACCCTGATGCTCCTGTTCATCTAGTAGTAAATAGGTACCTGGGAGTTAGACAGCTGCTACGGGCTGCTTCCTGGGGGCGTGTAGCATAAAGGAGGCCTGCTCGAGGACCTGGCCATGTGGACATCAATCCCCGAAATCATCTCGAGATAACCTGTATATAGAAAAGTGTGCGCAACCCCAACATCAGCATCATCAAATTGTGGTTTGTGTGGTATAAAATTATCACGGTCCTCACACACAAATTCACCCATGCTCCTTGTACTGGCACCACCACCACGGCCCCATGCCCATG
Organism: Procambarus clarkii; assembly: GCF_040958095.1. Taxonomy (NCBI): domain Eukaryota; kingdom Metazoa; phylum Arthropoda; class Malacostraca; order Decapoda; family Cambaridae; genus Procambarus; species Procambarus clarkii. The sequence continues at coordinate 9,086,194 of NC_091179.1, forward strand.
GGCTCCACTATTATGGGTACGTTTTCTTGCGCTAAATCTCTGTTGGCCAGGAGATGAAGCTCTTCTACCTTGTATACTAGTAGCGCGACCAGGGAAAGTAGATGTAGAGGCGACACTGTTGTCAGTGTTGTCATGGGTGGAGACACGGTGGAGCTTGGCAGGTAGTGCTGCTGAGACAGCAAATCTCCATCTAGTAACACTACCATGGTAGCCGCTAACACACGGTTCATCTATGCTACTTGTATCAGAAGCAGCGTCACTGAACCCAGAAAATGATTCATCTACAGTATCACTTAAGTCAAAAATGGGAGATGAGATAGGTGGTGAAAATACTGGCAAGGGCGATGGCCTGTGAGGCCGCAGCATGCCTGGCGCTTGTCCTGTACAAGACACGCTTGCTGTATCGTCTGTATTCGTGTCAGTATCACCTGTATCGGACCCTTGTATTAGGGGCTTTATCGTGCCTTGGATCATCATTATCACTAACCTTTTCTACTTCAAACAATAATGTCTGAATAGTACCTTCAGACAGTGATCTTTCAACACCGCGTCCGATAGGGAATTGGGAGCTGGAGGCGCGTGCCTCAGCCATGGTTGCTCAATTAGAACTGAGCCTATCTGTGGCCTTGCGGCATGCCAGGAATTTTTTTTAAAAAGTCTGCCACTCACTTCAGGCAATAGGCCTCCATCTCGTAACCAACCCACCGTGCGCGTATTTTGAAACTTACAATATCCTAACATCGCTCCTCAGTCGGGTGGTGTACCACCATACCCCATGTTATGTTGGGTGGCGCAGTGCAGTGGTTAAGGATACTGAAGGTTCTGTCTGTTAAACACAATTTGTGCACAATATTGTATCAAACTATGTAGATAACATTATAATCTGTTTCTCTATTCAGAAGCCTACAAGTCCAACTCCAGAACCATCTGGAATATCACAAGATGAAGTGAAGAAGCTTCAGGAAAGTTTAGAAAAGTCAAAGAAAGAAGTAAATACATTGAAAAGGGAGCATGAAGATTACCGGGCAGAAAAGTCCAAGAATGATAAGATGATGCAAGATGAATATGAAAATCTTAGGGTCAATATGGATAAAATAAGGTACAGTTAAACAAATTATAAAATTTATTTATATATAATACTGTACTTGCCTTTACATGCCAAATGTTTACCTTTGCATGCCTGATGATTGCCTTTACATGTCAGATTCTTGCCTTTGTATACCATATGCTTGCCTTTACATGTTGTGAAGGCCAGACACTGGCCTTCACGCGCCAGACACTGGCCTTCACGTGCCAGACACTGGCCTTCGTGTGCCAGACACTGGCCTTCACGCGCCAGACACTGGCCTTCACGTGCCAGACACTGGCCTTCACGTGCCAGACACTGGCCTTCACGTGCCAGACACTGGCCTTCACGCGCCAGACACTGGCCTTCACGTGCCAGACACTGGCCTTCACGTGCCAGACACTGGCCTTCACGTGCCAGACACTGGCCTTCACGCGCCAGACACTGGCCTTCACGTGCCAGACACTGGCCTTCACGTGCCAGACACTGGCCTTCACGTGCCAGACACTGGCCTTCACGCGCCAGACACTGGCCTTCACGTGCCAGACACTGGCCTTCACGTGCCAGACACTGGCCTTCACGCGCCAGACACTGGCCTTCACGTGCCAGACACTGGCCTTCACGTGCCAGACACTGGCCTTCACGTGCCAGACACTGGCCTTCACGCGCCAGACACTGGCCTTCACGTGCCAGACACTGGCCTTCGTGTGCCAGACACTGGCCTTCACGCGCCAGACACTGGCCTTCACGTGCCAGACACTGGCCTTCGTGTGCCAGACACTGGCCTTCGTGTGCCAGACACTGGCCTTCTCGTGCCAGACACTGGCCTTCACGTGCCAGACACTGGCCTTCACGTGCCAGACACTGGCCTTCACGTGCCAGACACTGGCCTTCACGTGCCAGACACTGGCCTTCGTGTGCCAGACACTGGCCTTCACGTGCCAGACACTGGCCTTCACGTGCCAGACACTGGCCTTCACGTGCCAGACACTGGCCTTCACGTGCCAGACACTGGCCTTCACGTGCCAGACACTGGCCTTCACGTGCCAGATACTGGCCTTCACGTGCCAGACACTGGCCTTCACGTGCCAGACACTGGCCTTCACGTGCCAGACACTGGCCTTCACGTGCCAGACACTGGCCTTCACGTGCCAGACACTGGCCTTCACGTGCCAGACACTGGCCTTCACGTGCCAGACACTGGCCTTCACGTGCCAGACACTGGCCTTCACGTGCCAGACACTGGCCTTCACGTGCCAGACACTGGCCTTCACGTGCCAGACACTGGCCTTCACGTGCCAGACACTGGCCTTCACGTGCCAGACACTGGCCTTCACGTGCCAGACACTGGCCTTCACGTGCCAGACACTGGCCTTCACGTGCCAGATACTGGCCTTCAGCTGCCGGTCATTTGCCCATATATGTTAGTTACTTGTCTTGTATGTAATGTTTTGCCCCAAAAAACTATTGTTTTTTCTCTTTAATGTATTCAGTGGTTTTGAAGTAATTTTTATGTTTCTTATTGACAGGAATGAAAATATCAAGTTGGTTTCCCAGGCTGAATATAATGATGAGAGGATGAAGACACTACAGAGTAATACAGAGGTATTACAGCGGCAAATTGCATCTCTGGAGAAAAATAATTCTACTTTGCAAGGTGGGATGCAAGCCAAAGAAATTCTCAAATTTATATTGTTTTAACATTTAATATCTATTGCTTTGATTCACATTTTACATGTACATGCTTTCTTATAGTCTTACTGCTTGCCACTGATTATATTAAATTTGTACCAATAATTATTTAGACAATTTTGACCTGGACTGCTCAAAATTGATGGGTAAGAAATAGTTTACATTAATATTTTGGCATTTATTTTTTTAAGCATAGTATGACCATAACCCATTAGAGGGACCAATCAAAATTTAATTAACCATCTTGAGATCATCTTGGCCAATTGCCAAGAACATAAGAACAAAGGTAACTGCAGAAGGCATATTGGCCCATATGAGGCAGCTCCTATTTATAACCACCCAATCCCACTCATATACATGTCCAACTCATGTTTGAAACAATCGAGGGACCCCACCTCCACCACGTTACGCAGTAATTGGTTCCACAAATCAACAACCCTGTTACCTAACTAACAGTTAGTTTGGTAACAGTTTGTTAGGGTGGTTATAAATAGGAGCTGCCTCGTATGGGCCAAAAGGCCTTCTGCAGTTACCTTTCTTCTTATGTTACTCCCCTCCCTTTTCTTACCCACCCCCCTTTTTGTACCCCCCTCCCTTTTTGTACCCCCTCCCTTTTCTTATCCATTCTTATCCCCTCCCATTTCTTATCCCCTCTTTTCTTTCCCCACCTCCTTGCATATCCCACCCCCTTTTCTTACCCCTCCCTTTTCTTACCCCTCCCTTTTCTTACCCCTCTCTTTTCTTACGCCTCCCTTTTCTTACCACCTCCCTTTCTTACCACCTCCCTTTTCTTAACTCCCTTCCCTATTGTTATCTTCCTTTTTCTTACCCCCTCCCTTTTTTACCCCCTCCCTTTTTTACCCCCTCCCTTTTTTACCCCCTCCCTTTTTTACCCCTTCCCTTTTTTACCCCCTCCCTTTTTTACCCCTTCCCTTTTCTTATCCCCCCTTTCTTACTCCACCCCTCCCTCTCTTAACCCACACCCTTTTCTTACTCCCCCTTTTCTTACCCCCTTTTCTTACCATCCTCTCATCCCATTCTCACACCCATCCCATTTGTATCTTTCATCCTTTATTTTCTTATCTTTTACCTTCTTCTAGAAATTACCTTCTCTCACCTGCTCCTCATCTTACTCTTTCCTTATTTATTTGCCTGTACTGTACCTTCTTCGCTTTTATTGCAAGACTTGATAATGGTCCAGGACCGACCGAAACAGTGCTGTTTCTCCATCTTCTGATGTGTGGTTGTTCATATCTTCAGCCACATTATTGTTACTCATCGTCTGACTATTGAGCTTATTTTGCAGGCATCATAGGTCGCCATGAAGGTACAATAGAGACACTTCGTAGTGAATACATGACTCTGCAAAAGAAACTGTCACGTGCTGAAGTTAGTTTAGAAAATCTTCGAGAGGAAAGAACTTTGCTCAAGGTTAGAGTTTGTTAATCAATTACTCTCGTACTGTATTATGATTTATGTGCAGGATGTTTTTTATTAAATATATTTTTTCTTTCATTTTGGCATTAAAGAAAAATTATATAAAAAATTGGCTAATGTGCCCTTGAATAACTCAAGAAGATCAATGCTTGTAAATATATAATTGTTAATGTGTCGAATGATGAAATCTTGCATATTAAACGTAGCTTTGAAATAGTGCAGTGTTATTTCACAAAAAAATTAATGTGGGAAATAATGTGCAAGTTTGCTTTGATGGTTTTGATAATTTGCAGGAGGAAACTTAAATGCTTAAGGCCAGTAAAGATTCAAGTCACTAAATGTGTAGATAGCCAGAGGCAGTCCTTTGTCAAGGCTGTTACATCTTATCAAAGCTATTTCTTGGGGAAGCCCCTTGTTGCTCCCTAATGCTGATAAGATGGCAATGTAAAGAACTATATTAAAAATTGTCATATGTGCCAATTGATGCCAAATAATCTAATTGGTGCCATCAATCGTAGAGTTCTTTTGGACTACCTGGAACCCCAGGCCAGTAGTTTAGAGCAGTTGGAGCTGCATGTGTATAGGGTTTTCTTCCCTGTGTTCTTCCTAGTGTTGCCCTTGTGCCGTCAGGATTCTCTTTCCTGGAGTGTTCGAGGTTCGCTCCGTTAGAGAATATCCTTGTTTGTGGTGGTCCTCTTCCTAGGTAAGTAAGTTTGTTTTTGGCTTTCGGTCTTCTTTGGTGTCGGAAGCGAATTCTGGCTGGCGGGGTGCATGACCTAACCAAGGCATTCCGAGATCAGCCTTCTCAATCTCATGGTGAGCTGGGTTGGTCTACTTATACCCATTCCAGTGTGCATCTGCTGCTATTCCCTATTATTCTATATAAAATTTCCTTCTTTTCTCAGGAGGACCAGTTCATATTTAAACACTGGGGTTTTGGCATAGCGATCCCAGTACCTGGGCATCCTGTAGGGCAGACCTCTGCAGACCCTGAGAAACCCCTGTAGGTTTGGCAGTCCAGTTAATATCCTCGCTGAACCCTCTCTTGCCTGGTGCGAGTTCGAGGGTTGCACAGTATATTGTCTGTGCCACGTGGTGTTCCTCATACCTTCTCCCTCCAATAAACTGCCTGCTGGGTCAGTGACACCTTTGCCTCAGAGTTGTTTGAGGACTTGTTCTCCACACACTGCTCATCTAACAAACAGTTATGATTACGGTTTTCAGGCAGTGACCACCTTATGCTTAAGGTTTTCTGTTTTACAGTGGTCTAAGTTGTGTGCCCAGTTTGCTGTCCTGGAGCTTCCCTGATTGGTATTTAGGGATTCAAACTTCATGGTGTTGATTAATTCAATCATGGTTTTGTCTGTCCCTACTCTTCCTTTCCCTTCTTGCATGGTGCACCCTCCCCCTCCCCCCTTGTTTATGGCTCCAATGTGTGTGAGGGTTTTAGAGTGGAGGCTTGGGACATGGCTTGGTCAGCTCTAGGGTTTGCGCCTTCCAACTTAGGCAGAGGCAGTTGAGCCTAATGATCCTGCTGAGGCTTCTGGGTCTTTCTTTTAATCTGACCCCAACATTTGAAGTTTTTCCCCTTGGACTCCACTTCTCTATTCTGGGTGGGGGGTGTGGATACTGGCTCTGCCATGGGGCCCTTTTGCTATGTTTCCTGGGGCTTTGGGGGAGTCAGCCACGGGCCTTTGGGTCCTGTTTGATCTTTCATTGATGCTTGTTCCTTCTGCGGAGCGTTTTCTGTGCAGGATGCGGGGAATCCGTTTCCCTCTTCCCTGTGTGGGTTGAGATGTGTGTGACTACCCCCAGTGTTTGTTTCCAAGTGCCCTTCGGTTCCTCAGATTCGTCCTTTGGAGGTTTTTGCCTTCCTTCTTTCCAGGTGACTTCAAAGGAGGCTCTCTCTGCGTACCTCCTGCATGACTCGGATTTTGCCTCAGTTATGCTTGGATGCATTGTGAGGTTATGGAGTCATCCAGGCTGGCAGCAGTCACCCTATTTGTTTTTATCTTATAAAAAAAAATTACATTCATTTATGCAAAGGCAGCGTGGCTTGGTTTTATCTCTCGCAATCACTTCAGTGGTTTGCAGTGCGACTTCTATGTTACAGGTTTCTAGGTTGCGTTTTCTTGTGCCTTACCATGTTTGACTGTTCTGCACTTCTGGGGTCACCAGATTGTTGCTGTTCCCTGTTCAGGTTCCTTAGTGGTTGGCTACGCTGATGTGGTAGATTTTCATGCTCGTTATCACGAATCCAAAAATGTGAAAATTCACTGACAATTTTATCATAGTGCCACTGCTATTTGTGCCTTATTAGAGGGGGTCCAGGTTATGGCTCATGGTCCCCAGTAGGCCTAAAAGTACTCAGATTGATGGCACCTTAGCTTGGCACTTTATATGCATTGTAGTTTCAGGAAGCCACCAGGGCTCGCCCAGAAATTGGCATTTCATTACATTCCACTTTTTCTTCACATTTAATATAATAATTGTATTTTTGTTATATTAATATTAAGTCATCCCCCATGATGAAGCTGGAATTTGTCCTCATCTGGGGGCTGGAACCTGTCTTGCTCTTGGGCATCTTCCTTGGTAGCCTATTCTTCACTTACCTGTTTCTTTAAAGTTCTTCTTTAAGCCTTTGGGAGGGGGGGGGTCCCACTTATCACATTCTTCCAGCTAAATACTGTCTGACTGTGATCTTCTGTTATCTTTCTGTTAGGTTCTTCCTTACACAGTTCAGCATTTCCCCGATTACTCCAGTTTGCATACATCTTATACACTTGGGTATGTCATACAATTTTGTAAACCTTACTGATTACTGTATTTACTCCAGTACTTTGCAAGGAATTCATTGCTAACTCTGTTAAGTGACTTCTCTCTGTCTCCTTTTTTAAGTGTTGGGACTACACTTGAACTTTCCAGATTACCAGAAAATATTTAATCTTGAGTGCTTTATTGAATACTTTAGCACATAACTAGGTACGGTACTTCTGATTCTTCTTTCAACAGCCATTGTGGTACCTGAATTATCCATATTGTTTTGTTACATTTAATTCCTCCAGGCATTGTGCTGCTGCTGCAAGCATTCCATTATTCTCGATGCTTTATATTTGTAGGAAACAGAAGCAAGGCTTGTAGCTGAGCGGGAGTCTCTTAGCCGAGGACAAACATCTCAGGCGATGGTTCTTGCCAATCTGGAAAGTATTAAGATTAACCTAGAACGTAGAGACTCTGATGGGAAGATGAGATATGAAAACCGTGTTGCGGAATTGACTGAGCAGGTTAGCCGCCTCAAGGCCAAGTTGACATCAAATTCTGATCTAAGAGCATCAGAAGTGAAGTAAGTTGAATTATTTTCATGTTGCATTATTTTTTGGGTAAAGTAACTTTCTGATATGTTGTATACAGTAATAGATTCAACATTATTAACATTATGGCATGTCAATATCAACTTTACTCATTAATAAACAATTTAACATTGACACGTTTATTCATAATCATTGCATAGAGTAAAAGAATTGGAGGGACGCAATCGTGCTATGCAAAGTGAACATGCAACCGTCACCAAGCAGTTGGTGGATGTAAAAGCAGAGTTAGCAAACACCAAAAAGAAAATGAATGAGCTTCAAGAGAGGGCAAGAGCTTTACCATCTCCTGGAGCCAGGGCTAGAGGTGAGTAATACTATTTATACCTGCTTCTTATTCCATACCTCATTTCTTGTTTTTAACCATTTGTTATTCTTTTCCCGTTTCTTATTCTTTCCTTTCCTCTTATCCTTACCTTACTTTTATTCTTACATTCTTCCTATACTTAGTCATCCTATTTTGAAGACATGTATAGGAGACATTGAGATGCAAGTCTCATCCTAATCACACGCTCAGACCTTGACAAAGCACTCAAGAGAGTGCGAAAAACTTGGTGTGAATTCCTTCCATAAAATTCACAAATACACAAGTGTGGGTTTTTTATCCTGTTATTTATTGTCTGAGAAGACATTACCATTACTAATTCATCTTATTCTTACCTCATTCTTACCTTCATCCTATTCTTACCATATTCATACCTTTAATTTACCTGCCTCTCATATCTCTTCTCACTCTTACCTTATATATTTGCCTGTATCTTCCTCTCTTCTGTTACATAACTTGATAATGTGCTGGATGGACCGAAATGTTGTCGATTCTTCACTTTCTAATGTGTGCTTTGGTCATCACTATTGTTTTACATTAATTAAATTTGTAATCGCCCTATTCAGGTAGCAGCCCTGTGGGATCTATGCAGTTCCGCACGGCAGGCCCTTCACCACAAGTGCGTGACCTTGAGGTACAGCTTGCTGAGGAAAAGGCCAAGACAACAGCACTTCAATCTGCCCTTGACCAATCCAAGCGTTTTGAGAAGGAATTGATAGAACTTAACAAACAGCATGAAAAGCAATTATCAGAGTCAAATGAAGCTTGCAAGACAGCTAATGAAGAGTAAGTCGTCTCCTCTTCCTTCCCATGTGCATGCTTGCACTACATCTCTTCCCCACACTGTAACTCTCAACACATGCATATACAGCTTCTTGTTTATTTCATTTTTTCTCCTCAGCATCATAGTTCCTGTTCTCCTGTCCTCTAGGACTTTCAATTAAGTTCTCTTAACCTGTCCTTATAGCTTTGCTTATTTTAATTTGGGTAAACTTCTGTAGTTTATTTTTGTTTCCATGAATAATTCTTGAGGAACCCTACTTGTTATACCCCTCTATTTTTTCTCCTCGCTGATTGTAACACCATCTTCTTGTATTAGATGAATATTTAGCCATTGTCAGTATTAAGTTGCACTACATGCTTTTACAGATGGTGGTAAAGGTAATAAATTAATAAATATTTTTATCTCTTCAGATACACAAAATTGCAGAAGGAACTTCATGAAACAGAAGAACAGCTAGCAAAATTGGAAAACCAATTGAAGGATGCAATAGAAGAGGGTGAAACTGCCAAGATTCTTTTGAAATCCAAACTAGCCAAAGTATGAATAATTATTTAAAACTATCATTCAAATATGGTTATTTATATATCAGTAGGATAAACTGTGCACTAACTCATAGCATTAAATTTAAGTTAATAGCCTACTCAATATATTCTTATATGTAATAAGGTTGTATAGGTGGTAGGAATGCCTTATGTTTTTCTTGGGATTATTATTAATTTTATTTTACTGACATCTGTGTGGTATCTGGAGAATGCTTTTCATGTTCAGTACTGGCTTTCTACTTACAACACTTAGACATAAGAACATAAGAACAAGGTAACTGCAGAAGGCCTATTGGCCTATACGAGGCAGCTCCTATCTATAACCACCCAATCCCACTCATAAACACGTCCAACCCACGCTTGAACATATGTTCAGTTGTTAAAGGAATTTGTAATTTTTATTGGACCATGTAGCCTGTTAGATAAACAATACTTCCATTTTTTCTTTATAATATAATGTATATTGCAAGAATCCTTATCGATATTAAACTCAGTCTTGGTATGGGAATGTCTTAAAACCATACAACACAGTGTACATTTTCATCATTGTTAGTCCATGTCATTCATAATGTTAATTTATAACATTTGCACAGAATTCTTGTGATGTTGGTTTCTGGTCATTATCTTAAAACTTCTTGGAATGTCTTCAATATCTTCTTATGTTTGGTTTTGTGTTATACAGTGTACTGTATCATCAAAATAAACTTGTAGATACAGTTTTAGACTACAGTACTAGATTTTATGAGTGATAAACTATATTGATAATATGCCATATTTATTTTTAGCTTTTGGATCATATCTCAAAGCTTTTGTATTTATATGTAGTATAACAGGGTCACTTGGGGTTTGAAAGGAATAAGCAAATCTTTGGTTAGTGTTTGTTTAGTGTTCTTTAGAATACAAACAAATTAGTAATTGAATTGTATACAGGCAGTTCTTGATTTGCGTGGTAATGGAGAGAGAATATTCAGTAATATGAGGGGTAAATACTTTTATTAAATGTTCAGACGTGCACCAATGAATTTTGCTCTTACATATGTTTAGCCCAGATTGTCAGATGATCACTGGGTCTATGGAAGTATGTCTGGCTTCCCCATCTGCTACATTTTTTTGTTTTATGAATATTTTCTATTTCTAGTTTCATTGCATCTCTAATTCACTGTAATTTTCACTGTGCACTGTGGTTCATTGTTTTTGTGGTTGGATGGTGTAAGGAATATTCAGTTTTAATGTTCAAGTTGGTGTTATGTTGAGTTAGAGTTGAGAAAGTGGAGTAAACTTTTGGTAGTCTCTGGCATATAGCCACATTTTACTCCATATATATATATAGTACATATATTTAGTTTAGGATTTTATTTTTATTTTTTTTTCATTGCTCGGATATACTGAAATGTAACCCCAATGTAAATCAAGGACTGCTTGTATTCCATTAGAAATGAGACTGAAAGGAAAGGTAAATAAATCCAACTGAGCCTTTTTATGACTAAATACGTTACCAATGAGTACGCTTAGTTAGAATTCATTCACAAGTTTTACTTGTGTTTGTCGTCTTGTGCATGTATGCATAAATTCATTACATTCATACTTTATTTGTAGAATTCTATTTTAAGGCAGTCTCCATACCTCTTTTTAGTAATGCACAGTATTGTATATAGAACCAAAATAGTCAAATTCAAATACTTTAGCCTAAATGTTTCTAAATTTATAGTTGGGTTAGTTTGCTCAAATTTACAATAAATTATTTACCTAAGAAAAGGTAAAAATAACATAACATGTAATATTGGTTATTATAAACTGTATTCTCAAGATTTAGATTGAAAAGCTATATTTATTAGTGATTTAAAACTTACCGATAGTTATTCTACTACTCCTTCCTCGTCTTTGTTCCTTCTAACACTAGTATAACCATATTCACCTTCCCTGTCCATTTCCTCTTTCTATTTTGCCTTCTTAATTTTTCTTCTTCCTGCTCCTAAATTATCCTTCTTCCCTGCTCTTAAATTATCCTTTTTCCTCTTAAATAATTATTATTCTATCTATTTATCCTTTCCTTTCTTACTCATCGTCAATCTAAGGGAAAGACTACTATGCATGAGCAGTTTGTTCCTGCAGTAAACTAACCTTACTCAATCCTGAACTGGCAGACAGAAGATGAACTGCAGGCACATCAGAAACAACTAAGTGATGTTCAAGAAGCTCTTGAGAAAGCTAAAGCAGATGAAGAAAGTGCCAAGAAAGAGGCTCAAGAACAGTCCAAGTAAGTTAAATATGAATTAATGCAAGGTGTAATGCTGTATATAACTTAAATTGATTTTCATGTGTTATTTGTAAAGTATAAGGTGAAAAACCATTGTACAATTTTTAAGGGATGTCGCATTTAAATATTGTCATAATTGTTTTGTGTTAATGCATAATTTAGCACCTTGGCCTCAATATGTCTTGATGTGAAATTTGTTGTATTTCATATTTCAAAACTATATTTATCAGATTGGCAGCTGAAGTACAGGACAAGTATGAGAGGGAAGTGATGCTTCATGGTGCTGATCTCAAAGCTTTAGCAACTTTGAAAGAAAGGCAGGCAGAGTACAACACTGAGCTCCAAGAGGCTACCTCAGCCAGGCTAAAGGCAGAAGAAGCTGTTCGGGGTAAGAGGAAAACAAAAGCATGTTATCTTGTTCAATTGCAATATCACTTTAATCTTGCATTTAATATAATTTGTAAACTTTTTCTTATTCGTTACTTTGTATTTTCTTTGCTTGTGAAGGGTGACTGTAATTTTTATTCATAGCAACTCATGAGAAGCATGTCACACCTGGTAGGGTGGAGTGTGACAGTGCTGGTCCTTTGTGATGTGGTGGTATGTGTTGTGAACGAGTAGGCAAAACTTATTTTCCAACCTGATTGTGGTTGGTGGATTCCAACCCGACATCTGAAAGTGGTAGTGATGACAGTGCATCTTTAAAGTTTTTAATATCTTTAATTTCAGATACTCGCTTAGGCTTTGAAGAGCGGGAAAATGTCATGCGTCGAGAAAATAAGGATCTCATGGCAAGGTGTCATGAACTGGAGGAACAAAATAAGTCTATCCTTGATCAATTTACTCAACTGTCTGATAAAATGGCTGCAATTCAAAGCAAACTTACATCATCTGTGGTATGACGAACTGATTTTATTTCTTTGTTGTATACTTATATTTTTAGTGTACGGTACTTAATTCAGCACCTTCGTGTCCTCCAGAACATGAAGGATATATTTTTTAATTAAAAAATGTTTTCTGGGTGAGCCCCTTGAGACTCCCTGGAGCTAATAAACTGATTCAGTGCCATGCTACTCTGGCCAAGGCCAGAGTTCTTATTGGCCTTATTCGAATGTGAGCCAGAACCTGGTGCCCTCAAAGAGGTGTAGAGACTTGTGACACAATAAACACCTTACATTTAAAGTTAGTCATGCCTGCCACCACCAGGGAAAGTGCCCAGAAAGTCAAAGAAACAAAACAGATTACTGCATTGTTAGAATGAGACTACAGCCTCAAAACTACTCAAAAGAACTATAAAAAAGAACTAAAGAACTTATTGAACCAGTCGATAGAGCGTCGGCCCTCACATGCGTGGAGTCCATGGTTTGAGACCCATACAGCCCAGGTGAATGGAATACCCAAAAGAGCTCTTCCCAACCATGTAAACGAACAATAAAAAATTTGTGAAAGTAGCCCGCGCCAGAATGCATCACCAGTTCTTATTCTGGTGTGTTTACTAGTTGTGTACTAGTTGTGTTTTTACGGGGGTTGAGCTCTGCTCTTTCGGCCCGCCTCTCAACTGTTTACTAACCTATTTTTTTTTTTTTTTTTTTTTTTTCCACACCACACACACACACACACCCCCCCAGGAAGCAGCCCGTGACAGCTGACTAACTCCCAGGTACCTATTTACTGCTAGGTAACAGGGGCATCCAGGGTGAGAGAAACTTTGCCCATTTGTTTCTGCCTCGTGCGGGAATCGAACCCGCGCCACAGAATTACGAATCCTGCGCGCTATCCACCAGGCTACGAGACCCCTGTAGGTGTGTAGGTGTAGGTGTAGACCAGGTGTGTGCCTGGTTGGCTGTTCTAGTTGCTCTGGTTCTGGTCTCCTGCTTTATATAGTGGTGTCTACCTTTAGGGCAGGGTTGCCATTTGGGCTCTTGGCTGCCCTGTTGGGCTATCAGGAGCCCAATTATCCTGGAATTTCTCATTTCTTGAGGTTATCTTGAGATGATTTCGGGGCTTTAGTGTCCCCGCGGCCCGGTCCTCGACCAGGCCTCCACCCCCAGGAAGCAGCCCGTGACAGCTGACTAACACCCAGGTACCTATTTTACTGCTAGGTAACAGGGGCATAGGGTGAAAGAAACTCTGCCCATTGTTTCTCGCCGGTGCCTGGGATCGAACCCGAGACCACAGGATCACAAGTCTGCTCGGCCGACTGGCTCCCTTTACATTCCCATTTACATTCACAACTTTTAGTCTTTGTCCACTGCTTTTAGCATTTCAGTTTATGGCTACCCTGCTTTGGGGCTGTTTTTATACGCATTTGCAGGGAGCGGAAGCCAGGAGTTTAGTGTGCTTGTGCTCAGGGTTTGTTTTCCTGGGGGCTCTGTAGGGTCTACCCTTGTATGGTCAGAGTATTCTTCCCTGGGGGTGTTTGGGACCCACTCCCCTAAGGGGGGTCTCCTAACTAATGGTGGCTTACTAGAACTCTTGGGCATGCAGAAGTAGGCCTCCAGCTTATAGTCTGGCTGGTGCTAAGATTCTCCCAGGTGGCTCGTTCTCCGCGGATTGGTGCTGGGAAGTTCTGGGCTTGCATGTTGTTTCCTTCCAGGGTTTTGTGTCATTTTGGCCATTTTCTGCTATACCTTTATTAAGTTGGTGCAGTTAATCACTTTATTGCTCCCTGGTCCTTTCCATTTGCAAACAGACCAACAGCCGTTGGTCTGTTTGTCTTGTTACCTGCGGTGCTTCCTCCTTGGTGTGTGTACTTTTTTTTCTTCTCCTACGGGTAGGGAAGCTTCTTCTCTTCAGGGAGCCTCAAAGGGCTCCCACCAGAAAATCAATATTGATTGTAATAATCCATTTTCTGGATGCCCCTGGAGATTCCCTGACATGCATCGGGGTGTTTTCATCGTCATACTAACTAGTGGTGTGGAGGCTGGGGGGGGGGGCATTCTTGCATATGCTAGATTCACAAATTTTCGATAGTTTTAAATTAAGGCTGCAATATAATTTTAACCATGCAGTAGTCTGTTTTGTTTCAACTGACTTTCTGGGTGCTTTTCCTGTTAGTGGCAGACATGAACATCTAAATGTTAGGTGTTCATAGTGCCATTGCTTCCTGCACCTCTTTGAGGGAAAGCCAGATTTTGGCTCATGGTCCTCGATAGGCCAATAAAAACTCCATGACTGATGGCACCTATTAGTATGGTATTGAATCAGTGTAATGGCTTCAGGGAGCCACTGGGACTCACCCAGGAATTGGTGTTTCATTACATTCTTTGATGGTTTTGTGCCATGTCACTACCCTTCAGTGGTAAAGAGTCTGCAGGGAAACTTAATGTACATGTTGCAGAACCTGAGTCTGGCTGGTTTGGATCTTTTGGCTATGTAATCATGCCAGTTTTTGCCTAGTGTCAATTTTTTCTAAGTTTCTTGAATATTTTTATATTAACTTCATATTTTATAGCGTCCTTAAATAAATATTTAAGTAAACATTTTTAAGCACATTGGATTACATACAGGGTGAAAGTGGCACTGCACCCTTCACTGAGGACGAAGCCCGTTCCTCTGATCAGCTTCGAGAAGTTATCAAATATCTTCGACGGGAACGGGATGTTGCTTCTGGAAAGTGTGAAGTGGCACAAGCTGAGAATCAGAGATTGGAGGCTCAGAGAAATGTCCTCAAGACCCAGTTGGACCAGGTAACCAAGAGTCTCTCTGAAGAACGTGAAAAGAATCAGGTAAGGAAGACAAGTTAATTGTGAGATTTGTGAAAATATTCTTTTAAAGTACAGTATGTACAGTGTTTTCTTAAATTTTTATACACTAGTTTTGCTAATTTATTATTCCTTTGTTTCAGTTTAATTTTAGTACAGTATCAGTTTTATTATTGTGCCATTCTTAAATTAGGGCTATACCCTAATATAGTTTAGCTACACCCTAAGGTTAATGACTTACAGTTAAATAAATTTCTATTAAAAATGAAGTCATTACCCATTATTGATCATAGGCTCAATAGGACTTTTCATTGATGGGCCGATATCCTTGTTTCAGCCTTAGCATTATGTTAATGGATTGGAGCTTTCATTGGGTATGAGGGTGATCATCTCTCTCCCTATTGGGAGAACACCCTCACTCTGCTAGTTTCCCCATCATTTGCTTGTTTTATGGAGGCTTCATTTCTCGCAAAAGGTTATCGAGTGGCAGACTGGATTAATTTTGTCTGCATTCAGTTTCTTTCTGAGTGTACATGACTGGAGATTCTGATCTGGATTCACCATCACCTAACTATTGCTCCCCTTCCACTCCATCTTCCTATTTATGAGAAAAAAATTTCTGTGTTAAATATTTTATTGGCTTGAATTTTACTATGTAAATTTTGTTTCAGGTTTCAGCAGATACTGCAGGGCGCTATGCAGAACTCCTTCGCAAAGTTCACACTCTGGATGCTCTTGCTGATAGTAACCGTCTTATGCGTGAAGAAAAGGAAAGCTTGCAAAGTTCTTGTGCAGAATATAAAGCCAAATTTGAAACACTTGAAAAACAAATTGAGCCTCTCCAAGAAAAACAGAGGTTAAATATCAACAAGATTGAAGCTCTCATGGTAAGATATTTTATCTTTTCTGTTTTTAGTTTTTTATATTTCAAACATTATACAGTATTTTTAATCTGCATCATTTGTGGGGAAATATTTTAACATTATAAAGTGATTACTAAAATTTTATAAGTTAATAGGTAGAGAATTGGTTGATGAGCACATAAGAATAATTGCCAGACAGATCTTCGTGTCATGGTGGGGTTACAAAGAATGTTCATTTAAAATTACTTTGCTGGGTGTGTGGCATTGCAAAATTGGGTAGAAGAATTAGCAGTGAGACAAGGCAGTAGCAAGAGCAGTTGATGACAAGAAATGGATCTTTATTCTGTGAATTAAAATTGAAGGTGAAAGAGAGAAAAGAAAACAAGTGTTATGAGAGTAAACGATATGAAAAGATTAGTCAAAACTTTTAAGAAAACAATAAGCTTTGTAAATAAATTAGAATGTAGAGTTAAATTAGTTAAATGGAGCACTTCACTTGTAGAAGAATAGTCTCTTCTCAAAAAAAAATTTTCGTGACTTCTTTTAGTCTCGTGACTTCTTTTAGATTTGGCTCTATTAAATTGGATTGCCTCATACACTTTGATTGTTTTGAAGTACATAATCGTTGAAAGGTTGAGAAATAATTCAGAAAGAAATATCAGTATGGTTTTAGTTCAGCAGGCACAGCTGACTATCACCTTACATCAATGTATGGAAAGAATTACTCTTCTGTTCCTTATCCAAATATAAATGTAATTTTTATATATATTTTGCTAATGCACATTTGAGGCATAAAGAGCAAGGTAATCGGATTTTGGTAAGATTTTTTAAAGGAAAACTTGCATTCAATAGATATGATTGAATGATGTAGAAAAATATATACAAAATCAGAATCTGAATTTAGCCTAGATTTGCATTTTGACAAAGAAGTCTAAAGAAGTATACAGATGATGGGTAGCAGAGGCAGCTACAGGCATGATGTTTAGTGTTATAGAGCTTGAGGAGACTTACTTTGCAATGATGTACAAGAAGACTGCAAGAGACTTGCTTAAAATTATACTTGTTTCAAATTTGTGTTAAAAGTCATTTATATGTTTTAGGTGGAGAAGAAAACACTGGAGAATGAAAAGGAGATGTTTAAGAAGAGGACGCAGGAGCTTGTGGAGAAACTAAATCGGGCTAAACCAGAAGACTTTGTTAAGCTTCAGTAAGTTGTTCGTTTCTAAATATTATTACCTTATAGTGTGCACTGTTTTTTCAGTACCCTTCCAGGTGCACATGAAAAAAAATCTTTTTTTTTATATCATGAAGCATTTTTAATCTTTGGAAAATGCAAAAACTTATAATTATTTTTGTTTAAAAATATATGAAAATAGTGATATGAAAAAATTTTGAAAATTAAAAATTCTTAAAATATATATTCAGGTTAACTTTTTGTAATAGATTTTTCCATATCACAACTACCTTTTTGGCTTTAAAAGTCCTAGACATTTACCAGTGCATCAATGTTTCTAAGCATTTGCATCAATAAATGGATGGTGATGCACCTGAAATGGTGCCACTTTTTTAATAATGCCCAGGAAGGTTATTAAGACTTTCACAATTTTTTTCCCCCCATACGGTACATGATTGCCAGAGATCTCTAATGTAGAATGACAACCACATAGATTACAGTATTTAGGAACTTTAAATATTATAAGGCATACAATGTAATTCCCAAATGAGACAAGCACCATGGGTCTATCGTTTGAGAAAGACAGGAGCAGTTCAAGGGTTAACAAGTAAAATTACTAAATACTGTAATTTTGGCATTTTTGATCAATATGAACACCTTTGTGTATTGTCTTGGAATTTTATAGTCTTTTGTATAGTGGTGCATATAAGATCACTATTATTGAGCCATGCAGTGCCTTTTGGGACTGCATTTAAACCCTTTTAAAAATACAGTAAGGTGAAAGGGAAGTAGTAGCATTGCTTCTGAAAATGTATGGGAAATGTTAGGAAATATATGTAGCTGAGTTGGGTAATATACAGGACTATATAATTAGAATGGTAATAATAGGGGGATAGAAGGATAATGACAGTGATCATATGCAAAACATCCAACTAACAGGGAAATGATGAGAGAAATCCACATTGAGAGCAATGGAAATAGTCTTCAGCTCAAAGAGAGGGTATCAGTGGCAGCAAGTGGATTGAGAGCTAAGCTCATAGTACAGTACTCAATCATTTTAATCTTAAGGGTGTGTACTGGGTATTGAAGAATCCCAAATGAGGGATGACACCCAGAGGGCAGATCTTGTTGGTAACAGATAGATATTACACAAGTGAGGAGAGGAGAGGAGAGGATGAACTGCAACATTAGACCTGTGTTCACCCTGAGTGAGATGGATATTGAGGGCATAAGAATAATACAGTATATGAAGCACCGGTTTAGTGCCAGTCACCACTGCTGTAGTGCTCAACTGCATAAACAAACTAAACTTGAAATGGTGCTGGGAATATGGGAAGGGAGACTTTATATATGTGAGAGACTTTTTCTACTAAGTTAAGTGGAATAGTGAGCTAGAGGAAAGGACAAAAAGCTAAATTATAGAGTACTTAGATCATACATGCATAAAGGCTACATACACGTAAATAAACCTCAGAAAAAAGGTATGGTAAGTGCAAGGTCAACACAGTGCAAAGAGGACAGGGACAGAAACAAGAAGGCTTGGAAAATATCTTATCTTGAGGTTATCTTGAGATGATTTCGGGGCTTTAGTGTCCCCACGGCCCGGTCCTCGACCAGGCCTCCACCCCCAGGAAGCAGCCCGTGACAGCTAACTAACACCCAGGTACCTATTTTACTGCTAGGTAACAGGGGGCATAGGGTGAAAGAAACTCTGCCCATTGTTTCTCGCCGGCACCTGGGATCAAACCCGGGACCACAGGATCACAAGACCAGTGTGCTTTCCGCTCGGCCAACCGGCTCTCTCAATATATGGGCAACAGAATACCAAGGCAGACAAGGAAGCACTAGGGAAGAACAATTCATATAGTAGTTTGTAGCTGGATATGCTAATTGATGTGATTGGACTAGTCCAACTCAAAATGTAAAATGTTATCTACCTTAGATTTTATGTATTTGCTAATTCTGGTTAATTTATTTCAACAGGCAAGAGATAGTAGATCAACAGAAAACCCTACAAAGCAAAGAAGCAGAAATCAATAGACTGAAAAATCAGGTATAATGTTACTTAGGAGGAATAATCTCCCCTCAGTACATCATGCTGTATAATGTCATGCACATAGATATTGATATAATTATGCATCCTAAATGCAATAAATTTTATTTATTTTATTGTATTGATTAATTAATTAACCAGCCTTTTTGTGAATTTAAGTTGTGATGCATTGGTTTTTATACAACAGCTAGCCCAGCTGTCCAAGAACCAGCAAATGATTGTGAGTCAGAAGAACCAGTTCCAGCAGCAATTGAATGGAGTTAGGGAGGAACTCCGTAAGGCTAATGAAGAAGCCAAGAAGAACCTAATAGAGAAGAGTCGTATACAACAACAAGTAAATTTAAATATAACATTTGCTATTATTATTAGTAATAATAATATTTAATACAAAATTTTTTTAACTGGCTACATGAGTTTAATTACTGTGCATTTATACATTTTATATATATTGGCTAATAGCGACAGAAGCACTAATAGCATCAAACATAATGTTAATAACAATAATAGTAAAAATATATACAACTTGTTTTGTCTATAAAAATATATTTACAAAGGCAAATACACTAGCCATGATGACTGTATTACAATAATAGAGATGTTATTAATAAACATTATAGTAAACAGAATTAGTACAAAATAGTAGTAGCATTTTTTAACAATAATGTTAGATTGAGACATAGTACATAGTAGTGAAAAGATAGTGGAGAAATTAAAATACCATACTGAGGTTTGCAGTATAGTATATTTCGATAGAGTAAATCTTTTTTTTGTATTTTCAAGAATGCCTTTTTTGGGGGGGGGTATTTTATTAGGACCTCAAGTCCCAATGAAGTTATAAATTTATAATTTTGCTGAGGTCCTTATAGGAAACATTCATTATTTGGGATCAAGAGAGCCTCGCTAGGAGAATTCTTTAATCTAAATATTATACAGTTCTGTAATATTTCTGTAAATATTATTAAATATATATACCTGTCAATATTGTTAAAGATATGAATGCATGGACGTTCTCTTGTTTGAATATTATGCTTAAATTCTTTAATCCAAAATTGTTAGTCTTCTATTTACTATGCAATTTCTTATCTTCATATTTTGGTTCGGTTCAAATCATAATAAAATTTGCTGGACTTGGTTAGATTACTTTTTCACAAACTCATTTCGAATTATCCTACTTTTATCACCACTGGTTAAAGTTTATTTGTCAAGCTTTTGATAAAGAAGTCATGAAGTTTGTTAGTCATGATTCTTTCAACACAAACTGTCAAATAAAATAAATGCAAATATTCTTTATAATCCTAATTTGCAATACAAATTATAGTATTACTTGATGCATTGAATATATTACCCTGTATCCTCTAGAGAATATACACCCATAATTTTTTCCAGTATGGAGACGAGAATAAAAAAACTTCAGCCGAAAGAGCCCGTCTTCAACAGCAAGTGAGTGTTTATTCTTTAAGTTGTGTTATACACATTCAAGCATTTAAGTTGTGTTATACACATTCAAGCATGTCAGGTAGGAAATACCCAACCCGGCACTAGCCTTGGTGCACACCTTTGTATGTTTTAAAGCTTACTTCTTAGAGGAGGCCCTTGTGGCTTCCCTAGCTATTATGCTGATATACTGCCACACTACAAGATGCCATCAGTCGCAGAGTTCTTAATGGCCTTCTGGTAAATTACAAACCAGAACCTGGCCCCCCCTCAGAGAGGCACATGGAGTAGGGGCTCTAAATTTTTTTTATGTAAATTTATGGATGTCGGCCATCACCAAGGGAAGGCATCCAGAAAGTCAGCAAAATAAAACAAATCACCGCTTGGTTAGAAAACCAGACTGCAGCCTCAAAAACAGCCAAAAGAATGCTTCCCAACAGTGTAAACAAACAATTATAAATTTGTGAAACTAGCACAAGCTTGTTCTCCCCATCGCCCCCTCTCGTTTGGTAGGATGAGGGAGGCAGACTGGGTCAGCCAGCTGCTCCATCGCTAGTTTTTATAGTGATGTATCAGTGCCTGGTTGCCTGCTGGGTTCTTTGTGGCTCTAATCTCGTCATCAGCTAAATGGTGTTTTGCCTTTTGGGCTTTTCCTGTGCATGTTTGTGCAGCGTGAGCCTAGAGTTGTGCCTGAAGCTGCATGTGCTCAGGGGTTTCTATTCTGTGCACGTTATATCCCGTGGGCTGTGCAATCGTTAATTGTTGATGTGGCGAGGGAAAAAATTAATCGTTCTGAAAACTTTTCTTCTTTTTACATTGTTAATTAACATCCAGGCAGTGCAAAATCCAAATACAAAATCTCTTATCTCTTGTGGTTTAGCTTTAGCGTCCCAGAGAAGTTTTTTTTTTCTTTCAGTAGAAATGAAGTAAGGTTCTGCACAGGAATAACTATCAATTTATTTTCATTGTTTCTCACTTTATTTATATAGTTCTGGGGGGAGCCCCGTCGGCTCCCCGGAGCTTTACCGGCTGATATGCTAATGTCAGACTTTGGCATCAGTCATGTGTATGGAGTTCTAGGGCCTACCGGGGACCACGAGCCAGAACCTGGCCCCCTCAGAGAGGCAAGGGGAGCAATGGCCTATAGAAACCCCCGTGTGGTTGGAAGCATTCTATGTCTGCCATCGACCGGGTCAAGCATCCAGAAAGGTAAGCATTCCAAAACAAACCCCTATTCTGGTGAAAATTGCTACCTAAGCCGAACTAGTGGCTAGAACTCTTCAACAGAAAACAAGGAAACTAGTATGACGTCATACGTCACCGCGCCGCTGTCTGCGCAGCTCCCCCCTCCCCGGGAGGGGGAAGGGGGAGCCCCAGACCTCCCACGCCGGCTATCCACCCATCAGTTCTTCGGCTGATGCTATAGGCAATGGTTATGTGCTCCGGCTCCAGTGGTTGTTTCAGCACTGTACCTAGAGTGTGGTGTCTGTTTTCTAGGTGGTGCGTGAGCCGGGAGTGATTCTTCAGTACTCGGGCTGCATGCGCCTAGGGTTCCCTTCCCTAGGTGCCCTGTAAGTACTGCCCTTGGGGCTTGGGGCCACCTTCCACAAGTTCCTTGGGTCCTGCCCCTGCTTGGCCGTTTACTGCTTGGTTTTCAGCCGCTCTTTGTGTGCTCGGGTGTTCTGTCTCCCTTGTTCGCCTTAGAGTAAGGGGCAGTGTTTGCACTGGTGGGGCGCGGGGTACTGTGCAGCTTGTCTTTACCAATCATAGCGGCCGGCTCTGTTCCGCTTGGGTACGCTGTCCTCTTGCGGGGTTTTCTTTTTCTTTTTGTTTATCTACCTGGTGGGGGGGGTCTGCCTTCGTTCTTGCCCCTTGTGTCCCTTGTGTTCTGAGTATTTTCTGGTGGTACCCCCTGCTAGGTCCCCGTGAGTGTACACGTCCCGGGGGTTCAGCTCTTAGAAAGTTGTTTGGTAGCTTTGGGTGCCGGTTAGCAGTACCCTGCCTGGGATTACCTGAGCGCGAGTCCTCTTAAAGTAAACGCTCGGGACCCTGGGAAACCCCTGGGGGCGCGCGGGTCCGATGGATGTGACCCCAGAGTCCCCCCCTCGCTTCCAGCGAGTTTGAGGGTTGCTCTCACCTTTTGTCTCTGGGTGACTCTCTGTTTTGCCTCCGTCTGCTGCCTGTGGGGTCGGTGACACCTTCGACCCGGAGTCCTGCGAGTTTGGCGTTGCACTTGAGCCTTGGTGGAGGCAACGTTCTCGTGGTTTCCTCCCCGGGAGCCCCGGGGCTGCCCCGTTGTAGTTCGTTTTGGGACTTGGGGGTGTTGGTTGCTTCGGTTCCATCCACGCCCCCTTGTCTTTCCCCTGGTTCACCCTTCCTGCCTGCATCCGGTTCCTTACCGTCTGTAGGTTCGGGGCGGGGTTTTTGGTGGTGTTGAGACTCGGGCAGTCTCGGGGAATTCCCCTTCCGGGGTAGTGACGGGGGCATTTGGGCCTGTTCCTCCAGCCGTGTTGTATGAGTCTGCCAGTGGGCTCCCTTCCTTAATGTTTTCACGGCTGCCCCGGTTTTCTGGTACGGCCGGGGCTTTGGGGGAACGGCTCGGCCCCGGGGCCTGTCGTGTAGGTTCCCGGGGCTGGGGAAGGGCTGACTTGGGGGGGCCTTGGCCCCGTTAGACCCCGTGGGGGTTTTTATCCCCCCTCTAGGCGGGGCTTGTGGTTACGCGGAGTGGGGTCTTTCCTCCCCACTCGCCGTACGTGCTGTTGGACGTCGGCCCCTCCCCGGGCTCGGTTCCTTGGCCTTTGAGTCGGTTGGTTCCGTCCTGTGGGTGGATGTTTCCTCCCCCCTTTTTGGGACGGTGTTTTTGTCATGTTTCCCCGTTCGATGGGGTTCTGCGTGACTTCTGATCTCGGGTGCGCCTGCGCCTTCGTGTGCCTTCGGGACTAGTGTTGGCTTCTGTGTTCTCGAGGGTATGGGAAGATTTTTCGCTACTTCCCACATTATTGGAACGTCTGTCGGCTCCTCGTACTTGTCGCCCTGTTGGGCTACTTGTCGCCCTGTTGGGCTACTTGTCGCCCTGTTGGGCTACTTGTCGCCCTGTTGGGCTACTTGTCGCCCTGTTGGGCTACTTGTCGCCCTGTTGGGCTACTTGTCGCCCTGTTGGGCTGCTTGTCGCCCTGTTGGGCTGCTTGTTGCCCGGTTGGGCTGCTTGTCGCTCGGTTGGGCTACTTGTCGCCCGGTTGGGCTACTTGTCGCCCGGTTGGGCTACTTGTCGCCCGGTTGGGTTCTTTGCTTCTTTGGCCGGTTTTATTGTTCCTGCTTCCTCTTTTGGCTCCTTTTCTCGTGCAGTAGTCCTGGCTGGCGCCTTCCCGCAGGGAGGGTGTGCGGTTCGGCCAGCGTGTTATGCGCATGCGCCGTGGAGTTTGTTTTGGTCTGGGCGGTGTTTCAGTGCTGGGGTTTTGCGCTCTTTTTTGCTACAGTGCTTCGCCTCTCGTTCGTCTCCCTGGCTGCGGTATGTGCCCCTTCGCGCCGGGGGTGTCCTGGTTCCCAGTTGTGGGGAGGACACCGCGGTTTTCCCTGTGTCATGGGTGTGGACCGCCTCCTTCGCCTCTCCCTGTTCTCCTGCGGGTCCGGCAGGGTCCGGCTCTGGCGTCTTCACCTGGCGGTGCTCCCAAGTTCTTCTGGGCACGGTTGAGTCGTGTCAAGTTCGTGCCACCATTCGCCAGGTGAGTTTTTGCGGTCTGGCGTCTTTTGGCCGGGCGCTGGATGCGGCGGTGTTTATATACCTGTCTTTATTTAGGTATGTCGTACCTAGTAGCCAGAACGCACTTATCAGCCTACTATGCAAGGCCCGATTTGCCTAATAAGCCAAGTTTTCCTGAATTAATATATTTTCTCTAATTTTTTTCTTATGAAATGATAAAGCTACCCATTTCATTACGTATGATGTCAATTTTTTTTTATTGGAGTTAAAATTAACGTAGATATATGACCGAACCTAACCAACCCTACCTAACCTATGTTTATAGGTTAGGTTAGGTTAGGTAGCCGAAAAAGTTAGGTTAGGTTAGGTTAGGTAGGTTAGGTAGTCGAAAAAAAAAAAATTCATGAAAACTTGGCTTATTAGGCAAATTCGGCCTTGCATAGTAGGCTGATAAGTGCGTTCTGGCTACTAGGTACGACAGGTATATTTTTGTACGACTGAGACCGTTCGCACACCAGTGACTGTCCCTATATCACCCCTTCCTGTCCCCCTCATGTGCATGTCCAACCCGTGCTGGAGTCATTCAGGGGACCCTCCTTTTTAATGTTGTGAGGTGTGGGGGGTTGTAGGGTTGGTTCTGTACTCACCTGGTGAGGCTCTTGGCTGTGCTTGCAGGATTTGAGCTCTGGCTCTTGGGTCCCGCCTATCTGGTAGACCTTGCGGGATAGTACCAGTGGAGTGCAGTGGTGCTCTTGGCACTTTTGGGGAACACTGTATTACCATCAGTGGTCTGTGCTTATTACACGACCTACTTGCGAGCATAAGCCTTCTTACTGGTTCGTCCGTGGACTTCCAGGGCGCACTGGCCTGTTTTCGTATGGCAGTTCCGGCCCGTCCTGGTTGTGGGGGTATGTGGGCCGGTGGACTGCTCCTAGCAGCTACCTGGTGGGCCATCCTCTGGCCGGTCTGGCCTGACCTTGGGCCGGGCATCAGGTGTAAAAGAGCTCCCAGTACCTCATCCAGCAGGTATCGAGCGGGGTTTCTCCGCCGTTGGTCGCCTGGTGCAGGTTTCTGGGCCTGCAAGGTTTTTGTCGTGTCTCCGTTGGCCCTGTCTGGGGTCTGCCTGCTCCGTTCTCTGCCTTTGCAGAGGGGAGTTTCTATTTACATGTTGCATGTTGCAGTGGTGCCTGTTGCTGCTGCTGCTGCACGTGTGCATTGGTACCGTGTTTCACGGTGGCGTGTCCTTGTTCCTGTGTCCGGTTGTGGAGTGGCACTTTGCTGCCGTTTTGTGCCTGGGGATTGCGTGCGGTTTTTGTCCCTGCCTGTTTGTCCACCCCTGGTTGTTCTCCTGGTGTGTTTTTTTTTTTTTTTTTTTTTTTTTTTTTTTTTGTGTGTGTGTGCTTCTGCTCTTTCTTCCTGCCTCCTCTGCAGCAGGGATGTTCTGCGTGTGTTCTTAGGCGTTGGTCAGCCTGTGTCCTGTGATGTGCTTCTTTGTCTCGGTCTATTGCAGTTGTTCGTGCCCCTTGGTTCGGGTCCTGTGCTGGCGGCGACCCTTCCGCCTTCTTTGGTTTTCCTAGCTTGCCCTGCCGGTTGTTTTTTTGTTTTTTTTTGGGGGGGGGTTTCTTGCGATGTCTCGCGTCGGACCCGTTGTTTCTGAACTCCTGGCGGGCTTGCATGCTTTGGGGAGTTTTTCTGTTCGGCAGACGTTCCATCTCCTTGTGCCGCCTGGGTTTCGGTGGTCGCGCCCGAGATCTTCTCGCGGCTCCGCCTTTTTCCTGGGCTCGGGGGGGCCTTGTCGGGGCTGCTTATGTTCTGCCTCGTGGTCTCGCCTCCGGTTGGTGGTCGGGTGGCTTCGTGGTAGGTGTCCCACCTGCGTGCTTCTCTTGGCGGCAGTATGGGTATTTTGGCGGTCCTTCCTTTTCCTGTCCCTTCTTAGGTGGTTACTCTTGTTGGCTTGGTTTACTCTCGGCTTGGTTTTCTAGTGGGGGTTGGGGGCCGTCGGCTTGCCACATACTGTCGCCTCTTTTCGTGCGGCGCAGGCGGAGCCGCTTCAGCTTGCTTTCGGTCTTGGTGTTGCTTCTGCACCGTTAGTCAGCTGTCTTGTGCGTCGTTTCACCTCCGGCCTGTTCGTGCGCCGCTTGCACCATCCTGGTCTCTGGTCAGCGTGCTCTGTCTTCTCCTCGGTTGGTAGTGCCCCTTCAGTTCCGGTGTGTTTTTTCGTCGGCTCTTTCCTTTGGGCCTTTGCCTCTGGGGGTCGGTTCACTGAGTTTTCTTGCTCCTTCGGTTTTAGCGTTTTGGTTGTTTGATGGCAGCAGTCTCCATCTTTTCTGGCGCGGGGTGGGGCTGCTGCATTCTGGAGGGGTCCAGGGTTTGTTTGTGCTTCGTTGGTCGGGCCGGGGGTGTGTCGTTTTTGTGTTCAGTGGCGGCCCTCCGCTGTTGTTTGCGTGCCACGGCGTTTGGGTCCGGAGCGCGTTTTGCGTTGATCCGGTTCTGTTCTTCCCGGTTCGCGGGTGATGGTGTCCCGGGTGGTCAGCCGTGTTCTTGCGGCTAAGCTGCCTGTGTTCTTCCCTCATGCCTGTGGCGTTCGTGGCTTCGCTGCTCTCGCTGCCGTCTGGGCGACGTGGCCTTGCAGTCTTTCGGGCATGGATTTTTGGTGTTCGTGCAGGGGCCTTGCTGCTCGTGGTTTTCGTGTTGTTCCCGGGATTTTCGGGGCTGTGGCGCCTTGGGTTGGCGTTTGCTGCCGGTTGTCTCGCCTACTTGGGGGGTGCGTGGTGTCTGCCTCCCGGTTTTGTCCCTTTGACCTTCCTCTGTGGGTAGTTAGCTCCGGGGAGCCGACGGGGCTCCCCCCAGAAAACCAGCGTTGAATGTAATGAAACGCCATTTTCTGGGTGAGACCCAGAGGCTCCCCGGCAACCCTCCCTCCCTCCGGTCGGCGTTTTTCGCGTGTTTTGACATCTAGCCTCAGAACTGATGGGTGGATAGCCGGCGTGGGAGGTCTGGGGCTCCCCCTTCCCCCTCCCGGGGAGGGGGGAGCTGCGCAGACAGTGGCGCGGTGACGTATGACGTCATACTAGTTTCCTTGTTTTCTGTTGAAGAGTTCTAGCCACTAGTTCGGCTTAGGTAGCAATTTTCACCAGAATAGGGGTTTGTTTTGGAATGCTTACCTTTCTGGATGCTTGACCCGGTCGATGGCAGACATAGAATGCTTCCAACCACACGGGGGTTTCTATAGGCCATTGCTCCCCTTGCCTCTCTGAGGGGGCCAGGTTCTGGCTCGTGGTCCCCGGTAGGCCCTAGAACTCCATACACATGACTGATGCCAAAGTCTGACATTAGCATATCAGCCGGTAAAGCTCTGGGGAGCCTCCGGGTCTCACCCAGAAAATGGCGTTTCATTACATTCAACGCTGGTTTTTTCGTTCTAACAAGTTGTACTGATGTGTTGAAGATGGGGTTCATTAGGTATAACTTTGGAAATATAATTATGTATAGATATGTGTATAAATATACACACATGCATTTATTCATACTAATATATATAAGCCGATATACAAACCTTATTATAATTAGACTTAAAATTGGACTTGGCCCACATTTTACCTGAAATATATAATGGTAATCACTTATTTGTAATTGCTTAAAGTTCAATGGCTCCTAGTATGGCCACCCTGCACATTCACACACACTGGATGGTAATGTTGCCAGAAATGGTCCTCCTTTTTTTTACTAAGAATTTAGAAGGAACGTAAGGGACCAGGATTTTTCATCTGCTCAGTTTACGGTGGCCCTTTTGGTCCGGGATTTTTTTTTCGGAAGGTGTTATTTATGCTTTCTTTCCTTTTTGGTTGTTGTGTGGGTGAGCTTCATGCTGTCCTTTGGCACTTTTTTTTTTCCTTTGGGCATGGTGCGTGTTTTGTTCTTTTGCAGCCAGCTCCTTCCTTCCTAGCAAAGAATGAGTTGGTTGGATTCCAGAGGGGTCCTGTGGGGGTGGACGCTGGGTTGGTGGGGATCATACGCCTTGTCCGGTAGCAGATTTACACCGCTGCCTTCAGGACTTTGGTTCTATTTTGGTGGACTCATGGGTTCATCCATTTTCCCTGGTTCCCTGTTTCAGGGCTCGTATTACTCAGGTTGTCCAGTGTTTTTAAAGCTAACCAGCCTGCAGTCTACCCTTGTGCCCATGATGTCCATGTACAGTATATGAGGCTCTGGGGGGCTGGCTTTGGCAATATGTCTTGAGCCGATCGATATTCAGACATAGGGGTTTTGGAGGTTAACCAGGGTCTTAGCTGCCAAGTGTCTTGTTAACACTATTTGATATTATGAACATCCCTAGTTCTCTGCGGCTGTGTTGCATTGGGTTATGTATCACAGGGGTCGGTTTCTCCTTCGACTTGATAACTGCAGTGCTGCTGTCTCCTTGTTCAATAACCCTTTTTGTCCTTCTCTGGGGTTAGGTAACATCAGGTGAGCTGACGGGGGCTCCCAACAGAAAACCAGGGTTTAATATAATGAAACGGCAGTTTCTGGGTGAGCCCGGAGGCTCCCCAACACCATCTCTTCCCCAGGTTGTCGGCGGGTTTTATCTTAATAGAACTGGTCTGGCTTCCTCCTCCTCCAGGCGAGGGGGAGGGAAGTAGGGACTGGTTTCATGAAATTTTGGTGGTTTGTTTTCATTGTGAGGGGAGTTCTCTTGGCAATTTTGAGTCTGCAATTTCAATTCATCTGGGCAGTAGTCTGTTTTGATTCGTCTATCTTTCTGGGTGCCTTTCCTTGGATGGTGGCAAATATGATAAAGATTAATGTAAAGTGTTCATAGGCATTGCTCCCTGCGCCTCTCTGAGGGGGCCAGGTTCTGGCTCGTGGTCCTAGGTAGCCCAATAGAACTTCGTGACTGATGACACCTAGTAGTATGGCACTTATTTAATATGATAGCTTCAGGGAGCTATCATATTAATTACCCAGAGCTTACCCAGAAACTGCCATTTCATTACATTCAATGCTGATTTTCTTTATGCTCTACGAGGTATGAAATCCATAAATCCATACGAGTGCTGCACCTCCTATTATTGGTCTAACCTAAGCCACATAATTTTTGTTTAAAAGTCCTGTGTTAAGTGTCATATATGCTGATCTTATGTTTGCAATGGAGCTCGGTTGGTTTGGACAGGGGGTCCAGTATGAGTTTGTGTGTTTAAGCCGGAGTACTGTACAGTATATTGTAGAAATTTCCAAAACATGATTTGGATTATAGTGAGTGAAAGCATGTTGACTAAACCACACACTAGAAAGTGAAGGGACGAAGACGTTTCGGTCCGTCCTGGACCATTCTCAAGTCGATTGTGAAGGTTTCACTTCAATTGTCGATTCACTTTCTAGTGTGTGGTTTGGTCAACATGTTTCAGCCACGTTATTGTGACTCCTCGTCTGTGAGTGAAAGCATTGTATGGTAGAGCATTTGCTTAAATGAAGGTGTAGATCTTTCCTAAATATTTTTAAGTAGTAAAATGTTCTGTCAATGTCAAGGGAAGTAACACATGATTGCATGAGTTGAATCAATGTTTAATAAATAATAAGAGATTATCCTGTGTTTAATCAAATATATAATTTTTTTAAAATTATGGTTAGAAGACAGCTCTTAATAAATAAATATTAATTTCAAAATTCTGTATACCAGTATTATGTGATCAACATCTTTACAGCTGCTACAGTCCCAGGAGCGTGTTAGGGGGTTGGAGTCGGCATCACAGCAGGCCCAGGCTAGCCACCAACAAGAGATGGGCAATGTATGACTTACAAGGCTTTATTCTCATGTTTTGCATGTTAATATAATTGCTGTCATGATTATCAGCTTAAAAGTTATTTAGTGGGTTCATAATGAACTCAATTAAAATAAACAATTTCTGAATAAGTTATGTTCTTTGCCTAAGCTAAATTGCAGAAAAGTTTACCAGTTATTGTTTTAGAGTTGCAAACAAAAGAATAAATTTATATAATAATCTGAAACGTAATTTGTATCATGTGCTAAGGTGCATATTAAGATCCTGTATATTTTTCTTATGAATGATAATCTGTTTCTAATCCAGATGATAGAAGCTCAAAGACATCAGTTAGAAGTAACAAAAAGAGAAGCAGAAAATCTTGCAGAAAATTTGAAGGAATTGGAGGTTAAATATGCAGAGGCAGTTAAAAAGGCTGACAACTACGAAAAGCAGTCATTGCAGGTAAGATTTTTTTGGTATTACTGTATGAGCTCACTTATCTGGGCTATAGGGGAAGGCCCCCCCCCCCCTCCCCACCAGATGAGCCAGGCGGATGAACAGTAATTCTTACTGGGAAAGTCCAAAAATGAACATATTCATAATTTTTTGTACCAAAATATTAGAGGGGCTTGTCCCAAATTGGGTCCTGGCTTTTGGGTCCTGCCTCTCAACCGTTAGTTTACTGGTGCTTATGTTCCAGAGCTTATTAGGCTTCATGCAAGCTGCTTGCATG
The DNA here is from genome assembly GCF_040958095.1 of Procambarus clarkii. Classification (NCBI taxonomy): domain Eukaryota; kingdom Metazoa; phylum Arthropoda; class Malacostraca; order Decapoda; family Cambaridae; genus Procambarus; species Procambarus clarkii. Next base: position 9,117,088 of record NC_091179.1, read on the forward strand.
CAAGTCACAGCTTTGTATCCTCCTTTGCAGATGACACAAAAATCATAATGAAAATTACCTCTGCTGAAGACATTGAAAAACTACAAGCAGATATTAATGAAGTTTTTGACTGGGCAGCAGAAAAAACATGATGTTTAACTGTGATAAATTCCAGGTACAGTACTCAGGTACAGTAAAAATGAAGACCTTAAACATGACAGAGTACAAAACAATCAACTCTATCTATAGTAGGAAAGCAGCATGTAAAAGATTTGGGAATAATGATGTCTGACAACCTAACGTTTAGGGAGCATAACCAAGCAAATATTGCATCAGCCAGAAAAGTGATAGGATGGATTACGAGAACTTTCAAATCCAGGGATCCCATCACTATGGTTGTACTATTCAAATCACTTTTGCTGTCCCATCCTGAGTACTGCTCAGTACTCACTTCCCTCTTTAGAGCAGGAGAGATTGCTGAAATAGAGGGAGTACAGAGAACATATATGGCATTCATAAACGTGATAAAGCACCTAAATGATTGGGATCGTCTCTAAGCTCTCCAAGTGTACTCACTAGAAAGGAGATGAGTGAGATATAAAATAATATACACATGGAAAATACTGGTGGGCCAGGTCCCAAATCTATACAGTAAAATAACATACTGGAGTGAATGATATGGAAGAAAATAAAAAATAGAACCAGTGAAGAGCAGGGGTGCCATAGGTATTATCAGAGAACACTGTATAAACATCAGAGGTCCACAGTTGATCAATATCCTCCCAGCGAGTATAAGAAATATTGTTGGAACAATCATGGACATTTTCAAGAGAAAACTAGATAGTTTTCTTCAAGAAATGCCAGACCGACCAGACTGTGGTGGATATGTGGGCCTGCGGGCCGCTCCAAGCAACAGCCTATTGGACCAAGCTTCACAAGTCAAGCCTGGCCTTGGGTCGGGTTTGTGGAGTAGAAGAACTCCCAGAACCCCATCAAGCAGGTATCAAGCAGGCTCTGTCGTAAATGTATTTAATGCTATGAATTGAGTTTGTCTTCACCACTTCACTTAACATACTTAATAATTCCAGTAATGTGGAAGAAAGAATGATAGGGGGTGGAGAATGAGGAAAGTACAATACACTCAAGTGGTGTAAACATGTTATTAGAATGCCTGAGAGTCATTAAACTAGATGGTTTCATTTGTAAAATAAGAGAATCCTATAATGAAGGCAAACAACTGGTATCTTTGAAGGACAAAGTGGAACAATGTATGAAAGAAAGGTGGAGGTAGGTTACAAAACTTGAAAGTGAAAAATTGATTTGGTGATAGAGCTCTTTAGAGAAACATCTACAAGATAACGAGGCCCCACGTGGGAGTAAAGCATCAGTGTTTTAGCCTATAAATATAAATATAAATATAAATATATATATATATATATATATATATATATATATATATATATATATATATATATATATATATATATATATATATATATATATATTTATATTTATATTTATATTTATTTATATATTGCATATATAAGAAATATTTAAGCTATGCTAGTTAATTTTACCTCATTATTAGTAACCTGAATCTATAAATGCATCTTGAACATTTTTTCAGCTCCGCAAGATAGCCACTAAATACAAGAAGGCTGCTGAAGGTGGTGCTGCAGCTGCAAGTGTAAGTTTCAGTTCTTTTAGTGGTCTTAGTGTTCCAAAACCAAATTGCATATTAGTTGTGAACCTGAGTACATGGATTGTTTATTATATTGTTCATTGAAATGTTATTGTTAAAATTGCTATATTTTGCAGAGCACTGGAGGTGAGGGTACTGATGGCGAGGCCAGCAGTGGCACTACAGTTGCTGCAAACTCAGAAAAAATAAAAGAATTAGAGGAAACCATTGCTGCACTTCGTCAAAAGGAAGAGACGGTTCAACAGGAAACTGTCAAGTTGCAGTGAGTGTTGTCTTGTTCATCAGGCAGAATTTGGCTTTTGGGGTGGTGATTTACTTTTTTCTCTTCCCCATGAATATCTAATATCAAAATTTAAATTATGCATTGAACTTACCTCACAATCCACTTATACTGTAAAACATAGATCTTTCTAGGGAGAGCCCCGTTGGCTTCCTGGTTATATTATGTACCGATCAATACCATACTATCAGGTGCCATCAGTCACGGAGTTCTTATTCTCCTACTGGGGATCATGGGCCGAACCTGGTACCTTCAGAGACACAAGGAGCGATGGCCTATGAAAGCTTTACATTTAAAGTTTAATCATTCTTACCCCCATCAGGAAAGGACCCAAAATGGTAGGCTAACCAAAACAAACTACTGCATGGTTTAAAAAGTGAGACCATAGCCTCAAAACTGCCAAAAAATAAAAACTCCCCTGACAATAAAAACAACCCCCAAATATACTTGAAACCATTGTTGGCTAGTTTACCCCACCATCAGCTCATGTTTGGGGGGGAGGGAGGCATACCAGGTACCTCACACCAAACTTAGTTCTTGCTGATGTGTGCCTGGATGTTGTCATCAGGCACTCTGGCTCCTGTCGGCTTCGTCAGCTAAGTGGTGGCTTAGGGCCTTTGAGACAGTGTGGTCTGGTTGGATTCTGTAGCCCACTTGCATTTTATGGAGCCCAATTGCATTCCAGCTGTTTCTGTTTGCTACTCTGTTCGCTAATTCTGAGTCGTTGTAGCTCATTTAGGCTCTTGGGGAGCCCAATTGTGGTGCCAACTATTTACATTCGCAGCTTCGGATCTTTTCTTTATTTCTTTAATTAATTATTTCTATACTAGAAGTATGTTGGGTTTGTGGGTATCCATAACATTGGTGTGCTCTATTCTTGCAATCCCTGGTCTGAGGCTTAGGTTCACACTGGGTCATCCCCTTTGCTCCCTGTGGAGGGGAGGGGGCTCTCACTCAGCCCTGCTCCTGGTTCTACCTCCCTTGGGGGTGTTGGGGCAGGTCCCCTCTCTTTGCCTTGTTGGGTGGTCTGGGTGTAGTTGGCTTCGGATGTGGTCTCTGCGGCCTTGTTCCTTGCTGTGTTCTGCCCCTTTTCTGGTCCTGTTTTGGGTCTTTTCAATTTTCTCTGGACATCCTTCTGGGGTTCGTTTCGTGGTGGGGCAACTTGTTTTCTGTTTTGGTAGGGTTGGTGCCTTGTATTTTACATGTCTGTCTTGTGTTGTGGTGACCCTTTTTTGTTGATCAACTTTTGGAGGTTGGCCCACCTCGTCGGCTGGCTGGTGTGGGCTCTCAACCAGTCTGTTGTCTGCTAACTGGGGATTTGGGTTCTGTCCCCAGCTCATCAGGTTTGAGTTTCAGGTTGAAGCCCCGGTTGAGATTCGCTCTGGGGTCGGGCCTGGTTGGGGCTCACTTAGGGTTTCCAGTCGGCTTTGCTTCCCTGCCACCTGTTTCCTTGCTCTAACTGTGGCTTCGCTCTTCTGTGTTGAGGGAGGGACCATAGGTTGTTTGATCAGGGTCTTTTTCCTTCCCCTTCTCGTTTTCCCATTGGGCAGGATTTGGCTTTGGTGGGTCGGGTTCCTTTGGGGCTATTCCTTCCCCACTTGCGATTTCTGGGTATGAATTCTGTTTTGTCGCCTCTTCTCTTTGTATTTTCAGGGTTAGTTTAGTGGCTCTTCGTCTCTTTGGAACGGGTCGCTTTGGGCTCGTCTGCTGAGTTCTCGGGGTTTGCGTCTATGATGTGTCCTACGTCCTGGCCAATGGTCCTTCCCCGTTTCTTCCTCCCATGATTTGGGCCCACTTAGCCAATCCCTGGCTTTGCCGGATGTTTGGGCACCCAGACGTCAACTCGTCATGTCAGTATGGTTTCGTTGTTGCCATTCGCGGCACCGTTCTCCAATTCCAAGGCTTTGCGGTGGTGCTTTCGTATGAATTGGTCATGATACCATAGCAGGTAAAGTATCAGGTATGATGTGGGTTCCTGCTCCTTTTTCCCGATCTGGCTGTTGCTCATGGGAGCTGGTACAGCTGGAGTCATACAGAGGGAGTGTGTTCTTCTAGCGTCATGATAACCAATCCTGCCTGATTCAAGTACTGTACTGCTTGCTTGGTGGTCCAACCTCGGTTGTTTACTTTCGGCGCCACCTTCTCTTTATGGCGATCAGGTGGCTTGTTAAAGGTGTGTCACCTGCAGTTCTCCTGGCAACAGTTTGGACTTTTGGCAGTGTTTTTGTCATTTTCTATCCTTTCCTCCTTCAGTTTTGGCAGGTTGATCTGTCCTTTTATTATGGCTGTTCTTGGTTGGCATCTTTTGTAAAATGATGTTGCCTTCTTCTCGTTCAGCATTGGCAAAGCCGGTGCTTCTTGCATTCTGGGTTACCAAGTCCTGACTGTTTTGCATGCTTCTCGCACCTAGTTTCACCTCCAGCCTGCTCATGCGCTGCCTGAGCCTGCCTGGTCTCTGGCCGGGTTCCTTCTTTCCTCTCTTCTGCTCGTTTTACAGTGACCTCCCCCTCCAGTCTGGGATTGTCTTTTGATAACAATGTTGCTTCTTTGGCTGTTGGGGGGGTGGTTGGCTTCTTGCTTTCCTGTCGTCGGGGTTTTTGTTCGGTTGCAGCCATCTCTCTCTTCTCTGGTGAAGAATGTGTTGACTGGCTTCCGAAGGGATCCTCTGGTTGTGGATACTTGCTTAGTTTGGCTGGGGGTACATAGCACACTGTCCAGTGGCAGCTTTACACCATTACCTTCGCATCGTCAGTTCTGCTTCGGTGAACACTTTTTTTTAATTAATCCAGTTTTCCCGGGTTTCCTGTTCCAGGGCTTGTGTGTCTCGGGTCGTTTGCAGTGTCATTCAGTCAAGCCAGCCTGCGGTCTACCCTCTTGCTCATGTAAAGTTTTCGTAGGCTCTTTGCTCCATAAGGGTACCAGGTTCTGGCTCGTGATCCCCAGTAGGCCAAAAAAAAAAATGATAGTATGTATGAAAGTTGGCATTTCATTTCATTCAATGCTGATTTTATGGTAACCTAATTAAATTTAGCATTAATTATATAATTATTAGAACATTTTATTTTGACTATGAAACATTTATATTGCTCATTCTGAGCTATTTTCCTTAGATGCTTACTAAGTAAGGCAGAGCTCACTGAATGAGCAGTTATACATGTTCATGGAATTCAGGATAGATTTACATTCAGCACTGGTGCTGCATCTACCTTGTCGAACTTCCCAGTCATATCTTACTGCTGCAAGGGACGAACTGGAGTCATCAAATTTGTTGTATTTTAATAAGGCTGTGATAGAGCTTCAGTTTCAAAACCTTGCACTGTAAAGTGTTTTAAATTTTGTGGCAGTTGGGTGAAGTTGCCAGGGGAAAATCCTGTGGTTTGATACAAATGCTTCTTGGCATTCCATACCATGCCAAGTAGGGATTGGGAAGACTTTTGAGTGAGCGAACTTTATGTAGTTACTCTGGGGTGGCTTAAGCTTTTTCCCTTTGCCTCCAAAGCACTCGTAGTTAGTGTAGTATAGAATGAATTAGGGATATTTGAGAAGATCCTCCACCACACCGGTGCAGATTGTCACCTTGCCCTAACTGTCATGTGGTACGTATCTAAAGGGACTTTCAGTGAGCCTGATGAGTGTGTCATGCTCAGACATTATCTTCACATATTCACTTAAAACCTGTTCTTTAACCCTTCCCCCTCCTAACCTCCTTACCCCCTGATTTCACATATTAAGTAATGTATTCATGTTTGTTTTGCAGGCAGGAGATTACCGCATTAAAGCAGTCCCTAACAAACAAGGAAGCGGAGAATAATATGGTAAAGTCACAGGTAAACACTGCACCATTAGCAACTACATGAAAAATTGATGGTTGTTTTTGCAAGGTGTCTTCTTGTAACATGGGTAAATGGGAAAGGGATGATGAAGTTTGGGACTTTATATTTTTTTAGGGAAATATTCAATGGCAGTATAGAGCAGACAGTCTGTAATTGGGCCTCATAAAATACACATTGTAATAAGAAGCATCACTTTAAGGTTCAGCTATTGTGAAATAAACATCTTTAAAATACTGCAGTAAAACAGGAACACAACAGGGAAATACTGTATACTAATTCAAGTTTTTATCGTGATGGTGTGCTAAAGCATTTTTAATTGCCTCTTTCTTCCTGTTGTTACTACATTTATGTCAAGTTATAGCTATATCATGTGTTACAAAGGCTTCATTACTCATTATAATAAAGACATAGAAACATCCTCGGGTAGCAAAATATGTAAGCTCCAATCCAATATTATTTCAGACCCAGCAGAAGGATGGAGAAATGGGAAAGCTTCGTCTTGAGCTTGAGGGAAAGACAAGGGAGCTACAGGTTGCACAAAACCTAGCCACCCAGCTGAAGCAGAATGTTTCCAAACAAATTGCAGACATCACCAAGAGATTAGGTACTGAATATTTGTTTAATGATTTTATTTATTTTTAATATTAAGACTAGGAATTATTATGAATGGTGCTGATATTCCTAATGAAACTGCAAGCTAAGAGCTGCTATCCTTCATCAGGTCATCTGAAGCCTGACCTTAGGAACCTGTTTATATGATGAGTTTATTATTAGTTTAAGTTAGGAATATAACTATGTAAAATTCTAAGCTACAATCACGTTAGTTATTAGATGAAACTGGAACAGTGTAGCAGAGCCTTCATATAGTCAGTTGACTTGATTTAATGAGTAAACACGTTCCAAATGTGAGTTAGCCTAGGAATGAATGATTGCTGATTGGGCTGTGTTCTGTAGAATTAAGTACTTGAATTGCCGAGTGCCTTGTAATATAGTTGCCAACTTGTGGTTGTTCATGCAATTGGGCCAGGTGGGGAACCTTAAGAACATTGGCCTTATATTTAACAGTAAATATGCCTACATCTCTCTGATGTTGAAGGATCTGAGGTACTTACCAATCCAAACGTGGCTGTTTTTGGTCATACAAGAATCAAGTAATATTTTTTGCTATATACTATTACATCATATATGCTATATACATCTTCATTCCCAAGATGTCATCATTTTCACTGAAAAGTAGGTTTTGCTATTCATTTGTGTACCTGTCCCAGTTGCTGTATAATGCTGTGTTACCATCATCATCATCACTTGTGTTTTCTAAGCTACAAATATAACCTACCATTGCTTTCCTCGCATAGATATTGCTGCATCTCATTAATGATTTTTTGTCTGAATCAGCATAAACCTGAGCTTCAGTGATGAGGTGTAGTAGATCTTTGAAGTAGACATTCTGTAACAAATGCCCAAGCACACTACCTTATGGTTTGCTGGCACCTATTGTATGGTTTTCAGATTCTTTGCCATTGAGGACTATCCTTTTTAAGTCTGTTCTTGAAGGTAGTCTCTTAATACCTGCAAGATGGTGCTCGAGATATGCACTGCCTGAAACTTTCTTAGTCGTCCAAGGTGCCATACCCAGCCAAAGGCACCTGCCGTATTCAAAGCAATAAAACAAATTCACCGCCAAAATATTTTCACAGACCTTGCCACCTTGCACAATAATATCTGATCTTAACGCTATGGATCCTAAAGAACAAGCCACTAAACATGGGGTTGGCTAATATGTGAAAAAACATTTACCTAAATTAAACAAAAATTAAAAGCCAAAGAATACTGACATACAATAATACCATGCACTGTTATGTCATATTTTGATGCTAGATGGTTTCCCAAGGAATAAGCCACTGAACATTTGGTTCAGTGGCCAAATACTGAACCTCGGGTGGTCTGGCATTTGGCAAGTACATTGCAAGTTTGAGCACTGACATTTTGGTTAATATCTTTATATTGCATCATTAGACTACATTGTGATATCATTTTATAGATGAAGGTCTCCTCTTTCTATTAATACAATTTACGATTTCAGAGGTTTTATATTACTGTAATTGTATTTGTATATACAATTTGAACATAACCTTTCTTAAGTGGCCGAGTACAGGTAACACTACCCTATAGTCTATAAAGAGAGGGCAGGGGCACAAATAAGACAAATTTGGATGATTTTTTGTATGTTTGAGAATAAGGTATTTTATAGAATTTTATAATTTTTTATTGTGGTGCAGGGGGCAGAATGGTATGGATGTATATTTTAAGAGTATTTCATTATATTACTTATATTGTGAGATCATATGGGGCTGGAATTAAAGTAATCTTCAGCAGTTGCCCTGCTGCAAAGGAAAAATATTTACATTTTTAATGATGTTTTTGTATGTTATTGCAGAGGAGAGCCAGAATAAGAAGCAAATGTATGAGAATCATATTAGTCAGCTTGAGAAGGAGCGTGACCAATTGTCTCGAGAAGTGGAGTCTCTTAACAAGAAGCTACAAATGCAGCAAAGACAGCTGGAAAATCTTCAAAAGCAGGCAGCTGGGGTAAGTTTGATGCTGTTTTTAAATAATTAATATATCTTAATATGTGCATGTGAATATGCAGCAAACTACAGCCCTTTCACCCTTTCTATACACCTTTCTGGGTGCCTAACCCTGGTCAATGGCAGATAAGGAAACCCCCCAACTACAGGGGGGTTTTCCAGGGAAATTGCTCCCTGAAACCTCTCTGAAGGGGCCAGGTTCCAGCTCTGGTTCCTGGTAGGTCTGAACTCCATAGCTAATGTCCCGGTCTAATATAAAGTACATTAACCCGATAAGCTTCAGGTCGCCTCTGGGGCTCACCCAGAAAATGCCGTTTTATTACATTCAACGCTGGTTTTTTCCTTCTTTCGTAGTCCCATCTGCATTCTCTATATATTGGCCCTCTTTCTTGCTTTCTGCAAAGGAACATATTTCAGACAGACTTTATATGCTTCTGACGTCAGTTGTTCTATTCCTTGTATGGGATTTCTATTACTTAGATCAGTTTCCCATTGAATGTTTGTAAGTTCCCTGTTTATTTTTTCCCAGTCTATTATTTTATTATTAAAATTGAATTTGCTGAATAACCCCTCTCGCTTGATCGTTGTTTTAGGCCTATTACGAGTATTGATGTTAGTTTGCACTTCGATGAGCTTGTGATCTGAATATGTGCTATCTGAGATTGCAATGTCCCTGATTATGTCTTCATTGTTTGTGAAGATCAAATCTTTTATATTTTTGTTCCTACTTGGCTCTGTTATCTGCTGGTTGAGTCAAAATTTGTCTCAAAATCTAAATAGTTCTCTAATCTGTGGTTGGTTATGTCCAGATAGATTTCCTGGTGTAATACGTATTATTGTTTGCTATTCTCGATCTTAGATTAGGCAGGTTGAAGTCACTTCGGAAGATAATATCAGGTATTGGGTTTGCCAGATTATTGAGGCTATTCTATCTTGTTTATTTGTTCTGTAAATTCCTCAGTCGTTGTATCTTGCAGTAACATTGTAAGTGGTAACTTATAATTGCTGCTAGTCACAGGTGGTAACATTGATGTTATACTGCCTTTATTAATGTTCAAAGGGTCTAAATACATACTGTAACATCATCACCATCATCACTCATGCCTATTTTTAAGATGGTGTTTACCTTACTTTTCCTTGACTCTTCGTGAGCCTTAGCTCTATTTGTATTTAGAATATAGTACTGTATTTAATGTTAATTTCTTGGCTTTCCTTTTTTTTCATACCATTGATTTGTTGAGAAGGAAAATAATGCAAGTCATTAATTTTAGGAGATAATTTTCTCATTTTGTGTTCTTAATTCACTATAGGTATCCAAGCCATCTACAAGTGGTGTGTCATCTGAAAAGAGTGGTTTTGAGCCTCCACCCACTGCAAATATTAGGCCTATGAATGCACCAGTGACTCCTTCAGCTTCACCTCGATCACAGACAGCTACACAAGTTGTTCCTCCATCTCGAGCTATCCCAACTGCTAGTATTCGCCCTATGGCTCCTCCATCTGGAGGCTCTGCACCAACTCAGGGTTCTACTGTAATGGTAGTATCTCCATTGGAGACTCACAGTGATGGCATGGTGTCCTCAACTGTGACTCTTCCACAGGCTACAGTGACACCCACACCTGCCATATCTGCTCCAACACTTCTGACTACTGCCACCACATCACCCTCAGCTACAACCACAATGACCACTACCCTAACTGCAACTGTTTCTCCTACACCAGCTTCAGCTTCCCTTGCTACACCTGTGGCAGCAGCAGTTGCTATTCCAAATATTACAGCTTCACAGTCATCCTCACAATCTTCTACTGCAAGTCAATCATCAGTTGCTTCACAATCTACAACAGTGGTAGTTGAGTCTACCCCTGCTACTCAGTCTACAGCAACTGCACAGTCTATTCCAACAACAAAAGCATCCGGCTTGCAGACTGCCCCAGCTACTTCCTCTACTGTGGCGTCTCAGTCCACTCTGGCCAATCAGTCAACCTCAGCACCACAAACATCAGTAGCTAGTACATCTGTTGTTGCACCAATTGTTTCAGTAACTGCTAGTGCAACTGTAGCCACTGCACCACCTCCATCTAAAGCACCGACAGTTTCAGCACCTCTTACAAGACAACAAGAGCCACAAGAAGTATCAGCTGATGCTTTGGTATCTCAAGCTATTGCTCTTGTAAGTCCACTTAGTTCTCAAGAAATTGCTGGGCCTTCTGGTATAAGTTCACAAAAAAGAAAGCTTGACTCTGTAGAAGCTGTTACTAATACTAAAGATGCAAAACGTTGTTGTGTGGATGAAGATCCTCTTCAGTCTGCTGAAGAAGCTGGACCATCATCATCTCATGCAGAGCAAGAAAATGACGATACAAGCCAAACAGCTGATAATGAAGAAGATGTCATCCTTTTAGAATCGGATGATGAACATGATGAGTATCCTGACCAGGGTGATGAAGATGAAGAGGAGGATGAGGAAGATGAAGAGGAGGATGAGCAAATGGATGAGGAGGATCAAGATCAAAGTATTCATGCTATTGATACAGATGATGATGAGGATGAGGAAGAGGAAGAGGATGAAGATGATGACGAAGCCATGGAGCAAGATGAAACAACCAGAGAATGCAGTCAAGGTCTTGACACAGAACCAGGCCAGAATACAAGAGAAGCCGAAGAAGATTTAGGGAATGCTGAAGCAGAAGCTGAAGCTGCATCTCAAGTGTCAGGGGATGCTGAAGATTCCCGTGGGGAATCACAAGAAGCTCCAAGTGAAAGTGAGCGACCCCAGCCATCTGCAGGACCAAGTCAACCATCTTCATCTAGTCGGGGGGTTGATGGTCCTGCTCATCCCAGTCCACGTACGCCTCTTGCTCTCCCACGTTCTGTTACCCGACAAGAGCGATTGGGTTCAGTGGGCCGCCAAACTTTAGCACCCTTCAATCAATTACCGCAATATGAAGAAGGTGGTGATGACAGTATAGTGCCATCAACACCTACTTTGTTTGTTCCAAGGCGTGGAGATGGATTCTCAGAAGCTGTTAGCTCCCCACAAGTTCCCTCTGGTGGATTTGTGTTTGGGTCCAACCCTGAATTATCCAATCCACCGCAGACAAGTTAGTTTGGTTACTCATTTGTAGATATGTTAATAAGGTGCAAAAAATATCTTGTGTGTATATCTTAACATATCCTAAATATCTTAATAATCATGATACCTTACATAATTATCATGATATAGAATCTTTTCCACAAAAATCATGGTATACCTTTTATATTTGTTTTTTAATGTTTAAATTGCTATGTTAAATACTAAAAATATATTTTTATTGATAGGTGGTTTAGCGCAAATGGCAGAGGGTGGCCTTATTGATGATACTCGTATAGACCTTGGACAGTTGGATGAAGGCAACAGATCACAGCCTAGCACACCTCTTCACCGATCCCCAACAGGTAGGAAGCACTCATTCTGACTTCCTTCTTCATTCTCCGTAATTTGTACTTCTTATTGCTTGCTTGTTCTCCCCCTCACACACGTTTTCTCCTAGCCTTCTGTTTTTTGTCCAGGTAGGAATTTTAACAGAAGTTAACCTTGATATAGCATGAATGATTTAGTGTTATTCATTTATTTTGGATAAACTAGCAAAAGTAATATCTCAATAGAAATAAATTTAGGATTTATGGAGTATTGTATGGATAGTATGGTAATTTTTTATATAATGTACTGTACAGTATTATTGCTTGTGCAAATTTCATTAGAATGCTCTTCAAAGCCTTTTTTTTCCAGCTGACTTAGGTGCAGAGGGGGGTGTGAGCACTAGTGAAGGGGACACGGTACACCGTGAAACCCCAACAATAAGGTTGACAGGAGCCGAGCAGTCCAACGAAGAGAACTCCAAGGACTCGGAGGAAAACTTTACTGAGGCTGACTCCATGGCTGCAGAGGTTGGAGAAGAAGTAGAAGATGAAGAGGAAGAGGATGCTGAGGGAGAAGCTGATGATGATGGTATGGAGAAATTTGACATAAAGACTGACAAAAATTGAAAAGTATTAAATGATACCCATTGTTTCAACAAAATATTATATTATTTTTTTAGTCAATTTTAGCATGATCCCCCTCCATTTTATAGGCAGTACCAGTATCACTGTGTTAGGATGTCCTTTCATTTCATTCATACATACCAAGCGTGCTCTTTTTTTATCTTTTGGCATATGTTTATTTGATATTTATGTATGCAATTCAATAAATTTATCCCCATAATAGATTTTTTCTGAAACTAAATCATTCTGTCTTGATTTAGGCAGTAATGGCTTCCAGACCCCTAATATAAGAAACGCTGAGAAATAGATTCAATATTATTTTTGCTGATAAAAGCTGGATAAAGGAATTTTTGGATTTTACTAAAGTATGCTTTATCTCCTAAAAGTATGTAAATATAAATTTGCAGCTATCAAGCCAGCTGTATAATATATTTTACCTGTAGCTGTCCACTAAAAAACCATCTGTTGAAAAAAGGGTTTATCATAAGAAAGCAAGCCTTCAGCAATGTGCAACGCACAAAGACTCCAAAATATAAAACTGCATCTTGTTTAAAGGCTTCGTATTAAATGTCATCGGACAATATCTCTAAAGAAAGCCAAGACATAATCTCATAATGATGTTGATGCTAATTATGAATTAGAAGTGAACCGGGTAAATGGAAGGAGAAAATGTATTGTTATTATTAGTCTAATCATGTGGAACGCTGCAGTTTATGAAATTGCTGAAATACTTAGAGTTGATGTTTTACTAAAAGTATGGTGATACTTGTCCCTGAGTTTGAAAGGTAGTCTGAAAGATCAGGTGTCACTAGATATCTTAGAACTTCTTTTAGAATAATTGTCCATCCATTCCTGGTGAAGGCATCTCCACCCTGTAATAGAGAAAATAATTGGTAGAATTTATCAAATTGTTCATGATTTTTCTTATTTTTTTTTTGTTTTTACAAGCTGTAGTTTTCATATTTGCCCATACTTTGTGTGTGAAAAATTAATATAACCATCATTTTCTATGAATAAGCTATGAAATTTACAAAGTAAACATAGGCACCCATCTTTCTTATTCACCCCATGCTTCCTTTCAGCCCGCTTTAATTGTTATTTCAATTTTGTGTGCATTACCCCTCCCCCCCCCCAAACTTTACATAGTAATAGGAATGCAACAGATGTGGCATGAGAACAGTATCATGAGTTGGGGCAATTTCTGTTTCAATTAACTTTATACATGTCTAGTAAATTTTGTGCGGCTGTAACTCTGAGAGGCAGCAAAGCATGGTGGATGCTGAACCTGAAGTGTTGTGTACGGAACACAAGAAGGAACAACACTAGAGGACATTTTCCAATCTCTGGTTGGCTTTATATATACAGGCATTCCAAAAATGAGACTACTTAGTCAGATTGAAGTATAAGTACTCCTCCCAATTACAAAGCCAATAGCAACTGTTGTTGAAGGCAACTTAAAAGCTGGCTATAATAGTAAGAAAACTGTTTACTAAAGTTTACAAGGTCATTGGAAGGAGTGTGTTATGGTTTTCAGGGTTTTGTATCTACAAGCTCAAATGAATGGCTTTATATACTGGGCCATGTAGTCATCTGGTGGCAAATATAGAATTATTTTAACCCTATTTGGAAGGGTGGGGGGAGACCTTGTAGATTATTTTGAAAGATAATATTTTATTGCCATTTTCTTTTTTTGTATGTAAGTATTTGAACCATCATATTGTATGTAAATTTTCATCATCGTAACTAATAGTTTCGAAGTTACAATTTCTTTAGAATTGCATTGAATTGAACTGATTTTGGCCTTTGGTCAGTGTCTCAAAATCAACCATACCCAATTTTTCCAAAGATGTTATTGATTTTACTTAAGTGTTATATAATGAACTGTATTATTTACCTTTTGGTCAATAGTAACAGTTTTTATAAACAGTATTCAGTGTTATTTTCTGTTAGGACCCATCTCATTAGCTCCCAGCATGATAACAAACCTGCCTTTAGCAATTACAGTCTACCAAGTGCTACCCGAACCCCTCGGGACTGAGACTGAATGGATAACATGTTGTGGTCGGATAAGTGGTTAGTCATCCTGAAAAGCTAGTAGGGAAAAAGTTGACAATTTTGTTGCAGAAATTCAACGGTGTTTTGCTTGTTCTTGCCAATATATGTTCTGATCTGTTTGATAACAGTGCTCCATCAACTATAATCTTCAAGTTATTTAGATAGAAAAAGTGGTGGTGGATGATGATAGTGTTGGGCTGACTGAAGTGGAGATTAATGGCAATCAGGTAATATCAGCAGATTGCTTTTTATCATGTACTCGAATGTACCTAATGCCATGGCTGAGTTGAAAGCTTCTGAGACATCCATTAGTGTATGAACACTGCTCAAGTGGTGCTGTGTGCAGTCACTGGGCAAACTTGTTCCAGCTTTATTGCAGTTTTATTTAGACTGCCTGTCCCACCAGATATTCAAACGTTTTTTATCTGAACCAAACCTCCCATCAAATAACAGGCAATTTCGTATAACAGGCTTTTGTAAAGCACGTGGCTGACTGTATTCAACTTCTGTGACAAAATTATAGAAGCATTAGAAGAAAAGCAAAATGCAGGTGTGGACTTTGCAAAGCACAGACTTTGCAAAGGCATTTGATAGATGTTATCATGTTGTTATAGCCCATAATTTGAGATCAATAGGATTAACAAGTAAAGTAGGGCAATAGATATTCAATTTCCTCCCAAACAAAACACAAAGAGGAACAATCTAACAAAATCAAGTCCTAGCACAGTTAGAAACTCTGTACCAGGGCACACACCACTATTTTTCCTTGTTCTCATATCGGATATAGAAAAAATACAAATCACGTCTTCATGTCATCACTCCACTTTTTCAAGCTTTTTTAAGCAAGCTCCTCTTTTTCAAGAACTCCGCGACTGATGGGTCGAAGTTGTATCGCACTTAATCAGTGTGTTAGCTAGCCTTTGGGGCTCACCCAGAAACTGGCATTTCATTACATCAACACTTGAGTTTTTTCCTCTTGTCTGTTGGCTTTGTGGTGGAGTCTTCACTGTTTAGAACCAGCCTTTTTTAGAGCCAGCTTGTGCATGTGTAGATTTAATGGGCATTGTACAGTGTTTTCCAGCTCAGATGAGCATTCGTGTGGGTTTCACTCTGGATATGTGTGATATATGTTGTTGCTGGCTTTGGCTCTAGCCAAGTCTCAACTTGGAGTGCATGGCAGGAGACTGGTATAACAGAGGCTAGATAGGGTGAAAATTAAAGCAGCAATGAGTAGGTTAAAGAGTGGTGGGTTTCCTGGTAAAGAGGGAATAACTGTAGATATGTTGAGGCATGGGTGTGAGGTGATGGTGTACATACGTAAAATGTTTTTCAGACAGCATGGTTGAGATGGCTGATGATTCAACCCATCCTCGGACCAAGTCCATTCTATCCAGCGGTCAACCCAAAAGACGCATACATCAATTTTAAAATTCTGTTCATTCAATAAAGAACTTTTCTCATATGTAAATTAATATTGTTATATATATTTGCATATTGTGCATATTTAGGCACTGCTTAGTTTAGGTTCTATTGGCAATTATCTCTATTTGTAGTACTTGGGTGAAGCATTTACAGCATTGTGGTTTGAATATAATTCGTCAGTGGAGCACTTGTTCCGGAAATGTTCGGACGTCATCAGTTGAGAGTCGTGTGTAAACCGATTTTCATTCATAAATGGGGTTTGGCGGGTACATGGAATGGACTTTGGGTCTTTGTTTGGAAGACGGGCTGGATGATTTCATTGTGGTATCTGTTTTTTAAGAAAAATTGTAGTAGGGGAATATTGTTAGAATAGTGCATGCAAAAGTGCAAATAGAAATAGACAACAGAAAGGATAGAGGAGGAATAATGTGGGTTTAGGAAAGGTAGGGGCTGTACAGATCAGATTGTTGGTGAATAGTTTATAGAAAAGGCAAGAAAATGTTATGTTACTTTTATGGATTGTTTGACTGGATTGATTGTCAAGCATTGTGAGAGGTTTTATTGATCTATGGAGTTTAACAGTGGTACTCCTTATTTATGAATAACAGATTAGGTTCAAGAGTAGGGGAGAAAAGTAACTGGTTTTTAATGTTTGGGTGGGCAGAAAACTGGTTTGTATAATGTCTCCATGGGTTTATTTTTAATATATGGATGAGTTAGTGCAAGAAATAAAGTCAAGAACACTTGAAATGTGAGCGTGAGTGAAAATGGATTGTGATAAAGATAAATTAATTGTTTTTATTGATGTGTCTTTGCAAGTGAAGTGGAATTTCAAAAGATTGTGATTGAGTTTGATAATGTGTGCAAGAGATGAAACTTTAAGATCAGCATTGACAAATGCAAGGTTTTTGTATTTGAGAGAAGGAATAAGGACACAGGAAATGGGCAAAATGCTAAAGAGTACAAGCATTGGAAATTGTAACATTAACTCTGTTAATGTTTGTGCTTCACTCACAGACATTAACAGAGTTAATGGAGAGAGTGAAGCACACACAATACACTGAGGCAGAATGTAAATGTTAATAAAATACTGAGAATTGTTAAGTAGTGTCCAAAGATGAAATATGGTAGAGGCAGATGACCAATACCTTGGGAATTGGAACAGTATATTAAAGTTATGAGGAAGCAGAGGGGGTAAGAAAGTTTGAAAGTTTGGTGGTGATAGAACCTCTTGGAGAACCTTCAGCTGTGGCCTGAAACGTGGATAAAGATTCTTTGTTCCTACATATACTTATTAGTACTTACCTATCAATAGTTATGGAGGAGAGAGATCTGGCTTTTTATGCTCTGCTGTCTAGATTTTAGGTGGTCAAGATTATGTGGTAACGGGATTGCATCTGGGCGTTTGTCTAGCACAAAAGTAATCCTATGGACTAATAAGAATCTTGGTTTTGGGTTTAACTTAATTTTTTGCCTATATAATTTATATTTTATTTTACTGTATTTATAAATACTATACAGGTATTTGTAGTTTATAATATTAATGAAGTATTAGCCATGATGGTAATACATCTGTCAACCTATTACAGGTGAGCACCCTTAACACTTTCGCGCTCCCTGGGAATAGGCTGACCGTAAGCCCCAAGTGGGCCGTTCGTGTCAGCCTACTGCGCGTCAGCACTAAAATGTTTATAATCTTTTCGGGGTGGGGAGCTTAATTTTGGCGGTATGTATTTAAATTTGGTATCATTGTGTTCGCGAGAGAATGCTCTAGAGGAATATATATATAAAATGTCACCAAAGACAACATGAGAACCACACCGAATAACAAACTGTGGCGTTCGTTAGCGGTGAGCGTAAAACCGGGCATCAATGTTTACGATGTTTTTATGTTTTCGAACCCCAGAATTGTTATTCGTGGTTTATTTTGGTATCATTGTGACCGCAATAAAATTCCCTACACGTACATATAAATATACACAATAAATAATGGTGTCGCCCCACCCACAGGAATGTGGGAAGTTGGCTTAGGGTTACCCGCTCCAGCGCGCCCAGCTGCACATGCGCTCAACCACAACTGAAAAGTTTATACTCTCCTCATGTCTGTGACCCTCATTTTCGATGTACGTGTTTTTTTTTGGTATCACTGTGTAGCTAATGAAATGTTCTATAAGAACATATGTATAACATTTCACCAAAGCTAACATTACGCGACCAGCAACCAAAGAACTGCGTGCTTTGTTTCGCGCTCACGCTAAACTCCGCTAAACTCTCCCTATATGTTGCTACTCTGATTGTGTTTATCAAGTCAAAACTTGTTGCATATGGTTTTGTTTGGTATCACGGTGATCGCAATAAAATTGCCTACACAGACATATGCATAAAAGTGGGTTACACGTGCGCGCCTCACCCCCAAACACCCCCAAACGCGTCGATGCCTCACCCGCCCAAACACCCGTTTCCACACCCGCTACACCCAATACACCCGACAAACAAAAATATTGTTCCAATGGAAGTTTTTGTGCTACATTGTTCATTTTGGTGTCAAAATACTCGCAATAAGATGCACTATGTAGACATACCAATCTGAGCACTAAGAACCGGAATATATATAGAGCTACCCACAGCAAAGTATGAAGAAGTAATAACCTCAAAATGTGTAATATAAATTATGTGTACTTACCCACGATGTGATGAAGGAAGGTCAACAAGTTGAGCATTTGATTATCCACTCCACCGGCTTCAGGAAAATGTCCCTGAAGTTGCTCAACAGATGTTACGTTAGGTGGAGTGGAAGCTTGCAGAAGAGTTATTTCTTTGCTTTCCAAAATATCCTCTTGCGGTGATATTTTGTGTAGCATGGTGTGGCACATAGAGCAACTCCACATGTCCTGCACTGCACATGTCTTTTCTAATTCCCGACTTCATACAAACTTGGCACCGTTTCCGTTTAGCAATTTTCACTAATGCATGAGTCAACTTCCTGTTTAGCCTGTCCTCTGAATCAACAATGCGTGGGTTTTTCACAGGTGGAGGAGTAGCTTCAGCTTGAGGTGCAGGCGTTTCAGTTTCAGGTTCAGTGTCTGATGAGGATGAGGCATGTGGTTGGCGTGGAAGACGATGAAATAAAGGACGCCTCGCTCCAGATGGGCCAGGTGTTGCCAAATCATGAGAAGGATCCTGGTAATCATCAGCATGTGGGAGAGGGCTTTCAGTAGCAGGCCACTCATCCATGTCCCACCTCAACAGGGCCCATATTGCTACTTCATGAAACTGGAGTAGGGTCAGTTTCTTGGCATCAGTTGTGTACATCTTGTACAACACATAGGCATTGTGTATAGCCATCTGAAGGAAGTAAAATGTGATCTTCTTAGTCCACTTATGCGACTTCCTGGTGAACCTGTAATATTTGACCATTTGGTCGAAGTGATCAACTCCCTTCATGTTGTTGTTGTAGTCGCAAATGGCTGTTGGTTTGTTTACAGTTACAATCTGAACAGATGATGTTCCGTCACGTTTCTTCACTCTCTTCCTTCTCTGTACTTCCTGTGTGTCAGCATTATGGCAGTTTGTGATCACTGACACCACTCTCTTGTCTTTCCAAAGGATAACAAAAGTGTTATCCTTGCGCCTGAAAATAGTCTGATCAACAGCGAATTTACCTTTGGCAAGTTGTTGCAGCTCTTTAGGGGCACCACGCTGCAATCTGAGTGTTCCACAAGTGTACACACCATTTTCCCTTAGCAATTCTGTGAGATGGACAGAGTTATAATAATTGTCCATATAAAGATGATAACCCTTGTTCAACAAGGGTCGCATAAGGCTGTTGAAGACGTCCTGCACGCCTCCTTACAGGTGCCTTGGGGCGGCCCACATCCGCTGCCTCATCCTCAATCCCCTCGCTACTCTCCTCACTCGATGATGAATCAAACTTATCAGACGACGCTGTCCCCTCATTATCACTACTGAAATCACTCTGACGCTCTTCCCCTTCAGCATCTGCCTCCACATCTGACAAACGATCCAACAAATCAGGAATTTTACTATGGGTAAGCTTCACATTGCTGAACCTTTTGTACAGCGCACTCAACTTATCTTCCGTGGTCATTTCACTATCCTTCTTGGGGGTAGAGGTGCTCTGTCCTTTACCACGATCCATGTTTGCAAGTAATAATGCGTTGTACAGAGACAGGAACGAATAAACACTGCTACACAGGGCAGAGAGTGGCACAGGTTCTGGACGCGGGAGCGCGGTAGTCCGGTCACGAGAGACTTAAACAAAGGACTACGCCGACCGCATGGCGTGACCCAGAATCCCATGCGGCCTACGGAGGATGGTGGGAAAACAATGGCGCTCATTTAAAAAAAAAAAAATTGAAGATCGCATAGAAACTTTTTTTTTTACAAATTTTTATATCAAGTGACGCACCGATGCGTCACTGGAACACATTCAGTAGAAAAATGAGTGACGAGATATTAAGTCTGTGGAACGCGAAAGTGTTAAGATGATCAGTTTCTTTGTGTTATTCTAGAGTCTATTTGCCATCATGAATTTTCTACAATATTAAAAAGCTCATCAGCTGTGCTTCAAAGATACACATAGGGTACATGGTGTCAGATAGCAGTAACTTTAAAGTATAAAACCATTAATGTTAAGGAGCAACACTCAACTAATGTGGGGAAATACATTCCTGCAAAAAAAAAAAAAACACCTCGATGAACAACTGCACAAATCAAACTTTCCAAAATCTTCCTAAAGTTGACTTTTCCACTCTCAACTCAATAAAATACTTCTTATTGTAAATATTTAATGGTTTCCATTTATTTGCCACAAATTAGGTAAATAATGAAGTCCATAAAGTTTGGTATATGCAATGATGCAGAAATGTAACCCCAAAAAGTTCATGAAATACAAAAGTATAGGGTGTGTGGGAACCAAATATTTTACAAACATAAGATATATCCCAGGATCAGCATGGATTATCCAAGTTAACTTATTCCCAACCAGCACACAGTATTGAAATTCACGCAGGTGCTTGATATAAATGTGCTTTACCATATAACTTTGAGTCTGTGTAATCCAGTATCACACAAATTGCTGGCTGCCTCTGTTGTATTTATAATTGAGTCTAATACATAATGCTCAAGTATGATATCTTTACAACAAGCACACGAAGTTGCCAATATCTACGCTTAGCACAGTAAGTAAAAAATATAATTTTGTATAACTTTTTATGATAATTTTTGTAATGTACTGCATTTGCCATTATATACAAAATAATTTTTGAGATTGGTGTGTAACACTGAAATCGCAAAATATAGCAATCTTCTAGATATCCATCCCTCAATTATGTGAACCTTTAGATTAACTGACTGGTGACTGGTTCAAATTAGGTCTCCTGATTATACAACCACCAGTTGGATAAACAGATCATAGCGAAAAACAAGGTCTATTTTCCAACCAGCAATTGTACAACAGAAGTAGACCAGAAAATCTTTAGACTGACTGACTGGAGGTCGTTTCCAATTAGTGGTTTGGATAAATGGGAAATCATAAATATGCTAAAATTTGCTGTGATACTATAGCAATAATGCATTATTTTTTATGCATTGAGCTTATTGCCTCTTGTAGAACAATTTCTTACCTTTAGACATGTTAAGTGGCATCAAATGCTGGTTTGGCAGTCACACATAAGGCATTTTTATTTTATTTGCATTAAAAAACAAGATAATGTGAAAAGAAAGAGCGTTTTGTAAACAGAAAATCACTGTATGGGGATACAAGTGAGATGTAAGATAATTTTATCAAAACTTGCAGGAAATCAGGAAATAGACAGACAGAAAAGCACATATATATGAAAAAAAACAGAACCTAAAAATGAGGACAAAATTAGTACACAGTGAGAAAGTGTAAGCCAGATTACAAGTGGTGGAGGTAGTAGCAAAAGGTTTGCTGGAGAAGGGAACCAAAAACATATACCTAGAGAGGGTCTTGGGAGTTGTTCTACTCCCTGAGCCCGGCCTGAGGCCAGGCTCGTATACAGAGACCCACTTTACATTTCCGACCCTGGTCAGTGGATCTGATGATAATTATAATATTAATAACGGTAACAATACCTTAGTACTAATATTTATGATATTCCAAGTTAATAATAAGCAAATACTGTATATTTTTTCAAAATTTGTTTTCATGTTCAGCTACACACAAATTTACAACCTTCTCTCTTGATCTGGTTACTCTTGCCACTCTTGTTTATTTTTCATTACCTCTTTTGTTTTATCATTATTTTCTGGGGGGAGCCCCGTCGGCTCCCCGGAGCTATCCCAGGCTGATATGCTAATGTCAGACTTTGGCATCAGTCATGTGTATGGAGTTCTTAGGCCTACCGGGGACCACGGCCAGAACCGGGCCCCCTCAGAGAGGCAAGGGGAGCAATGGCCTATAGAAGCCCCCGTGTAGTTGGAAGCATTCTATGTCTGCCATCGACCGGAACAGGCACCCAGAAAGGTAAGCGCCCCAAAACAAACCCCTATTCTGGTTAAAATTGCTACCTAATACCGAACTAGTGGATAGAACTCCCCAACCGAAAACAAGCAAATTAGTGTGACGTCACACACTGCCGCGCCGCTGTCTGCGCAGCTCCCCCCTCCCCGGGAGGGGGAAGGGGGAGCCCCAGACCCCCCGCGCCGGCTACCCACACCTCAGTTCTTGAGGCTGATGCTATAGGCGATGGTCGTGTGCTCTGGCTCCGGTGTCGCTACTGCACTGTGCTTTGAGTGTGGTGTTAGTTTTGTGGGTGCGAGAGCCAGGAGTTATCTTCAGTACTCGGGCTGCATGCGCCTAGGGCTGCCTTCCCTAGGTGCCCTGTAAGTACTGCCCTTGGGGCTTGGGGCCGCCTTCCACAGGCTCCTCGGGGTCTGCCTCTGCTGGTCCGTTTTACCTTTCGGTTTTTCGGCCGCCTGTTGGGCTCTTGGGTGTTCTGTTCTCCCTTGTTACCGGCAGGTAAGAGGCAGTTTGCACTGGTAGGGGCGCAGGGTGCTGCTCAGCTTGTATTTTCCGACATCGCGGCCGGCTCTGTTCCTTGGGGTTCGCTGTCCTCTTGCGGGGTTTTGTTTTTCATTTTGTTTTTGCCTGGTGGGGGGTTCTGTCATTTTATTCAGTTTGTTTTTGCCCTTCCACTGTTCTCCTCGGTGGCGCCCCCTGCTAGGTCCCCGTGAGTGTACACGTCCCTGGGGTTCAGCTTTAGAAGTTTGCTTGGTAGTTTTGGGCGCCGGTTTGCAGCTCCCTGCCTGGGACTACCTGAGCGCGAGTCCTCTTAAAGTAAACGCTCAGGACCCTGGGAATCCCCTAGGGGGCGCGTGGGTCCGATGGATGTGACCCCGGAGTCCCCACTCGCTGTGTGCGAGTTTGAGGGTTGCTCGGTCCCCTTGTCTCAGGGTGACCCTCATTGTTTTTGCCTCTGCCACGCTGCCTGTTGGGTCGGTGATACTTTCGACCCTGAGTCCTGTGAGTGTTGCTGCTTGCTTGTGACTCAATTTACCCAATCCTCTGATGATTCTATTCGGGTACAGGCGGCACGTGCGTTGCAGTCTAGGTTTCGTCTGTTGCAACGCGCTCGGTTGGTTGCTTCCCCGGATGCCCCGGGGCTGCCCCGCTTTGCTTTTCGAGACCCGGACTTGGGGGTGGGGGTCGCTTCGATCCTGGTTCAGTCCGCACCTCCTCGTCCTTCCCCTTCTGTTCGTTCTGGTCCCCCGCCCCTGCTTCCGGCCCCGAAGCGTCAGAGGGTTTCGGGGTCGGAGCAGGGGTTACTTGATCTCAAGACTCGGGCAGCTTCGGGGGTTGCCCCTTCCGGGGGGGCGGCAGAGGCATTCGAGTCTTGTCTCCCGGCCGAAGCTTCAGGGTCTGACCAGTGGGCCCCCCTTCCTCCAGCTTTTCCGGCTGCTCCGTCCTTGTCTTGTGGGGTCGGGGCTTGGGGAGAGGACTCGGCCTCGGGTCCTGTGGTGACGGACCTCGAGGCTGGGGAGGGGCTGACTTGGGGGCCTTGGGCCCTGCTGGACCCCGCCTGGGTTTTTCTTCCCACTGAGCGGGGCTTATTGTTACAAGGAGTGGGGTTTTCTTTCCCCCCCTCTGCGTACGAGTTGGATTTGGTGTCGGCCCCTCCCCGGGTACGGTTCCGTGTTCCCTCGGGTACGTCGGTTCCGTCCTTCCGGAGGTTTTCGGCTTATCGCATCCAGCCTGGTGTGGTGCGAGCGGCCTTTGCAGCTTACCTCCTGCGTGACCCGGATTATGCCTCGGAAATGGATCCGTCCACGTTCAGGTTTGGGACTTCGTTCCCTTTCTGGCTCCGTTACGAGGTTCCGGAGTCGTCCTGGCTAGCAGACTGCCCCTTGTTTGGTCTGGATTCCTGGCATTCCTTCTGTCGTTCCCGCACGCTGGAGTGGCGGGAAGCTTCCACGGTGCTTCAGGTTTTCCTGGGGGGTGAACTTGAGTACCTGAATGAGTGCTTGTTTGCCCCTGCCCTTCCCCGCGATGTGGGCGTTATTCAGCTCCATGTGCAGGTTCCCTCCCTTTCGGCGGCGCTCGTGGCGGAGGACTTGCGCGCTCGGGGCCTTTTGTGTTCGGCCTTGCGGTTCTTTTCCCTCCTGGAGCTGTCTTCGGATTGGCTCGTGGAGGATGTGGGGACGCTTGGGTCCGTCCCGGGGTCCGGCACCTTGTCCTCGGCTGCGCGTTCGTCGGCTGCCTTGTTGAAGCTGTTCACGCCGATTTTGCGGGATGCGGTTTCCCTGTTCTATGCTTCCCGTCTCGCGTGTCGGCAGGCGGTGCTGGGTTCCTCCGTGGAATCTGCTTGGGCTCTGGCTCTTAGGCGTTCTTCACCTTTTTGTCCTCTCCTGTTTGGGGAGTCGGCCGTGGCGCAGTTTATTCAGGCTGCGTCGGCGGCTTGTCGTCCGATGTCGGACTTGTTGGTTTTCCGGGGGTCCCGGGGTGGGTCTTCCCGGAAAGGTCGTGCCAGGGCTCGGGGTTCCTCTCGTCGTGGTAGGCCTCTGGTGTCAGGTTTGGGGTTGGCTCCTCCTGCGGACCCTCCCTCGTCTGGTCGGCGCGGTGTTCGCGCTGTGCGGGGTTCTGGGTCTCGTAAGGGTCGCCGGCCCTTTCGCGGTTTGCCCCTTTGACGGGGCGATGGGGGGGCGGCTTGCGCTGTTCGCCCGCGCCTGGTCCCACGATTCGTGGGCCTTTCGGGTCGTGTCTCGCGGCCTGCGGTGGCGTTGGGTGGCCCCTCCCCCCTTTGGGGGGTCGGGGCTGGCGGGGCAGGCTTCTTCTCCTGCGCTCTGTCGAGTCGTCTTGGAGTGGGTACGCTTGGGCGTCGTCGAAACGACGTCGTCCCTCAGATGGGTTTCCCGTCTGTTTCCGGTTCCGAAACGGGACTGCGCGGACCTGCGGTTCATTCTGGACTTGTCCCGTCTGAACCCCTGGGTTCATTGCCCCTCCTTTCGGATGACTACGCTGTCTCAGGTTCGGCTCCTCTTGGAGCCGGGTGCTTGGATGGTGTCCCTGGACCTCCGGGACGCTTATTGGCATGTCCCGATTCATCCGCGGTTCAGGGACTGGCTCGGTTTTGTAGTGGGGCGTCTGAGTTACCGCTTTCGTTGTCTCCCGTTCGGGTTGAACCTGGCACCTCGCGTGTTCACACGCCTTACACGGGTTGTCGTGGCTCGTTTGCGTCTCCTAGGTGTTCGGGTGTTGGCCTACCTCGACGACTGGCTGGTTTGGGCTCCCAGCCAGTCAGCTTGCTTGCTAGCCAGGGATTTGGTTCTTTCCCAGCTCGCCGGGTTCGGGTTCTTGGTGAACTGGAGGAAGTCCCATCTGGTTCCCTCTCAGGTTCGGACTTGGCTGGGTCTCGTGTGGGACTCTCGGACCGCCTCCTTGTCTCTCCCTCCGGAGTCTCTCCTGCGGCTGCGGTCCCGCCTTCGTCTGTTTCTGGAGGGCCCTCGGGTCACCCGGCGGTTGCTCGAGGGGCTGTGCGGGAGCCTGAACTTCGCGATGGTGGTCTACCCGCCGGGTCGGGTTTGGCTTCGACGGCTGTTCTGGTTCCTTCGGGGTTCCCCCTTCCGCCTCTCTCGCGATCGCAGAGTTCGACCCCCGGGGGACTTGCGTCGGTTGCTGCGTCACCGGCTTCCTCTTCGGGTTTTTCGGGGTTCAGTGCCTTGGCGCCTACCCGAGCCCTCGCTCGATGTGTACACGGATGCGTCGTCTCTCGGCTGGGGTTTTGTGACCAGTGCTCACCAGGCCGGCCAGGGGCGTTGGGATCCGTCCTTCCGTCGAGCTCACAGTACGGTGCGGGAGTTCGCGGCAGTGTGGTTTGCTCTGGGGAGGATTCGGGTGGCCCGCGGATCGACGATTCGGCTCCATTCGGACTGCTCTCCGGTGGTTCATTGCCTGAACCGCGGGGGTTCGATGCGGTCCTTGTCTCTTTGGGGTTGGTCGCTTCGGGTGACTCGTCTGCTGAGTTCTCGGGGTTTGGCTCTCCTGGCGGTTCACGTACGGGGCGTGTCCAACGTCTTGGCCGACGCCCTGTCTCGCTTCGTTCCCCTCTCCACGGAGTGGACGGTCGACGACGAGTCCTTCCGTTGGCTTTGCCAGACGTTCGGGCGCCCCGAGGTGGACCTCTTCGCGTCGGCGTGGTCGCGGCGTCTTCCCGTTTATGCGGCGCCCTTCCCCGATTGTGAGGCCGTCGGGGTCGATGCCTTTCGGCTCGACTGGTCGAGGTGGGGGTTCCTGTACCTCTTTCCCCCGGTTCGGCTGTTGCTCCAGGTCCTGACTCGCTTAGAGACTTACCGGGGGAGAGTTGTCCTTCTGGCCCCTTGGTGGCCGGCCCAGCCTTGGTTTCAGGCGCTGGTTGCTCGGTGTCCGAACCCGAGGGTTTTCCCGCGGCTCCGCCTCTTTCAGCAGATCGGGCCGGTACGTCACGTCGCTGGTTCGATCTTCTCCTCGAGTCTTCGCGTATGGTTTTTTTGACTCGAGTCTATCATCATCTCTATGGTGATCAGGTGGCCTCCTTGTTGGTGTCCCACCTGAGGGCTTCTTCTCGGCGGCAGTATGAAGTTTCCTGGCGGTCCTTCCGTTTCTTTTTGCGTCTTCGTCGTGTTAGCTCCTTGTCTGTTCGGGTGGTCTTGTCCTTCCTCTCGTGGTTGTTTCAGGACCGTCATCTTATGCCTAACACTGTCGCTTCGTATCGTGCGGCGCTGGCGGAGCCGCTTTCGCTTGCTTTCGGTATCGATGTTACGTCTGCGCCGTTTCGCAAGCTGTCTCGTGCATTGTTTCACCTCCGGCCTGCTCATGCGTCGCCTGAGCCGTCCTGGTCTTTGGACAGAGTGCTCGCTTTCCTTTCATCTCCTCGTTTCGTTGTGGCCCCTTCGGTCCAGGATTGTTTTTCCAAGGCACTTTTCTTGTTGGCTTTGGCCTCTGGGGGTCGGGTAGGGGAGCTTCATGCTCTCCTCCGGCGCAGGGGTTTCTGCTCTTTTGGTCGTGGTGATAGTTTTGTTCGTTTGCAGCCGTCTCCTTCTTTTCTGGCGAAGAATGAGACTGCTGCGTTCCGGAGGGGTCCATGGGTGGTTGATGCTTGGTTGGTCAGGCCGGGGGTGCATCATGTTTTGTGTCCGGTTGCGGCGCTTCGCCGTTATTTGCGCGCCACAGCTTCTGTGTCCGGGGACGCGCTGTGGGTTGATCCGGTTTCCCTTCTTCCCTGTTCGCGGGTTC
Source organism: Procambarus clarkii (assembly GCF_040958095.1). NCBI lineage: Eukaryota > Metazoa > Arthropoda > Malacostraca > Decapoda > Cambaridae > Procambarus > Procambarus clarkii. Next base: position 9,144,723 of record NC_091179.1, read on the forward strand.
GGGTCTCTCAGGTCGAACAGGGTCCTGGCTGCTCGTTACCTTGTGAATGTCCCTGGCCCTCGTCGGGCCTGTGTTGCTTTGGGTCGGCGGTTGCAGCCAGTTGTCTCGGCTTCGAGTTGAGGGGTGAGCGACGACCGCCTCCCGGGTAAGTCCATCTTTTTCTGACTGTGGGTAGTTAGCTCCGGGGAGCCGACGGGACTCCCCCCAGAAAACCAGCGTTGAATGTAATGAAACGCCATTTTCTGGGTGAGTCCCGGAGGCTCCCCGGCATCCCTCCCTCCCTCCGGTCGGCGGTTTTTCACGTTTTTGACATCCAGCCTCAAGAACTGAGGTGTGGGTAGCCGGCGCGGGGGGTCTGGGGCTCCCCCTTCCCCCTCCCGGGGAGGGGGGAGCTGCGCAGACAGTGGCGCGGCAGTGTGTGACGTCACACTAATTTGCTTGTTTTCGGTTGGGGAGTTCTATCCACTAGTTCGGTATTAGGTAGCAATTTTAACCAGAATAGGGGTTTGTTTTGGGGCGCTTACCTTTCTGGGTGCCTGTTCCGGTCGATGGCAGACATAGAATGCTTCCAACTACACGGGGGCTTCTATAGGCCATTGCTCCCCTTGCCTCTCTGAGGGGGGCCCGGTTCTGGCCGTGGTCCCCGGTAGGCCTAAGAACTCCATACACATGACTGATGCCAAAGTCTGACATTAGCATATCAGCCTGGGATAGCTCCGGGGAGCCTCCGGGACTCACCCAGAAAATGGCGTTTCATTACATTCAACGCTGGTTTTTTGCTCTGCATAAATTCATGTCTAACTGTTAATTTCAGTAAAATATAGTCTAGGGTTTGATGGTGGTGATCCACAGAATCATCTCTAGGTAGTCACTATTTGGGTAATTAAAGTAGCTCATTATTTTGTTTAATTAGAAAGCACATAAGTTTGGTAATTTGCAGTGATTGATTTGGAGGAAGAGGATGAAGGAGAAGAAGCAGAAGCTGACCAACAAGCAGGTGAAGCAGAGGAAAGAGTTGGTGATGAAAGTAGCAGCCAACCAGTTCAAGATGTTTCCAGTGTACCTTCTTCCACACCAAGTTCTTTACCATCCTCATCACAGCAGCGTAGAATTACACCCATTACTTGGGATGATTCACCTCAGAGAATTCACCGGGGTAAGTTGTAAAAATTTTTGCCTGCCTTAAAAGGTGTTGAGGAAGCTCTTTTGTGGTCCAGATTTTTTGTTTTAGAACAGCTACTAAGATTGCAGTCAATATGTTTAACATCTAAAGTACATACTATAAATAGGTTATTGTTGGCCATGACAATTATCGTTGTTTATTGTTGTTTTAGATTCAGCCAATTGGAACAAAAAGTTCCAAGCTGCATGGGCTATGGTGAGCCTGTCGTACTCACCTGGCACAGGAGATGTGCGTACACTTACCAATAGGAATTTCTTTATAGGCCAGCTAATTGAAGGATCCCTCATACTCTGCTTGCTGAAGTGAAGCTTTGAACAACTTATCGTTTCCCATTGTCGGGGTATTAGGTATTTGGCTTATTGAGATTGTCCTAGACCAATATCTGACCTAACAAAATCAAATCGTACTATTCAAATCACTTGTGCTGTCCCGTACTTGAGTACTGCTCGATACTCACTTTCCCTTCAGAGCAGGAGAGATTGTTGAAATAGAGGGAATACAGAGAACATATTCAGCATACAGTACATAGATACAATAATACACCTAAACTATTGGGATCATCTCAGAGCTCTCCAAATGTACTCTTTAGAAAGGAGACAAGAGAGGGACCTAATAATATATATACATGGAAAATACTGGAGGTCCAGGTCCCAAATTTACACAGTAAAATAACCACATACTGAAGTGAATAATATGGATGGAAATGTTGAATAGAGCCAGTGAAGAACAGAGGTGCCATAGGCACAATCAGAGAACACTGCATGAACATACAGTAGTTCACGGTTGCTCAACATCCTCCCAACAAGCATAAGAAATATTTCTCGAAAATAAAATTTATTCAAGAAGTACTGCACCAACCAGGCTGTTATGGATACATGGGGCCTGTGGGCACACTCAGCTGATGGCACCTATTAGTTTGGCACTAGATCAGCATTGTCATTTCACGGAGTAAGCTCGGGCTTACTTTAGGGAGCCGGTCGGCCGAGCGGACAGCACACTGGACTTGTGATCCTGTGGTCCCGGGTTCGATCCCGGGCGCCGGCGAGAAACAATGGGCAGAGTTTCTTTCACCCTATGCCTCTGTTACCTAGCAGTAAAATAGGTACCAGGGTGTTAGTCAGCTGTCACGGGCTGCTTCCTGGGGGGTGGAGGCCTGGTCGAGGACCGGGCCACGGGGACACTAAAGCCCCGAAATCATCTCAAGATAACCTCAAGAAGATACCCAGAAATTGGCATTTCATTACATTCAATGCTGGTGTTTGCCAGATTATTTATTTCCATTCTTTTCTCAGTGGTTTCTGTATGATAGCTTTTGAATACCTTTAAATATTAAGTTACTTTGTAACTTATTTAAACTTGGCAATAAATGATGTCATAACAAATTTGGAATATACATACCATCAGAATTTCTATAGTATATGCTCGATAGTTAAGCTATACAGTATAATAATTCTCACTACCGATTTGGTCTAGATTCGAGTCATGGCCGCAGAAGATTGACTAGTCACCAATCCTAAACTGTTTGCCTCTGTTTACTCAGAAGTAATTCAGTACCTATGGTAAAGCAAATGGCAGGTCATTTTCCATGAAAAACTAGTGAATAAAGATTACCATTGGCTATGGGAAATGAAAGCTCTAAGCCTGTTAACAGGAGTCAGAGGTCATCTGTTTCTGTTGTACACCCACCAATGTATTTCAGAATTCATCTCATTGAATTAGGTATTCTGACCCAAACAGGATTCGAACCCTCATCACCCAGGATCACCTGATGCGTACAGAGTACCATGACCATTAGACCAATGATTGTCTGTTCATTGGTCTAGTGTTTATGGTACTCTTTATGCCAAGGGGTGATCCTGGATGGTGGGGGTTCGAATCCAGTTTAGTTCAATTTTCATGTAGTAACAATTACTAAATATTTTCAGTGGAAACAGTAACATACTTCAGTACTGTATTGGAAAAATATCTGAATATTGAGGTTAGCAGTCTTGATACAAATTTAAAATATCTAAGTTCTTCTCAGTAATGGTTCTAAATATTTATTTTATTTTTAAATATCAGGTTCTAAATGTCAGTAATGGCATTTACCTCTATCCTAGGTCGTGGCTTTCATACGAGCCGTGGAGGAAGGGGATTTCAGCGAAACACAAACCTAGCTGGAAGAGGGTTTAATATTAATCCTATGATGCATGCACCATCTCTACTGCGTGGAGGTCCCCAACGTGCTAGAAGGTCCCGCCCAGGAGCTTTTCCGCGGGGCTCTCCCATGTAATATGCTTGAATAGATGTTTTCACGTGAAGAGGGAAGTTACTAATGTATATAGATTGTGCTTTAGACTAGTTCCAAATAATTTGTTGAAATACAGTAGTAGTCTTGCTATATTCTGATACAATTTTGACTGCAGCAAGATTTTGAAATAGTTTCATATGCTACTATAAATCTGACATGGTTTAGAATATTTACATTTAAATATTGATTAAAACTTAAATCTTCAGTGCTGCTTGTCATATCTCAAAGCTAGTTTTTATAAATAAGTTAATACTAAGTACTGTATTAATGTATGCAGGTACTTTTTTTTGTTAATATCTTAATACATTGATAATGAGAAATTAAATGTAGTTCATAAATAGGATTAGTGAGCATGTATTTGATTTCACATTTGTTCTTTATGCCTTTATAACTGGTGTTAGAAGATATTAATAGCTTATAAATGAAAATATTCATCTGTGGGTGCTCAGTTATATATAGTACTATAGAATTTTTAGCAACATCTCAGTGTTTTGTAATTTCATCTGTATTGTGTTTTTTATTTTCAACTTAAACAAAATATAATAGTAAAATTGTGAAATCTTTTGCTTCTTATTTATTTAACTTTCAAAGTACAGTCCCTGTACATATGTATCATATTATTTTAATGTAGGAATATTATATTTTTAAAATGTAATGCTTGAAAGTTTAATAGAGCACTTATGCATCAGTTTATTTTCATATAATATTTCTAGCATCTAGTTTCCTCACGTGCTCTCCTTGGGGCTGTAGCTATTAAAAACTGATGCCTATAAGATCTTTACCTTACAGGGTTCTAACTGCCTTCCCATCACCCTTAACAATCATTACTTGCCATTGACAAGGTTTTGACAGTATGGAAACAGTTGTTCTCAATAATGCTTTAATTACAATCAGTATAAGCAATAGTAGGATTAACAAATATTATAATTTCAGATTCTTCTATTTTACCTTTTGTGCAAGAGATTTTTGTATATATTAATTCCTATACAAAGAACTTGGACATTGGAAATACTCCTTTGTGTCCACTTTCTGCCCTGATAAGGTACTTCTGCCGTGACACCACATGTAAAAATCAGATTAGAAATTAAACTGGCAATTCCCTCCAAATTGCACGTGTCACTGCATACAAAACAAGATAACATAATCCTGACGTTCAGACAAATTATAGCCCTTAGGCAGTTTGTTGTCCCTTTTCTTCATTTAAAATATTACATTGCCTTTATTCACCACAAACCACAGATCTTAATTGTTATTATTTGGTGTGGGCTTTCACATTTAAGTCAAACTTATATATAAAGGCCATTCACAAGAGCAGTATGACATTACAGTATCATTTTTATTACATGTACTGTAGATGGATCATAAATATTAAATTAATGTATTGTTTTTAAAATATTAGTTTGTTAAATTTGAGAGATTTTCCTACAGTGCATTATAACAAGGTAAATCATTACTAGCAACAAAGGCAGGTAGAATATGATGGCATAAAAATCACACATGATTTATTTTAACTCTTAGAGAGCGGCTATTGAAAATGGTCATTCCTGTCTGTGAATAAATTTAAAAATTCCAAAAAATATTTTTTTCTTATCAAATTACTCGTCTGTAAAATGTAAGAAAAACGTAAAAACAAAAAAATACAGTACAGTACAATTGTACCTTCGTTTGCTAATTTAATCCATTCCCAGAGACTGCTCGTAACCCTAAAATTTGTAACCCGAAACGATTTTTCCCATAAGAAATAATGTAAACTGAATTAATCCATTCCACACTCCCAAAAATATTAACTTTAAAATACATATCATACCTAATAAACACAAATGTTTTGTACTGTAGTATATACAAGTTATAGCTTAACTTTATTGATGATGCTTGATGGCATATGGAAGACTGAGGAGGGGGGGGGTGAGGTGTCAGTGTTTGGAAGGGAAATCTCCTTCCATTATAACATCAGGCAGTGATGACTTCTCTGGGGTACTCTCTCTCCTACGTTTTGCCTGCATACCACTAGGACCTGGCTATGGCTCACTGCTTATTTGTCTCACTAAGAATCTTTCCATAGAGACTTGTTTTTCCTCAGTGGCCATCCACACATGTGTTTTCATAGGTTGAACCTTACCATTGACTTTATTGGAACCCATGGCATGGTATATAATAATTACTTTTATGTTTAAAAACCAAAAAAGCTGAAAAACAATTAAATTCTTTACAAATAATTAAAGCGCTATCATCACTACGCGGGAGGCACTGTTAAGCTTGTAATCCGAAAAATTAGTAAATATAGGCATTTGTAAGCCGAGGTCTCACTGTACAGTACAGTGGAACCCTGGGTTACGAGTGTCCCTGTTTACGAGTTTTTCGGGTTATGAGCCCGAATTGGTTGGAAAATTTGCATCGAAATACGAGCATTACATCGGCTAACGAGTTTGTTGATACACGTACAGGCCGACCTAGCGCGTGGTGGCACGGCGATTGCGCCTCAGTTTACCAGTACCTCGCGCCCAGTGACTATCCTGCCTGAATTCTTCACAAGGATTTACAGTTTTTTGTCGAATATTTGGCCATTTGAGCATAAAAGTTCTTTTAATATATCTTGCAATGGGTCCCAAGAAAGCTAGTGGTAAGGTTCAAGCCAAGAAATTGCATGTGAGGATGACACTAAAGGAAAAACAAGAGATCATACGGAAGCATGAAAATGGTACACGTGTTGTTGAACTTTGTAGGCAGTACAATAAATCCACGTCAACGGAATGCACTATACTTGCCAAGAAAAAAGGACATTATGAGTGCTAAAGTGGCAAAAGGTGTATCAGCAATCACGAAACAAAGACCACAGATACTTGAGGATGTAGAAAAGTTGTTATTAATTTGCATACACAAGGCATTAGCAAGTGATAGTGTTTCAGAGGCCATCATTTGTGAGAAAGCCAGGGTATTGCACGAAGACCTTGTAAAGAAAACTCCTGGAACGAGTGCAGATACGATAGACTTTAATGCAAGCAGGGGATGGTTTGAGAAATTTAAAAAAAAGGCGTGGTATTCATAGTGTTGTGAGGCATGGGGAGGCTGCCAAGACAAACAAGCGGCTGAAAGATTTATTGAAGAATTTAAAGAGTTTGTAGAGGCTGAGGGATATTTACCGCAACAAGTGTTTAATTGTGATGAGACAGGACTGTTCTGGAAAAAGAATGCCTAAGAGGACATACATTACCAAGGAGGAGAAATCATTGTCCGAACACAAGCCTATGAAAGATAGGTTTACGCTTGTGCTGTGTGGAAATGCGAGTGGCGATTTGAAAATTAAACTTGTTTGTGCATCATTCTGAAAATCCAAGGGTTTTCAAAAAGAATGGTGTGCAGAAAAACCAAATGTATGTGATGTGGAGGGCTAATAATAAGGCATGGGTGACTAGGATTTTTTTTATGTAGTGGGTGAATGATGTGGTGTGCCCTGCCATACAAAAATATCTGCAGGAGAACAATTTGCCACTCAAGGCCATGCTTCTCCTCGACAATGCTCCTGCTCATCCTCCAGGCTTGGAAGATGCATTGTTGAACAGATAGTTATTTTCTCACAGTAAAATTCCTTCCTCCTAACACCACCACTCTAATTCAGCCTATGGACCAGAAAATCATAGCGAATTTTAAGAAACTATATGAAAGGGCACTTTTCCGGAAATATTTTGCAGTGACTGAAGCCACAAACGTCACCCTCAAAGAGTTCTGGAAACACCATTTTAATTTTTGTATTGCTTTAAAACTCATTGACAAAACCTGGCAAGAAGTGACTCAAAGAACCCTGGTCTCTGGCTGGAGAAAACTGTGGCCTGAATGTATTCCAGAACTAGACTTTAAGGGGTTTGAGCCTGTAAATGAAGTGCCTATTGTTGAGGAAATTGTTACTCTGGGCCGAAGAATGAGCTTGGAATTGGATGATGCTGATGTGGAGGAGTTGGGAGCAGAACACAACTAAGAACTGACCACCGAACTCCAAGCCCTTCAAAAGGAGCAGCAAGAAGAGGCAGCTGAGGATATTTCTCCAGTGAAGGAGGATAGGCAGAAGAGGATGTCCCTTCTGCAACCATTAGGAAGTGGTGTCAGATGTGGGAAGAAATGCAAACTTTTATTGAAACAACTCGCCCAGAGAAAGCTGTTGTAGGCCGTTGCATTAATCTTTTCAATGACAATGTGATGCCTCACTACAGACAAATGTTGCGAAGAAGGGAAAAACAATCTTCAATGGATCGTTTCGTTGTGAAAAAATCAAGCATTGAGCCACAACCAGGACCTAGTGGTATACAGGCAAAACGTGCCAGAGTGTGCACCCCAGAGAGGTCCTCACCGCCTGATATTATAATGGAAGGAGACTCCCCTTCCAAACAGTAACACCTCCTCCTCCTCCCCCTCCTCACCATCTTCCATACGCCAACAGCAGTCATCAGCAAGGGTAAGTAATAAATTGAACATTCTTTTGCAGTGTAGATTTTGATGAATTAGGTATAAAATTTAGTTTGAAGTGAGGTTTTTGAGTAGTCAGGAATGGATTAATTCATTTCCCATTATTTATTATGGGGAAATTAGCTTCGGTTTACGAGTTTTCGGGTTACAAGCTGTCTCCAGGAATGGATTAAACTCTTAAACCGAGGTACCCCTGTATATACATTTTACTGGTTGAAAGGTTGCGGTGTAGCGAGGTGCAGTCATCTATTGACCTGATGGTAATTTTGCTGACAGTCTATATAAGATACGCCTCTAGTGTTTGCCTTAGATGTTTCTTTGATCGTTTATCACTTGTTTTCATGTATAGTATTTACAATAGTATGAATATTCAATAACTTGGTTTATGAGCACATAATTCATAAAAACTAAAATTGCATACATTATTATCTAATAAGGATAATGATTCTAGGCCTGCAATGTTTATATATGTACACACTTCACAATGTTTCAGTACTCTTATATACTTCAGTACGTTTTCAACATGTGGTATACTTTATTACAACCATGTACATTATAAGTATGTATAAGTGTATCTAAGTGTAGTTACAGGTAATATAGGTGAGCAAGGTAATCTTCATTACATCAACATAGAGCTATGCTGATGTCCTTATTTGCATCACATAGCTATGTGATGTGGGCCTGACGGCTAAGTGGACAGTACTCGGGGCTCGTAGTCATAAGGGTCCAGGTTCGATCCCCGGCGGAGGCGGAAACAGATGGGCAGAGTTTCTTTCACCCTAATGCACCTGTTACCTAGTAGTAAATAGGTACCTGGGAGTTAGACAGCTGCTATGGGCGGTTTTCTGGGGGTGTGTATGAGAAAAATTACGATTAAGGATATGCCCGAAATGCCATGCGTGCCATTGGCTGTACAAGAGTGTAAGAACTCTTGTATATATAAATAAAATAAAAAACATGTGTAAACCCCAGATAATAATAGTTTAAATAAAAAATATAGCGATAACCGCATTACTTGTGCATCGCCATATGATGATAACCGCTGTTTAAGGGTTAAGGAAAATTGCCCTAATTGCCACTTTATACTGTGATGATCAGGGCCAGGGGCCCCATATATATACTGTAATGACAAGGGCCAGGGGCCCTATATATATACTGTGATGACCAGGGCCAGGGGGCCCCATATATATACTGTGATGACCAGGGCCAGGGGCCCCATATATGCTGTGATGATATGATACATATACTATGATGATATGATACATATACTATGATGATATGACATATGATGCTTGTCATTTCTGTGTAGTGTATTTAATGTGAAAATATATTTGGGGCACCTGTATACAGCTACTCATTACAGGTGATCACTACGGCATTTAATTTTTTAATCTTAATATAACTTTTAACAGATTATAAAGCAATTTCACTCACATAATTGTGATAACTTACTAATATCAAAGATATTTATAAGTGTTGCTAATTCATCTATTTTCAGCAATAAAAGCCTTAAAAATAGTGGAAAAGTGATACTCTATTGGCAAATACAAAAGTTTTGTTCTGTATTTAAAATGTTATAAATGTCAAATAGTAGATGCCATTAAAATTACATATTTGAACAATTAGTGCTCATACAGAACTAAGCAACAATGAAAATTAAATACAGTACACTATTCACAATACTGATGTTATTCTACCCAGTCAAAAGGCTCTGTGACACTATATGAGGCAGTTACCAGTATTATATATTAAATTATCTCTATAGAGATCATTAATCACTCTGAAGAAAATATCACAGAATTTGAATGCAACTTATTTAAATACAATATAACCATACCAACAGTACATAGTGTGATGTCTTTACTTACTCACCCCATACAGCCTACCTTGGGGTGTATAGGGTGTCAGGAAGGGGAATTTCCTGGTGGTCTACAAAAATTTTCGACTGAATCATGTAACTGCTACATGATTCAGGCGCTACAGTATATTGTTGCGGTGTGGTCGTACTCTCACTACACTGTATGAGAGTGTGAACTTACTCCACCATCTCCTCCTCCTCCATGCAGACGTGAGGTAGATATCAAGAGGAAGGGTTCTTGCATGCCTTTTCCAACTGAGGGAAGACGTAAAGAAGTTTCTGCAACAGCGAAAATCTGACCTGACGAGAGCCTTTATTGAATTAGGACTGGATGGCTAAGCCTGCATATATGGCAGACATATTTAGCCTTCTTAATGCATTTAATATTTATCTTCAGGGGTCTTATAAAAATATTTTTACACTGAGAAAAATAATTGATGCGTTCAAAAAGAAGCTGGCCTTTTGGGATAGTCACGTACAAGAGGAAGATATAAAAATGGTTCCACTTTTGGAAGGATTTTTAATTGCTGCTGATGTCAACCAGAAAGTCATATTCAACATTTAACCCTTCAACAGCTCAATACATATACGATTTGACAAAAAATAATTTAACATATGTTTTTAAAACTTGCACAAACACTTTCCAATTTTTTTTGCATAATCAACTAGGCAAATGCTTCAACTTTGTATAAATGTTCACAGCGTAACTTGAAAAACAAGAGAATCAAAATTAATTTTAAAATTGAATATTGAAAACTTCAGATTTTCAATTCAGAATTAAAAATATGAACTGTTACCAATTGTTCATTTAATGTTATTTTTTTCTCAGAATAGCATATGATCTTTATTTTCATCAAACTAGAATGTAGGTTTTTAGTATAGTTTGCTGTAAAAAAAATCGTCAATAAGGCATTTGAAATATGCGGTAAATTTAGACCAAAAAAATTATAACTCCAAATGTATAAAGTTTATGAAAAATCCATTCTGAAGGGATTGTAAGACAGACAACTGAGCACACAATATGTTAAAATAGTGAGAATCGGTCAAAAACTGGAATTTTAGAAGCCACTCAAAGATGAAACTCTAGTTTCAGAGATAATTGAAGTTGAAGTTATCAACAATGAATAAAGGTAGTTTTAATTTGTTAATTTAATTGTATGTTTTAATAAACATTGTTTGGCATTCTTACTCGAATATGTGAAAGTTGTAGGTCAATATGTGTTGAAATGAAGTAAAGAAACAATCCTCTCCCCCCCCCCCCCCCAAAAAAAAATAGGGATAATTATAATGATTTAGGGGATATATTTAGGGTATACTTTATATAAGTGAAAAAGCTCTAATATGGTCCCTAATCATCAAAACAACCTAAAGAGACAAAGAAAATAGTTTGAAATAAAAAAAAATCTGCCCAAAAAAAATTAAAAGTTCCAAGTTTTGTGAGTTGTGACTGACTTATTTGTTGACCAATTTCATTCTATCTTCACATAGGAACATATATGCATTCTCCAGGATGTAAAGGTTATAGCAAAATCAGATAATAAACAAAGGAGAAAAAACTAAAATCTTAAAAAAAAAAAATTATTCCCCTCCAAAAAATATTTTTGGGACATTGATGAAAGTAACATACATTAACATTGGACAATGTATTTATATGATATATAACAAAATAGAGCATAATAACCTAGTTACTCATTATTATTTGTTATTATGTATTACTCAGCAATGATATAAAGGCACCAACTGCATATCCACTTTGTGGTCACTTCTTATTACTATTCTTCTTTGAGTGCCGGACAGGTGGTTGCATCTCTTTATTACTGCATTATCCTTCAGTTTCAGTTATTAGGAGCTGTTCTCCTTATCAACAAAACGTTCTTTTTTTTTAAATTTATCTAAAATCAATTTCTGAAAATATTTTGATGAAAGTTTCATGACACTGAAGCCAATAAATTGGAGATTTGTTTAACATTTTTAAGTTATTTTGCATAATTTGAATATTTTTTGCTACCAGGCCAACAATATGTGCAGTCTAAGGGTTAAGGGCATTAGCTGAAAACTTTAATCAATATTTCCCTGAAAATGAAGATCCTTGTAGAGGTAATCTCTAGATTAATAATCACTTCTTGGAAGATATAAAATAATGCACACTTGATCCTTGTCAAAAAGAAAAGTTGATAAGAGTTGTTTTCTGATGTCACTCTGGTATCCAGACATAAAATGCAATTATTGTCTCAATTTTTTATATCACGCGAAAAAGAATATCGCGTTATAGTTGTAAACCTCTCAAATTGTTGGTTGTTTTTTCGACTTCCTATATGTGTGAAGACTTTTTCATTTAATGTTAGTAGTAATAAGCAACCAGAGAAATCGAATGGATGTTAATACAGCACTTTGTCGCCCAGAAAAATGCTGCAGCAGCAGCATCAGATGGCGCACTGACTAAAAATGTTCATTTTATAACATTAAATATAATAAATAAAATACTATCTGCATAGTATTTTATTTATTAAAACCAATCTATATTGGTTTTTATTTATGTCTTAGCTGTCAGCCGGTTGGCAAAATATTTATCTTATTTTCACCAGTGTTAAAAGGTTGAAGAATGCTGGTCTACAGCAGACACGCCAAACAGCTCGATCACTTTCACTTGAGTTGTCTGCACAGACTCCTCTGCTTCAAGTGGCAGGACAAAATCCCAGACACGGAGGACCTGCAATTAACAACATCTACACCCTCCTGAAGAAATTTCAGACCAGATGGGCAGGTCATGTTGTCAGAATGCCTGATAGATTACCAAAGCAGCTAATGTATGGAGTATTATGTCAGGGCATATGTTTAGTTAGGGGGCAGAAGAAAAGATTCAGGGACTGCCTCAAGAAACCTTGACATCAACCCCAGCACTTAGGAGTTGCTTGCTCAGGACTGTCCAACTTGGAGAAACAATGTTACCTGTGTGGCAGAAAGTACAGGTAGATGGATTGAGGAGGCCCAGAGGAAATGCACCATGCACAAAGCTAGAGCATCCTCCACGTTTACAGCAGTACCCACCCCACATATGTCCCATGTATGGATGAGCCTTCTGAGCCTGAATTGGTCTCATTAGCCATCTTCAAACACAGCCACCGATCTTCAACTTGATATTGAAGTCATGGTCATCGTCGACTCCAAAGGACAAACATCATCACTGTGAAGTCTTAGTCTCATACAATACTGTATTTGCACTAATGGTGGATGATAGAAAATTAAATTGCACTATAATATACATAATGAAGTTAAAGGTTTATGATCATTTATTTTAATGCTGTATATGGCAGCAAACAACTGAACATTTTTCTAGTACAGGTACAGTAAATATCATTAGGGAGAATTCTTTTCCTAAACACAAGTTTATGAGTAGTCTTATCCTATTAAAAAGAAAGTTACAGTAATTCCTTAAGGCACCCAACCCACACATCTGAAAATTGAGTGAGTGATGACATTTCAGTCCATTCTGGACCATTATAAAGTTATGTGGCTCAATATATGAGGTCAAATTTGTTTTCAAGGTCTGGTAGGAATGAATAGCCATTGCTGCTTATTAACAGTAAGTAGGGCATTCAGTCACTCATTTCCCACATTTAACTACATCAGCTTGCCTGAAATGCTATGCAAAATAGTGGCTTTAGGTTTTGTATATACTGTACTAGCTCTATCTACAAATCCAACATTATGTTTGTAACTCTTCATCAATGTATGTACTTTTACCCAACAAAAAATTTGAATATGAATTTTGAGCTTGTCTGATGGGCTGGAAACTTACATTTGTTAAGTTTTTAACTACTTAAACAATGACTATGCATTGCTGTGCATTGCTGTCATGCACAGTAATACCATAATCTTATTTTTCTTCAAGTTACATTGGTATTTGCAGTCAAGAAATATCCAAGCAGTTTCATTGGGCAAACAAAGGACCATATTTCCCTGAGTAGAAATTTAAAAATAAAATTAAGATAAAATGATACACCTAGAGTATTGAGGGCCATTGCATGTTACTAAATAACAGTGAAACTATAGTAAAGTTTACAAATCAACTTATTTATGTAATTGCTCATAGTGTTGTATTTTACTATGTAACAAAACTAAAATTGAATATTCTATTCCTAGAGAAGAACCATTTATTTGATCCTTATATTGTAACAAATGTTACAGTAGTACTGTACTGTACAGTACAGTAATAAGTTGCACAATACTGCTGTAAATAATCATAATCATTCTGATTTGCTTTGGTGTCAATTTGTAAGTCGCAACTCCCTGTACTGCAGAGGAGACTACCAAAAAATTAGAGAATTGCTAGAGAATAATGAGAAAGTGAACTCTGATAAATATTCAATCATGCACAGACCAATTTTGTACTACCCCTATATAAACCAAAAGAAAAAAGCACAACACTAATCCACAGTTCAACAGACAGTGCATAGTAGCAACAGGCACTGGAGGCAATTATCAGAAGAAAATGCTTAACCAAAACACCTGTATAGCACATGGAAAAAGACATTAGGATAAGATATGAGGATAAAATGAAGGTGTCACTTGGATCATCAATAAATACCAACCCTGCAAAAGCAAGGCTGCTAGTGTATGTGGATACACAACTGTGGAGGTAGAGCACAGAAGAGAGCCAGAACAACTACAAGAGGGAGTATATAAGAATTAGAAAAGTAGAAAAATAATGAGGATGATATAGCATACAAGATAAGACTAATATAAACTCCTACATAGACACAAGGAGGAAAATTGCTGGTTACCATTTGACCAGTTCAGCTCCATGCCTAGTAGTATATGGCTAGGCCCTCTTTGAGACCCGCTCAATGATGTGTAAAATTTTTATATACTGTACTTTAAAAAAGTTTTCTAAGTACTGTGCATTTATTATTTTGGGTTATAACCACCTCTGCAAGTAGTTCCTTGACGAGGTGAGGGGGGTTTTCTGCACCACATGTGGGGAAGATTGGAGTGGCTTCTGCTCCCCTCTAGCCTGCTTTGGTGGTGCACAAGCAAATTGCCCTCCTGTGTGTTAGCCATGCATGGTAACCCATACATTCCCTTATGTTCCCTCAATTGGTAGTTGAGCTTATCAAACGGCTAAGCCCCAAAGGGCTGACATGCTGCTTTGGTTTGGGGACCATGGTAAAACAGGAGGTTCAGTGTGGCCCACCTTAACTAAATGCCTCATCTAGTTAGACAATGGCTCGAGTGACCAGTGTGGGGTTGGTATCCCCATCGGTCCCTGGGATACCAATCTGATCCTTCAATGGTGACCTTACGTATACTATCCAGTTACCTCTGAGGTGGTTTATTTCCACCCTCTACTCTTCATCCTAGTATCACCCGCTCTTGTTCGGTTTGTGCATCAGCCACGCCCGCCTATCTCATGGTTATCTTGAGATGATTTCTGGGCTTTAGTGTTCCCTCGACTAGGTCTCCACCCCCAGGAAGCAGCCCGTGACAGCTGACTAACCAGTCAGGTGTCACAGGCTATAGGTACCTATTTACTGCTAGGTAACAGGGGCATCAAGGTGAAAGAAACTTTGCCCATTGTTTCTCGCTGGCGCTCGGGATCGAACCCGAGACCACAGGATCACACTTCCAGTGTTCTGTCCGCTCAGCCGCCGGCTCCCTAAACTTTATGATTCTGCTCCCTTTTGTTCAAACTACATTGTCCCACTTACAGCCATGCACCTCTTTGTAGATTGCCCTGATTTTCAGGATTGAGTGTTTTGTTTTCTTAAGTGTCCCTAGGGACAATCCCTAGGACTAAGGGACATGGACAATTGTCCCTTAATGTCCCTCATTAGAATCTTGGTTGAATATGATACCTTTTATATCATTCGCCTTACGACCTCTAGTTCTTGTATTGGCATATTCATTGATATTTAGTGCCTTTCGAGTATCTAGCAACACAGAATGAATCTTCAGCCATATAATTGTGATATCGTCTTCATGTTACATAAGACTTTCTGGCTTATCGCTTTTGATAATTACTTTGGGTTATAACTACGGTATAAATTTTTTCGAATTTGAGTACTATTTTTCATAAAAAGCCACCACCTGACAATACAGTGTCAGCCTTCAGTTAGTTGTTGTGAATTCAGATATGGTGTGTTATTCTGCGAGTTTTTACTTCTATTATTTAGTTTTGTTATTTAAGAATATAAAATGTCTTATTATGGTGAATAGGTACCTGTATATTATTATATGATAAAAAGCACAGAGCAGTGAAAGAATGTCAATTTTGCCTTGTAAATTTTAGCACCTTGTTCATTGTGCTGAGTTTAAAAAGGTTAAAATCACTAAAGCAGAGTATAGAATATACATGAACTAAAAATAACGTATATATTACAGTACAGTACTGTATATGCATGGTATTGCAGAATATACTAGAGTTTATAGAAATTTAAATATTCCTAGTTAAATCATAAATTATAAAATATTGATATGTTCACAAATTATCGATCTATACATCTGTAAAAATAAAAATATTACTTGCATAAATTTTCGTCAGGTAATTTGCATCTAAAGGTTTGGGGTGTTGATGAGGGTTATTCCTGGTTGGTCCCTTGGTCAACTTTGCCGACGGTGTACTGTACTTGTATATTTCAAGAGTTTCATTACGTAAACACAAATAGAACTGTTAAGAAAGTGTTTTTTTAAATTCTGAGATTGGACCGATTACAGTACTGGTACTGTACATGAAAAGACAGAATGACATTTGAACCTCTGAAGTATTAATCAGCAAGTAATCAGATTAAAAGGTAAGTGATCATAAGAATTTTTACATGAACTAGAACTGCCAGTGAAACATTAAGAGCAGAATTTACCCAATGAAGGGGACTAAATAATTATCAAAAGAAGGCACCAAGTCGGGGAGACTATGTAGCACCAACCTATGAGGTGAGGAGACAACTGAATCAACTGGATAAGATAAAGTGTGTAATTAGAAGGGGGCTCTTGAAGCATTTAGAAAACTTGGGCTTTGTCTCTAAACACCAAAATGGGTTTAGTGAAGGAAGACCATTCTTAATGACTCAATTTCTTACCATGGTAGTCATGTGTAGCAGGTGGAAGAATGTAGCTATCCCTGTGTCATGTGTTGCAATTTCTTTCCAATTCTTTGCAGTGAAGTGGAAAGTGGTTGTTCCAGTGGAGTGCAAGTTCTCTCCAGTACTGTATAGCTGATGGATGGTACATATTAGGTTGTGGGCTTGAGGCATCACAAATTTGTTCTACTGGGACAAATTGTTGGCCAGGGATTTTTTATGTAATTTTTTAAAACCTTCAGAGAAGCAGTGCAAATGAATCCATGATTTACTGTTTGATGTGAGACAGACTACTGGTGCACCAGACCATCATAAAATATGCATTGCACTCTTCCAGTGATGGTTTTTCTTTACATCCACTTTCTACGAGGTATTTGCCGAGTTAACTATGTCTTGTCACACAATTTATTAATGCAAGTCACATATTATTCAACAGCTAAGCCAATATATACAATTTTACAAACAATATTTTGAAACCAGTTAAGCCATAAATCCTAAAGGTTTGCAAAAGTTGACAAATCAAATTTGAATATTAAATTAATGCCCATTTCTATCCCAGGAAAAGAACAATATACTGTATACAGTCCAGAAAATACAAATGTTATAATGATTAATAATCAGATTGGTAAAAAGGTTAACAAGCACACATTTGATAGGAAAAAGGGGGGTATATCAATGATAAACAGAGCACAAAAAAGTGGAAATATATAACAGTACAATACTGTATGTACGTTTATTAATTATGAAACAGCAACTACGCACATAAACAACAAATCTCTACACACATAACAAATCTATACATATGATTTATTCATTTTAAAACCATGAAAATAACATATTACAATACATAGCAGGTTGATGATTGACAGACTTTTTTGTACCAAGGAGCTTAAAAAAAATTAAAGTGTATAAAATGGGTAAAAAAATTAGGATTTTTTTTTATACAAATCTAACTTTATTGTATTCTGTAATAATACATACAAATTCAAAACCATTGAGTTGAATGTTGTAAAGATAAATATTTACACTACAAAATTTTAACCCAAAAGCAGAGACCATAACACCAACAATACTAATGAGATATTAAATTGAGATAACTGTATTAATGATCTTACTAAATCATTTTTTAATTTATCAATTAAAAATGGATCCAAGCTATACAAAGCATTACTGTACTTATGTTCACATTGTATGGCTTTGTGGATTTAATAATGTTTCTATTGACAATACTTTTACAATTCATTATTGAAGAAGACCTCTTCTAATCAATTTGGTGCAAATTTTCTGACAAATGAACACACAGAGCATTAGATAATTGACCATTTTTTACATAACAATACAATTGGAAAATTATTAGATGATTATTGGCACTGCTGGCCAGTCACATAGGTAAATATTTTCAAAAACTTTTCAAACAAAATTTTCTTATACCGTAGTAATATACACCATTATTAACTGATAATGGGAAAATTAACATAAATTTCCTGTTGTCAATAATTTGCCCATATTTGCATAAAACATCCATATCTTTCACAGCATCAAAGTTTTTTCAAGCCATGGCTCTTTACCAGAGTAAGGGGTAACTATTCTCTTCTTAGTACAATATTTCACTCCACTGAGCTCCTCTCACTGCTGACCACCCACACATTTGACAATTATATTTGTTATAAGAGAGACAGGGGCAGATAAAGACAGAGGTTGAGAGAAACACAGACAGGGGGACTGACAGAGACAAAGAGGCAGACAGACAATAGATAGATGGATGGATAGGGGAATGGACAGATTGATGGATAGACAGACGAGTAGATGGATGGATAGATGAAAAGATAGTTGGATGGATAGATAGATGAATTAGGTGCATGGGTAGATAGATGGCTGCACAGGTGGATGGATGGACAGATAGAGGGCAAGATAGGAAGATGAATATGATGATACTGAGAGATGAATCGGTGGATAAATAAACATATATATGTGGATGGCTAGATGGATGTATGGATAAATGAATAGGTAGATTTTTAAATAGATGGATGGATATAGTTGGACAGATGGGAGACAGACCCCTGGGCAATGCCAGGTACCCAGCATTGCCTAAGTGTCTGTCTCCCATCTGTCTATAATGTATCTATAGTGTGTATATGTATATGTATATACAGTACAGTATATACGTGTACATATACCGTGTTTAGTAAATGGTTTGCAATTCCTCTCTCATTCCTTGATAGTCACCTTGCTGGTAGTCTAGAAATTCATCATCTTTGACCTTTATGTGGGTTTCTATATTCGTAGTCCATCTTAAAATATGATGGTCGTATGAGGAGGGGTGGTTAGCTTTTCCCCCCACAAGAATTTGATCAATCATACCCTCTTCTGTTGTTAGCACTAGATCTAGTATACTGTTACAAGTATACTGTTACAACGTGTGGGCTCTACCACATGCTGTATGAGGAAAGAGTCCTGCACAAGGTCAAGAAATTGCTCACCTTCTGCTCGAGATGTTAGGTTGATCCAATCCATGGTCTCATGGTTAGTCCCCCATTATTAGGGTTTCGGTTTCAGATTCTATATTGATCACATTATGCAGATCCACAATTTCCTCTGCCGCTGCTGTGTCAACCCTGTAGCATACTCCCACAGTAATTTTGCTATCATCTTTAGTATGTTGCACCATGCAGACTCTGAGGAACCCCATGATGTTCCGTTCCTCATTGTTATTTATTTTATTTGTATATATACAAGAGTCTTATATTCTTGCACAGCCAATAGCATGCATAGCATTTTAGGCATGTTTTTAATCCTATATTCCCTGGAATACGACCCTGCTAAATCTTTTAACAATCACGTGACCAACCGTTGTTGGATGCATCCATGTCCCCCTTCACATACAGCATCACCCCACCTGCTCTTATTGTTCTGATCTTTCTGAATGGTGGGTAGTAACGAGAGAGAATTCCCTTTCTATTATGTCCTCTCGGCCCCATGTTTCACTGATGTCAAGTAAGTAAAGTAATCATCAAAGAAGGCACCAAGCTGGGAAGGCTATGTAGCATCACTGATGTCAATGATGTCAGGATTTTCAGCCTCAGCATATGCACATAATGATTCAAATTTATTTACTAGGCTTCTGGCATTTGTGTAGAAACAATTTAAACACCTGACATTATTCCTGGGGGCTGAGAGATTGCTCCTGTATTTAGTGCATTACAACTCTGTACATTTCCACTCTGGTTCTGAACTTGTTTGTCATCCAAGATATATAGATTCTGCCTGACTGGGTAAAGGGTTTGGTAAAGTAATTTCTCTTATGATTCCTTTAAGGCCATCTCTTTTGTCATCGAGCTCTTCCTTAGTCCCTGTATTGCTTGTTGGTGGACTGTATGCAGTAATGATTATTAGGTTGGTGTTATTAGATTATTGTTAGATTACTGTATTAGTATTATTAGTGTGTGTAATATTACCTAAGCGTACATGTATGTGTGCTTGTATTGAGGTCCTTCCAAAGTCGAACTATAATACTGACCCTTTCCAGGATGCAACCCCACAACAGTTGCATAACTTCTGGGTACCTATGTACTGCTAGGAAAACAGTGGCATTAGATGAAAGGAGACATGTCCATTATTGTTCTGGCCAGGAATTGAAACCTGGATTCCTCAATTGTGAGTCGACAATGAAGCAAATTGTACTACGATACCTTATAAATAAACAGTGCAAACCTAAAAATGCAAAAAACTAAATCATTAAAATTTTATTGTACTGTATTTATATTTTTAATTGTCAGGGACAGGATGCCTATTAGGCTTATTGTGGTCCTCGTAGGCCAATAACTGACTTTACCCAGGATGTGACGTGCAACATTTGGCTAAAATCCAGGTACCTATATACAGTACTGTTAGGTGAACACAGAATTAAACTGGAACCTTTAAAGTAAGGCAGCACACACAGTATTTTAAAAGTTGAGATACATACTAAAATATACAAGATATGCAAAATATACAATATAAGAAAAATACATTTGGCCTCGGGCCCAAATTCAATCATAATACTGTACTGTTATAATAATAATACTGTATAAATGTATTATTATTATTATTATTATTATTAGAAAAAAAAGAGCCAATTATAACAATCAATTCCTAATATAGCACATACTAGAGGTAGAGAAGCCTGAATTACATCAAGTTTCTGGTAAAGGTATCATGATGAAAAAGGGCAAGTAATACAGCAATTATATTATGCATTTCCGGCAGATCTTTGTTCACTCCAGACCTCTTGTAATTCTTTTGGATCATCAAAACCATGGGAGGCAATCACCCACTTATATCCCTCCAGATCATATAGTTTACGATAGAAGTAAAATTCCTTGTGGTGATAAGGCTTAATGCCTGCATATTTAGCTGCCATACCAAGGAACACATCATCAAAACGGAATTTGTAGGTATTGGTACTACCGTGATATAAATCTTCCAAACTTTTTCTTGACAAAACATAAGCACCAGCTGTCACATATGGTGGCCACTCAGAATATGGATATTCATCAAGTGAAATATACCATTTGCTAAAGACCCACCTGATGGGGCGTGAATGTTCAAAAACATAACCTGCATACAGATGTTCTTTGTACTCATTAACAGCTGTTACAATATATTTTTCAAGATATTGAGGATAGTTAGCAGGATCCCTCAAAAAGCGAAGCATATTTCTTGTAGACACATAATAGTCATCATCTACAAAAAGAAAATATTTGACTTTCTGGCAATTGTGGTATGTCCAATGTAAGCCCATCATGGTTTTTATAGTGTTGTTGAAGTATGAGTCTATGAAATCTGCCTGTATTATATCTTTATGTTCCTGAACTTCCTTTTCCAGCAATTTTTGCAACTGAGGTTTGTCTGGATTCATTCCTAACAAGAAGACCGTTTTGATTTCCACATCAGAAAATCGGCTTTCGAAACCCCAAGAATTCCGAATTCCCATTCTTTTATCAAAATTTGGAAGAGCTGACTTTACAACATACATCAAGCGTATGGAATCTTTTATTTCACATTTTTCCACATTTGAAAATGAATAAGAGTGCTGAAATTCATTGATACGTTTAACTGCAACATCTTCTGCAGGCCTCAATGAGTGAAATGGCCCCCAGTGTGTGTAGTGTTTTGAATAGGACCACGCTATGAAGTACTGATAAATTCCTGTTAGGTACACGAACCCTACGAAGATTAAAATCCAAGCCGATGAAAGGGAACATCTTCGTCTAGACATTTCGTCTTAGTGCAATATGTCTGTAAAGGGAGAAAACAATATTAAAAATTAAAAATTAAAAGCTTGTATGTAAAGAACATTTCAGACCAAGTAATTTAGTTCCTCCTTTTAGTAAGCTTCAACTATCTAAGTGATTAATGTGGAATGGACAATCAGAGTAACATTCTGATTTTGGTAAAAGATATAGAACTTTTTCATGTAAGCCCTGCATAGTCATATAGGTACTAAGGAGCACTGGGGAAACCATCTGACTGGAATAAACCTTTGAAAGGCATAGTTCAAATAAAATCTAAGCCCTTCCAGATACTAGATCCTGGAGAAGCCAAAGTATATCAGCCTCCAGAAGGAAAAATCCATGACAAAAGGGTCATCAAAATGAAGGCTAGATCACAAGAAGCATGTAAAGGCATAAGGAAAACTTAACAAAAATTCTTGGACTATGCAGCATGATCCTGACCAACATCACAGAATGGCAATGGTAATTTGACTAATGTAAACTGTCAGAGCAGTGTAGTCCTGAATGAAGAGAAGACAACAGACCAGTGGCCTACTTCTGTGGGCTGTAGACACAGCAGTTGGCTCCAGGAAGATGAAACAGTCCTGGAGCAGAAAAACCAAGCACTGAATATAATGCAACACCTTTTTGTGGGGCCCCAGTGGCTCCCCATGTTAGTTATCATCAAACTTTAGTACAACACACCAGGCTGTTGAGGCCAATTTGTCACCTACCAGAGATCAGGACCAGAATCTCTCTCACCTTTCAAGGCGAGAGGAACAGGGAAGCAAAAAATATAAAACAACGTTGACTATAACGAAACGCCAATTTCTGGGTGAGCCCTGGTTAGTTATTGTACAGTACTAATATAGTGCCAGACTACAAAGTGGAGTTCCAAAGTGGAACTACAGTTGTGGAGTTCCTACTGACCTACTGGAGACCACGAGCCAGAACCTGGCCCCCTCAGAGAGGCGCAGAGAGCAGGGGCACTATGAACAATTTTATTTAAATTTATTCAGGGAGCCACAAGGGGCTGCCCCCTCCGAAATTAACTACAAAATTTGGGAAAACCCACCAGAAAGCATAAAAAAAATGTAAGTGACTGCTTAAAAGACATTAAACATCCCAAAGTAATTAAGCCAAACACTCATGCTACTGTACAATATATAATGGATTCTCGCTCTAATTTATTTTTAAAGCGATGCTCTAGCGAGACCCTATAGAGCTATTTTTTTTATTTTTTTAATGAACTGCACTAATGAATTTCTGCATGATTTAAACAGTTTGTGTCGAGGGGAAATGGCTTAACAGAATATACAAATGTTTAATTAAGTAAGTAAGTAAGTAATTATCAAAAGAAGGCACCAAACCGGGAAGGCTATGTAGCACCATCAAATACGCAAAATAATCAGAGGGCGCTAAATATCACCAAGGATGCCAATACGAGAACAAAAACGCATAAGGCGAACGATATCAAAAGTATCCGAGTCACCAAGAATTCTATCGAGGGACAGGTGACCGCGAGGGGCGGTCGGAAAGCAAGACACACGCTCGTCCCGGAAGTCAGGACATTCAAGAAGGACATGCACGACCGTAAGAGGGACAATGCAACTAGGACAATAAGGAGCAGGGCGGCGCTCCATCAAGTGACCATGGGTTAAGCGAGTATGGCCAATACGCAACCTCGCTAGAGCTGTTTCCCACCGCCGGTTACGGTGGAAGGAGGACGGCCACGAGGAAACACAACATTTAAGAGTACGTAGCTTGTTACCAGTAACAGACAACCAAGAAGCCTGCCAACGGGTAAGGACTGAGGAATGGATAACCGGGTAAAAGTCGGAATACGGAATGCCTTTACGAGAGATGGGACAAGAGCGGACAGCTTCCTTAGCGGCAGCATCCGCACGCTCATTTAAAGACACGCCAATATGGCTGGGAACCCAACAAAACTCAACCGACTTAAATTTACTGTGAACGAGAAACAGCCAATGCTGGATCTCGACAACTACCAGATGAACTGGATTAAAGCACCCGAGAGCCATGAGGGCACTACGAGAGTCAACAACAACCACAAAGGAAGACTGACAACGAGAAAGCAGGAGACGAAGAGCATAGAGAATAGCATAAAGTTCCGCTGTAAAGATGCTAGTCTCCGGAGGCAAGCGACACATATAAGTGCGATCAGGAAAAACAACAGAGTAGCCAACACCGTCCGCTGACTTAGACCCATCGGTGAAGACAGAAACGGAGCGGGAGTGAGAAGAAAAGTGCTCGAGGAAAAGGCGTTTTAGAACTGTAGGAGGGGTAAAAGCTTTAGTGATACGAGTCAAGGATGTACAAAACCGCGGAAGAGGGACCCTCCACGGGGGCAAAGAAGGAACAACACGAGGAGAAACATCAGAAATACGAACGGAAAGAGAATCCTGCAGGCGAGATAACCGGACAGAAAGAGGGAGGTGGTGAAGAGGAACAGGAACCGCAGGAGGGGTAAAAGTTAAAGCACGACAGAGACGAGAGGAAGGATGTTGCAAGGACCGCGCAAGATAGCGAAGACAGTAGCGATCACGGCGGTCCTGGAGAGACAGGAAGCCAGTGTCAACATACAAGCTAAGGACGGGAGTCGAACGAAAGGCACCAGAACTGAGGCGCAACCCAGTATGGTGCAAAGCATCAAGACGGCGAAGAGTAGAAGGAGAAGCAGACGAGTAAGCAGGGCAACCATAATCGAGCTTAGACAGGACGAGAGAGGAATGTAAAGCAAGGAGAGTGCGCCTATCTGCCCCCCAAGAAGTATGGGACAAGACCCGAAGGAGGGTAAGGGACTTAGAGCACTCAACACGGAGGTAAGAGATATGGGGAGACCAAGACAAACGAGTGTCAAGGAATAACCCCAAAAGCTTCGCGGAATCTTTGTATTCAAGGGGATGACCATAAAGTGACAAAGAGGGACGAAGAACAACCCGTTTCCGCGTAAAAGTCATGGCACAAGTCTTAGAAGTAGAGAACTTGAAGCCATGACCTGTGGCCCAAGACGACACGGCATCAATCGCAAGTTGAAGCCGGCGTTGAAGGAGAGGCGAATCATCACCCTGACAACAAAGGGTAAGATCATCGACATAGAGAGCGGAGAAGACACCAGAAGGAAGAGAGGAAAGAAGACCATTGAGGGCAACCAGAAAAAGAGTAGTGCTCAGAACACTACCCTGGGGCACACCTTCGTATTGCTGAAAAGAGGGAGAGAGAGCGGTACCAAGGCGCACCCGAAAGGAACGACGAGAGAGAAAGCTGCGGAGAAAGAGAGGGAGATGACCACGAAGGCCAAAAGAATGAAGTTGAGATAGGATATGATAACGCCAAGTGGTGTCGTAAGCCTTTTCTAGGTCAAAAAGGACGGCAACAACGGAGGTCTTCGCAGCAAAAGCAGTACGTACATAGACCTCCAAGTTCACCAGGACATCTGTCGTGCTGCGGCACTTGCGGAAACCAAATTGAGAAGGGGGAGAGGAGGTGATGGTGTTCCAGGAACCACATCAGACGAACGTTAACCATACGTTCAAAGAGTTTGCAGACACAACTTGTGAGAGCAATAGGGCGAAAGTCCTTAGGGGAAGTACCCAGAGACCCCGGTTTGCGAACAGGGAGGACAACGGCATCGAGCCAGTCCTCAGGGACTGACGACGACTCCCAGATCCGATTATACAGACTCAGGAAATACTTAGACGTGCTCGGAGGGAGATGGCGAAGCATCTCATAATGAATACCATCGGAGCCCGCCGCCGTAGAACCGCAGAGGGCCAGGGCAGAACGAAGTTCAGAGAGAGAGAAGGGATCATTATAGGGAAGCTGAAGATGAGTGCAGAAATCTAAAGGACGAGACTCAAGGACAGGTTTACGAAGAAGGAAAGATTGGGGAAGATGAAGACCAGAGCTAACAGAAGAAAAGTGGGAACCCAGTTCGGAAGCGACCTGCAACGGGTCCGCCACAAGAGTATCATGGAGGTGAAGGACCGGTGAAACATCGGGAACGAACTTACCCGCTATCTTGCGGATACGCTTCCAGATCTGGGCCAGAGGGGTTTCGGACGTAATTGTTGAGACATAAGATGCCCAACATTCACGTTTAGCCGTACGGATGGCCCTACGGGCCACCGCACTCGCTTTCCGAAAGAAAAGAAAAGAATCGGTCGTCTGCCTACGGCGGTGCTTCTTCCAGGCTGCACGCTTACAGCGGACAGCCCGAGCACAGTCCGCATTCCACCAGGGAACGCACTTCCGTGGACCCCGAGAGGAAGAGCGAGGAATAGAGCGGAGGGCAGCGTCGAAGACAGTGTCATGAAAAAGGAGGAGAGCGCGAGAGAGGGGCAGAAGGGAGAGGTCAGAGAGAGTAGCACTGAGGGAAAATAGGGTCCAGTCCGCCTTAGCAAACTGCCACCTAGGGAAAGAGAGGGAAGGGCGAAAAGAGAAAAAGGAAACAAGGATGGGGAAATGATCACTTCCATGGAGGTCATCAAGAACCTGCCATGTGAAATCTAAGTAAAGAGAAGAAGAGCAGAGAGAAAGATCAAGACAAGAAAGGGTGCGAGTTCGAGAGTCCAAATGAGTGGGCTCACCAGAATTCAGAAGAGACAGGGAAGAAGAGAGGAGAAACGGCTCAAGGAGGCGACCCCGGGTATTCGTCAGAACGTCACCCCAAAGAGAATGACGACAATTGAAGTCACCCAGCAGGAGCACAGGCTCCGGCAAGGAGTCTAGGAGGTGTTTCAAATCAGGAAGAGAGAGCGGGACACTCGGGGGGAGATAAATGGAACAAACTGTGTACCATTTCCCCACAAAGATACGAGCAGCAGAACAATGGAGAGGCGAAGGAAAAAGTAAAGGAACAAAGGGAACATCAGCCCGAATCAAGAGAGCAGAAGAATTAGAAGCCCCAGCAATGGCTGGGGGGGGGGAGAGAAAGGAATAGCCACGAAAACGACCAGGACGAGCACCAAGCATCGGCTCCTGGAGACAGACACAAAGGGGCGAAAACCGCGAAACCAGAAGTTGGAGTTCGAGGAAATTGGCGTAATAACCTCGAACGTTCCATTGAAGAATGGACAACGACGAGAAGAGAAAGGACAAAAACAGAGAACAAGGAAGAAACAAAGGCGAAAGACCAACAGAGCACGTTAAAGAATATCAGGGTCGGGATCAGGGTCAGCAAAGTCAGGGTTAGGGGGCATGGGTAAACTGAGCAAAGACGGAGGGAAGGAAACGGGAGAACAGATCAGAGGTGGGCGGGCAGGGTCCGGAGGAGGAGGAGGAGGAGGAGACAACGGAGAGGAGCAGTCAAGGACAGCAGCAGGAAGAGGGGGAGTAGAAAGAGAGGAGCGCACCCCAGCAAGAGCAGCAACCGAAAGGGAAGCAGGGGCCAAAGAAACCTCCATAGCAGGAACAGGGGGCGCAAGCACTGAAACGGGAGGGGAAGGAGCAACAGAGCCAGAAGGAGGAGCTGAGGAAGAAAGCGAAGCCTTCTTACCCGCCGGGGAAGAGGAAGGAGAGGAGCCAGGCTTACGCTTCTGACTTAAAGAGACCGGTGTCCCAGCAACTACGTACCGGGCAACTGATTCCAGTGTCTCAACAGGAGAAGCCGAACGAGAGCACACACGACGGCCGTTAGGAGAGCGATGGACATCCGCCCGCACCGACAGGCGGCGGGGAGAGCCGATAGATGGAGGAAGAGGATGGGAAGGAGGATCGGAGGGGGACGAGGAAGGAGACACAGAAGACACGACAGACCGGGTAGAAGGAAGGGGAACCCCAGACAGAGGACCAGGAGGAGGATCCTTCGGGAGAGAACCAAAAGGGACAGAGGAGGGGGCAGTGGGCGCATCAGGGTCCAAGGCCTGGAAACGGTTGTGAGTCTGAGGAAGGCGGGAAGGACGAGGAGAGGAAGAGCGCAACACGCGAGCATAAGAGATATTAGCATAAGGCGGGAGCCGGCGAACCTGGCGCCTCGCCTCAGGAAAAGATAAACGCTCCCGGTGCTTCAAGTTGAGGACGGCTGCCTCAAGCTTGTAATGGACACACGCACGGGAGAAGGTAGGATGGGCCTCACCGCAGTTGAGGCAACGAGCCTGGGGAGAAGCGCACTCCGACTTAGAGTGACCTTCGCCACCACACAAAGGACAGAGAGAGACAGTCCCGGAGCAGCGGAGGGCACCATGCCCAAACCTCCAGCACTTGTTGCAGAGCCGAGGAGAAGGAATGTACTCCTGGACAGAGCACCTGGCACCAGCAAGAATGACAGAGGGTGGAAGGGTCCTACCATCAAAGGTAATCTTCACAACCCGGAGGGGTTGACGGCGACTACCACGAGGGGGACGAGTAAACGTGTCCACCTGGAGAATAGAATGGCCCTGGGCAGCGAGGATATGTCGAATATCGTCGTGGCAGTCGCGTAGGTCCCGAACACCGGTCACAACATGGGGCGGGAGCAAAATAGTGCCAACACTGGCATTCAACTGAACGTTCTTCGAGACCCGAAACGGGGGTCTCGCCAAGGCAGGATAAGGCAGCCAAGCGGGAAGCAGCATCCTGAGAAGGAGCAGCAACGACACGTGTACCGAGACGAGTGGGGTTGAAAGTAATGGAGGCATCCACGGAATCAATGAGATGTCGATGGAGGGAGAAATCGTCAGGAGGCGCAGAATCAAGAGGGAGGAGATCAAAATATTTGGCCCACGAAGCGGGACCAAACAAGGCTTGATAGGTAGCAGAACTGGAAGGAATCGAGCGAGGGCGGCCGTGACGAAGACGGCGGTGAGAACCCCCAGAGAGAGAGGGGTTAAAAGGCGCAGTAGTTACAACTAGAGAAGGAGCCACGCCAGGGGACGAGGTAGTCACCACTGGGGGCTTGGGGCTCGACCCAACCACAGAGGAGGGAGGGGAGCCAGAGGAAGGAGTCAGAGAGGCCAAAGGAGGAGCAAGGTCGGGGCCCAATGCAGCGGAGGCTACAGAGCCCGGTCTTCCAATACGGACCGACTCGGGGGCTTGGTCGCCCACCCCACGAGCCTGAGAAGGTAAACCAGAAGAAGCCGAAGCAGGGGTAATCATCTTGACGAAAGAAAGAATTCACTCACGAATGTGCCCCCACACCCACCATGGAGCCACAATTAGAGGCAGGACACCCAACAAGAAGCTATCGCCGATCTTGTCGGGGCCTCCTAGGGGTGTGTCGCGAGTATACGCCCCACAAACGCCACCTTAAGAAACCGACAGTCCGTCGAGATCGGGTTCAGTGACGAAGTGGGGATTGACAATAAAAGGTTCCCCTCGCTCTCGACGTCGGGTACTGCAGTTCTACGGGTGCATGAGTATGCCTCCTCAAGCACCCGGGCGTCAAAATAGAAGAAGTCCAAGGGAAGAACCAGAACGAGCAAAAGGTCGGTAGGAAACGGCAAGCAGATAGGAGAAGAGGGGGGAGAAAAACGAAACAGAAGGAAAAGGAAAAGATGCCCAGCAGAATTGGAGAGGACGGCAGCAGGAGCACAAGGCTAGAAAAGGACAGAGGACCGTCCCAAGGAGCATCACACTCCGGCAGCCGCCCACTAAGCCCCCACACGGCGACAACGAGCTGAGCGGGGAGGGGGAATGTTTAATTAAGTGAGGACTGATTGCCTAAGCTGCTGAGGGCCAGGTATTTAGAAGTGGCTGTGTTACAGCATTCACCTAATCCAAGTGTAAACTATTGTATAGTGTTTAAAACCTTTTAAAGAAACTCAAATACGGTAAGCTATATTACTTTACAAATTATGTTACAGTATTAAATACTAATATTTACACTGAATTATACACAGAACAATGAAAAGTGAATTTATTACAGTATTACACCACAAGGGGGATTAATGTTCATCCTTGCCCAAAGAAACTTAAGCTCACGTATTAATATGTAAAATCTTAAAGAAAAATACCAAAATACAACAAAATTATTATACAGGTATTATTGTCAGACAATAACAACTCAAAATTATACACAAAATTACAAAAAACATACAAAAAAGCTTCCAAGCCACGAGTCTATACATGTATTTGAACATCAGTGTTGTTGTTTGGCTTAGTCAAAGATGTTACTTGTAATTATTGTATTATCTGCACTGGAATTTGCCTTTTTTTTTTATTGACAAGACATATTGCTGCAGTAATTATGATGCTGAAGATAGTAAGAAAAAGTAGAAATACATTTCCATTGGGAAGAAACTGATGACATAGGGGTGTACTCATCTAGTTGTACTTGAGGGGGTTTAAGCTTTGGCTCTTTGGTCCCACCTCTCAACTAGTCTAAACACGTCTGCAAGTATGGTGTAAGCCACTGGGATGACAAGGCAAGAGCTCATCAGTTAACTCTCAAGTGTACTGTATATAGCAAGAGAGGGTGGGAGTCAATACCCTTCATCTCTTCTTCCCTCCCTCAAAACAGTTTATTGAGAAAGTTCCTAATAATTTTTCCTTACTAGTTTCAATATTGATAGTGTATATAATTTTCATATTAATTTGTTCCTCGATGACCGCTGTATCATATGCCTTTTCAAAATGAAGATTGCCTAATAAATTAATTTTATGATATTTGTTGTTTAATAGTGTGTTTGAGAAAGAAGTGTTTATGGTAGATTTGTACTTACCTAAATGAACTACAACGTTATTATGAAGTTATTTGACTACATTACTCTCCTGATAAGTAACAAACCCATACATGCATTTATAGCAAATGTAAGCCAACAATTATTTTGTTTTTTTATGTACGGAAAAGGTTTGCCTTTGGTCTGATAGATCAAACAACATCCCATATAAAATGCATTGGCCTTGCTCCATATAATTCATTCATGTGAATTCACACTGTCCCCAAAATGTGATGTGTCTGACCCCTAGATTTTTTTAAGTTCTTTTTGTCAAATCTTGCCCAAATTGCTGTGCTTATTAGTGGCTTTAGCCATAGTATAGTATATACTAGCTCTGTCTAGAAAGCCAACATTCTGCTTGTAACTTATTTTATATGTATGTACTTTTACCTAAATAAAGAATTATTATTATTATTATTATAGATGGCAAACCAAGTCACCTGAGGTCTCGGCCAGCTTACTCCCTCACTCTTCCACCTGTCATCAGGCCAGCTTCTGGAGTTTCTGGAGGACCATCTCCTACACGACTAACTGGTACTGGCGTTCCCTGGAACATCACATTCCACCGTTGACCATTCCGTTGAAGATTGGTAGAAAAAACAAATAGAGCTTCAGAAAAGGAAATGACTGGACAAACTACCATGGGTCAGTAGTTTGGCTCCTGGACACATGAGAAGTTCCCTGTGGAGTCGTTCTACAATACTGTGCTGCATTACTGCAAATTAGAGTTCAAATTGAGGCAGCGGAATCTTACCTTTGGAAGAAACCGAGCAAGACTTTATTTTTCATATAGAAAAATTTAATTCCATAATGTGAAAAGAAATGTGAATAGAATTGTTTACTCTGGGAAGGAAGAGTGTAGATATGGTACAATATACAGCACATACTCTACTGGTTTACAATGCCACCACGTCAAGTTTTGCCAGTGAGGGCTTTAGCATATCTAAATATACATTATATGTTTCTCTAATAAAAGCAAGTGTTAACATTCAATATACATTACCTTTCACAAAATTGTGCATCAGTGTATCTGTAGTTGCTAGTACTGAGGTCTACAGTACGTGTGTACTGTGACACAGTCCTCAAGAGTTCTCTCAATGGCTGATGCTGGTGTAGAGTTAATATGCCAGCCCTCACCCCTACGTCTCGCTTGATGAGAGTCCTGACATGTGAAAGGTCACTCTTCGTAAAGTATACTCTTAACTTTGGTGTTTCTCTACTTCAAGTCCATGTGAGAATTATTATAAAGCAAACCAGCCCGCCACACGCCGCCTGCACAAGAGGCAATAATATACACTGTAGCCTCACTCTGACATTCGCTACGTGTGTAATTTTATGGTAGTAGAGACAGTTATCCCAACGCCTACAGGTCCTCACGGGATTTATGAGATAATTTGTTGTTAATTTGAGGTAATTACTGGAGCCACTGACGGCGGATACTAGTCCCTTGGTACACAGGTCGGCTCGCACATTGTTTACCATTTCGGACACAAAACTAGTACGTTTCGTATACATATATATATATTATTGTTCAATATTAAAACCACAATATAATGCTATTAACAAATTAAAATCTTCTACTTAACAGGCATATAGTTATCAAATGAAGTTGAGTGATGTGATGGACATATTCCGGGCTTCATAAGAACGACGCCCGCCAGTGTTAACACCTTACATCTCAAGGACCACAAACATGGTCGAACGCACAAAACACTTGACTGTATTTACGGGCTATTCATGCCCGTGTCACCTTTTAGGTGGCTTAATCTTTAGCAATCAATCAATCACTTGACTGTGGCCAGTTTTGAGTAGACTCCTATAACATTTACTTTGTGATAGTTATACTTATATATAATAATTTGTATTAAGGGTAAACGCCTAACATGTAATATTAATTAATTAATATTAATTAATTACTGCCCGAAACGCTGTGCGTACTAGTGGCTTTACAAGAATGTAAATACTGTACTATCCAATGTATTCTCACAAACCCAATGTACCTTCTTGTATATATATAAATAAATAAATAAATAAATTAATAAAAAATATTGTGTAAAAGTAAAGTTGATGTAAAAAGTACTGTATAAGTAAAGTTAAAGTTGTCTTCTTCTGGCCGAAACGCTACGCGTGTTAGTGGTTTTACAAGAATGTATAAACATCAATGCTATGTACTCTCATAAACCCATTGTACCTTCTTGTATATATATAAATAAATAAATAAAGTATTTTGGGCGCTCATGTACTTGTGCGCTAGCTGGCGTTTGTAGCGAGTAGATTATCCCAATAATATACTCGCTCCAAATATAGTGTTAATGTTCCTGTCAACCTTTGGAGATGAATGAGGTGAGGCGTTGCCCGGGCAACACGGTGAGATGCCCGGGCATATAAGCAGCAATAGCAAACATTAACCAGAGTCTACTTTCAAGTGTGGTCTAGAGCAGACACTTGCGAGATACTGTACCAACGCTCAGTGCGCTCAACTCACACCAACGTATCACCTGTGTACTTCTGTATATTCGACCAAATATATATATAGTATCTTAGTGTCTGTGTTTATTTGTCACCATACTTTACATAACAATAGAACCGTTACATTGGTGACCCCGGAGTGACCCGAACACCCAGCCTTCTGATCTGGAGTCAACGACACTAAGATACTATATATATATTTGGTCGAATATACAGAAGTACACAGGTGACTACTTTGGTGTGAGTTGAGCGCACTGAGCGTCGGTACAGTATCTCGCAAGTGTCTGCTCTAGACCACTTGAAAGTAGACTAGTTAATGTTTGCTATTCTGCTGCTTATATGCTCGGGCAACACCTCACCGTGTTGCCCGGGCAACGCCTCACCTCCTTCATCTCCAAAGGTTGACAGGAATATTAACAATGCATTTGGAGCGAGTATATTATTGGGATAATCTACTCGCTACACGTTCATAACTGATCTAGTCTTCAAGGACTAGATTTAGTCACTCATAATGATAATAATGTTTATTTATTTAGAGGGAATAAATTTCTGGGCACACTGATTAATAATGGGCATCATTAATAATCGTAACATTATATTAATTCATTTTTTGTTGTATTAAAAATATAAAATACGAATCAACGTTTCACTTGGAGATACCTGAGTTTACCTGAGAGCCACTAATACTAGCGGCTTCGACGAGAACAAGAAGCCGACGCGCGCGGCTTGTCGAAGGTCCCCTCTATTTGCCTTGGTGATCTTTTCCAGCTGTACTTTAAAAGTTAACAGAGTTTTGGCATTTACGGCTTCGGCGGGTAGGCGGTTCCAAGGGTTAATAACCCTTCTTGTTGATAGTAGGTGCAGTTTTTTTTTTTTTTTTTTTGAGATATATACAAGAGATGTTACATTCATGTACAGCCACTAGTACGCGTAGCGTTTCGGGCAGGTCCCTGGAATACGATCCCCTGCCGCGAAGAATCGTTTTTTCATCCAAGTACACATTTTACTGTTGCGTTAAACAGAGGCTACAGTTAAGGAATTGCGCCCAGTAAATCCTCCCCGGCCAGGATACGAACCCATGACATAGCGCTCGCGGAACGCCAGGCGAGTATCTTACCACTACACCACGGAGACTGTCAAGTAAAGAAAGTTTGCATGAAGGGTTTGTCCTCCCGATGACTGCACCAGTACTGATGTTGTTGGACGCGTTTATGTTGAAGATGATCGGAGCTACCAAGGTGCTTGTTGCTTTGTGCTGTAGATAGAGGAACGGTGATTAAAACAGAGGTGTGTGTTAGAGGGAGACTAGCCGCACCGTAGGGCGGTGTGTTGTGTTTATGGCTTCTGTGGATATATAGTATCTTAGTGTCTGTGTTTATTTGTCACCATACTTTACGTAACAATAGAACCGTTACATTGGTGACCCCGGAGTGACCCGAACACCCAGCCTTCTGATCTGGAGTCAACGACACTAAGATACTATATATATATTTGGTCGAATATACAGAAGTACACAGGTGATACTTTGGTGTGAGTTGAGCGCACTGAGCGTCGGTACAGTATCTCGCAAGTGTCTGCTCTAGACCACACTTGAAAGTAGACTAGTTAATGTTTGCTATTCTGCTGCTTATATGCTCGGGCAACACCTCACCGTGTTGCCCGGGCAACGCCTCACCTCCTTCATCTCCAAAGGTTGACAGGAATATTAACAATGCATTTGGAGCGAGTATATTATTGGGATAATCTACTCGCTACACTGGTAATGGCTGAAAAGGGCCACCACTTACAGGCTATTCATGCTCGTGCCACCTTTCGGGTGGCTTAATCTTCATCAATCAATCAATCAGGATACGGATTTGGGATAGAACGGGGGAAAGGAATGGTGCCCAACCTCTTGGGAGGTCGGGGATTGAACGCTGACCTGTAGGAAACGAGACCGTCGCTCTACCGTCCAGCCCAAGTAGTTAAGCGTAATATTAAAACAATAATTTATGCATATAATAACAGCATTTCACACTAAAAATACTTGAATATATTGAAATTTGGTAGTGAATTCCAATGTATGAATCTCCTATGACTAAACTGTACTTTTTAATGATTTTTATGTACTTACTACATATTATTAAATTATTAAGTACTTACTATAATAATTAAATGAATTGTTTTATTTAATATTTAAATTAAATGATAAAATAATAGGTAATAATAAATTATTGTGTAGGGGGACAGGCAGCCAGTGTATTTATATATATATACATGTTAGATTACTTTTTTTTTAGGTTTTTTCTTCCCTTTTTGGCTCGTGTGTGTGTGAGAAAGAAGTTTGGAAAAAAAGCACAAAAAGTATGTAGCGAGTAGATTATCCCAATAATATACTCGCTCCAAATATAGTGTTAATGTTCCTGTCAACCTTTGGAGATGAATGAGGTGAGGCGTTGCCCGGGCAACACGGTGAGATGCCCGAGCAATATAAGCAGCGGTGTAGCGAACATTAACTAGTCTACTTTCAAGTGTGGTCTAGAGCAGACACTTGCGAGATACTGTACCGACGCTCAGTGCGCTCAACTCACACCAAAGTATCACCTGTGTACTTCTGTATATTCGACCAAATATATATATAGTATCTTAGTGTCTGTGTTTATTTGTCACCATACTTTACGTAACAATAGAACCGTTACATTGGTGACCCCAGAGAGTTTCGACGATACCCAGCCACGATTGACTACAACATGGACTCTCACTGGACCTCCACTGCTGCTGCTTGCTGTGGACCGCAGCCACCTGTCATGGAACGTTGCCAACACCCTTGCCATAGCTATGATTTTCATCGCGATCGTCTCTGCACTTTCATCTACTACGGCTTGCTGCTCCACGATCACTACTCACTCATCTGGCAGCTTCATCAGTAACTACATAATGTGGGATCTACAGCCTGTCCTGCCGACTCTCCGTCGCTGCCAGGGCACTGCTTGTTCTACAGGGGCGCCCACGAAAGCTGCTCTTTCGTCAGATTCATCTACACGTTCACTGCATTCTGATACTCTGCCGACTCAAGCACTTTGCGCAGTACAGGACTTACAGCTTGCGTTTCCGACTCTTCGTCGCCTCCAGGACAATTCAGCTCTAGCAGTGATTACCTCGTTGTCCTAACTACGTGCCTACATTACCTCCTAATGTCCTGGTGCCCGAGCCCATCCGCCCCGGATCTAAATGCTCCACCAGCGACCCAAGGACGCAACAATTATGCACATTCTTCTCTCCTGCTACACCGAGCTTGTCCACACACTGCCTACATCTTTTGGTACCAGACTACAATTTCCACAGTCAACAATGTAGTACTCGGCGTGTACAGTCCTAATCAACCCAAGACGTTACAGCTTCGACACAGAGCAGACAGCAGACTACGACCGCATCGAGCCGCCACGCTCTCGCTCCCCGAGTTTAGACACTCACAAATCTCAATCGAGCCGCCACGCTCTCCCACATAGAGCTCCACGACTCCGGCCTCACTCAGCTCTCTGCTCTGCTCCAGGCTTCGTCTCAACGTCTGCAACACTGCTAAATCCAGAGACACATCCGCCGACTACGCAGTTCACTTTTCGACCACAGTTACCAGCAGCACCGCCACCTACGACAACGGACGATCCTGTACGACCTCCCACCCTACAACCCCAGTTACCAGCCGCACCACAACCTGATCCTACGGCGACGGACGATCCTGTGCGACCTCCCACCCTACGACCCCAGTTAGATGACATCAGCGAAGAGGAGGAAGTTAACTTTGATGGTTATGTAACGCGAGCAGGGCGTACAATTCACCGACCAGCTAAGTTCCTTGATCAAGTATTTTTCCTTTCATCCCCTGGGAGGGGGAGTTCTGTAGCGAGTAGATTATCCCAATAATATACTCGCTCCAAATATAGTGTTAATGTTCCTGTCAACCTTTGGAGATGAATGAGGTGAGGCGTTGCCCGGGCAACACGGTGAGATGCCCGAGCAATATAAGCAGCGGTGTAGCGAACATTAACTAGTCTACTTTCAAGTGTGGTCTAGAGCAGACACTTGCGAGATACTGTACCGACGCTCAGTGCGCTCAACTCACACCAAAGTATCACCTGTGTACTTCTGTATATTCGACCAAATATATATATAGTATCTTAGTGTCTGTGTTTATTTGTCACCATACTTTACGTAACAATAGAACTGTTACAAGTATTTCTCTCAGTAATGGAGTCAAACTCCCCTTGCCTCCTGGGGACAGAAAAAGAGAGTCTTCCTACCAGAAGACTTAGCGAAAAAGCCTTTTGTGTCCCGGTATTTCGCCTTTCGATATCCCCCCTGGTTAGAGAAGAGGGAGTATCGTTAGGAGAAAATGCTACAACGGGTACAGCCGACTGTTTCGTAGGACCTTGAACCTTTACTCTTCAGCCCGTGAAGTAGAATTGTGTGTTTGGTCCATGATTGATTGATTGATGAAGATTAAGCCACCCAAAAGGTGGCACGGGCATGAATAGCCCGTAAGTGGTGGCCCCTTTGAGCTATTACCAGTATCAAGAGCTGACTACTGGAGATCTGTGGAGGTGCGACTTGTAGCGAGTAGATTATCCCAATAATATACTCGCTCCAAATGCATTGTTAATATTCCTGTCAAACCTTTGGAGATGAAGGAGGTGAGGCGTTGCCCGGGCAACACGGTGAGGTGTTGCCCGAGCATATAAGCAGCAGAATAACAAACATTAACCAGAGTCTACTTTCAAGTGTGGTCTAGAGCAGACACTTGCGAGATACTGTACCGACGCTCAGTGCGCTCAACTCACACCAAAGTATCACCTGTGTACTTCTGTATATTCGACCAAATATATATATAGTATCTTAGTGTCTGTGCTTATTTGTCACCATACTTTACGTAACAATAGAACCGTTACAGACTACACCCTGCGTGACGGGATATGTCTCCCTTGTTAATGTGTTAAGATGAAGCCACCCAAAAGGTGGCACGGGCATGAATAGCCCGTAAGTGGTGGCCCTTTTGAACCATCACCAGTATCAATAGATGATACTGGAGATCTGTGGAGGTGCGACTACACCCTGCGTGACGGGAGATGTCTCCAGTGTGAATGTGTTAAGTGAAGATTAAGCCACCCAAAAGGTGGCACGGGCATGAATAGCTCGTAAGTGGTGGCCTTTTTGAGCCATCTACCAGTATCAGTAGATGATACTAGAGATCTGTGGAGGTGCAACTGCACCCTGCGTGACGGGAGATGTCTCCCATGAATGTGTCCAAGATGAAGATTAACCCATCCAAAAGGTGGCACGGGCATGAATAGCCCGTAAGTAATGGCCCTTTTGAGCCATTACCAGTATCAATAGCTGATACTGGAGATCTGTGGAGGTGCAACTGCACCCTGCGTGACGGGAGATCTGTGAGCTCCTGTGAGCTGCTTCTTGGGCCATGGTTGTTGTTGTTTCAGATTTAGCTACTCAGAACGAAGTGTCCACGTAGCACGGGCTATGGTGAGCCCGTAGTTGGGCCATGGTTGTTGTTGTTGTTTTAGATTCAGCTACTCGGAATAATAAGTTCCAGTAGCACGGGCTATGGTGAGCCCGTAAGTGGAGGCTCTTTGGAGCCATTAGCTAATGGCTCTTTGGAGCCATTAGCTAATGGCTCTTTGGAGCCATTAGCTGTATCTCTAGTATCAGCCAGTGGCTGATACTAGAGATCTGGCAATGGATGGGGGTCTTCATGATGGTTTTCAGCCTGGAGGACTGGCTATATATATACCAGTTATGGAGCTGGTGCAGTTAGTGTAGACCTCTAGGTTTTTCGTTTTTTCTTTGTGGGCCATGGGTCGATTTTTTAATTTATAATCCAGATACAGGTGATGAGTGAGGTACATAGATATTATTTTCGGAACGTAAAAATTACCTAATACATAATAGCTAAATATAAAGATAGCCTCATTAAAATGCAGGGTTTGATGAGTATATCCTTGGAGATGCATCGTCTGTGAGTTAATAGTTTGTTTATCTTCCATACATTGAGGTCTCCTTGGTTATATAAGAAAATAAGACCATAAGAATTATCGCAACTCCAGAAGGCCTATGTTTCTTTATGAAGGCCTATTGCCTTTCCAGTGAATGCAACTTAAGCTTTGTTAATCTTTCTTCCTATGAAAGATTTCTAATTTGGGGAATTAACTTAGTCATCCTACGCTGGACACGTTCAAGTGAATTTATATCTATTCTATAGTACGGCGACCAAAACTGAACTGCATAATCTAAATGGGGCCTATAACCAGAGCAAGATATAGCTGAAGAACCACACCAGAGGTACACAACATCACAATCCTTAAAACTATCAACTGCCTCAACTATGCTGGAATAAAAAGATAGCAAATTTGTTAAACATGAACGGCCATTTGTAAAACCATGTTGCGACTCATTTATTAATTTATGTTTTTCAAGATGAAGACGAATTGTATTTGCAATTATCGATTCAATATAATATTAGCCACTAATAAGCACAGCGTTTTGGGCAAATCCAAAACATGGATAACTATAGAACACGGAACTATTGGTAGAATATATAATACAGTAAATGGATTTAAACTATTTTATACAGATAGACACAGTAAACAAGGAGGGGCAGTAGCATATATGCCAGGGGAAAAATATAAATGTAGTGTTAAAGAGGAATAAGAACAGAACAGCAGTCATATGGCCATTTTATGATCAGCATGGTCCTATATGGTCGCTCAGTATTTTGGCTGCTCAATGACTGGTCGCTGGCACAGTTCACTGCCACAACAACCTTGCAGTCTCACACGGTCGACAGTACAGGCGAGTCTTTAGTCCATTTATTAGATTTATTTAATAAATGGACACTTATTTATTCAATATTTGTAATCATTATAATTTAGAGCAATTTAATATGATAATGTGTTTATGTTAATGTATATTTAACAGTATATCTAACATAATTGTTCAAAATTGGACATTAGGAAGTGCAAAACGTGGTGGTCGTGAAGTGCTCGATCATGGAACACTTCTTTGACTACACTTATTCCTGAATTGAAGAAATCTGTGACTGCTGTCCCAATTCAAACGAGGCCACAGGCGATTAATTTACACAAGGAATTTGTGCATCAGTTTCCACCCTTTTCCCATAATCCAAAAAGAGGCACTTCCATCCTATGAAAGAGAGAAAAAGGCTTGAGGTGGAAAGACGTTACAATGGCCAGAAAAAGGATTGTGTATTTTCCAACCCATCCTCCCGTTCAGATAGTAGCTTTTGTAACTGTGTGCACCATAGTACAAAGATTGATGTTCTAAACAATTAGATAGTAGAACTTGTACTTTTCACTTTTAGTCATAAAAATGAAGCTAAAAAACAAACTTAAATATTCCTAGGCCTAGTATAGCACACACATGTACTATATTAGGCCTTAGATAGCATGTATTAAGCCTAGGAACATTAGGTTAGTTTATTCTACTACTACTTAACAGTAGTTTAGTTTGTTTTTCCAACATCGGTAGTAAATCGTTTTCCAGTTTGTCCAACTGAATAGTGGAGATTTCTACTTTTTAATTGCATTGTACATCTATGTTGGTTGTTGGTACATCTGATAACTGCTCTACAGGAGCCTGGCTGGAAGAGCCAGATAGTTGAGCAGTATCATGATTTCTTTAGCTAAAGAACTTGTTACCACAGGAGTCTTATTGGGTTGCATTTTACAGGCCTTGAGGGCTGGCTTGGAAGCTGATTTGTTTTCTTTTGGTGTGGACAAATAATGCCTAGAGGGGAGGGGGGGCACAGATGGAAAACCCTCCTACATGTAGTAAAAATTAAGGAACATAGTATGTAGTGTATGTAGGTTGCATAAACTTTAATGCTCTTTGGCCATCATTTAATTCTACTATCCAGCACTGTTTGAGCCAGTTCCCTAAGGTTAGTAGAGCTGTCTAAAATATTAGTCCTTCTCATGTACTATTTCAGCCTAATAGGTGTTTTGATACTACCATACTTTACTTTGAATTTTTTCTCTTAAGAGCATTTTAGCCACCATTTTTTTATAATCTCACCTTAAAGCTCCTCGACTTACACAATCCTGGCTTTGGATACAGTTATAGTTATTGAGCCCTGCTCTATTATTCAAGTTTAGGGGTTCAACTCTTTTGATCAGGGTAAAGCCTTCATTAAGATTCATTCAAATCTTCAGTTGTCTTGAATAAGCCGAGCCTACATTTTTTCATCGTTGTCCAATTCTTATTAAAGCCTGGCTTTTAACTTCTGGTGTATATCATACACTTTGGCTAGTGGCTGCTTTTTGGCATTATTTAGTGGTTTCCAAGTACTCTACCAATTGCTTCTGAACCTCACTGCACTATTCCCCTGCTCCAAGATTTGGGCATCCTGGTTGATTCAACACTTAGTAAATCTTCAAAATTCAACATCTTTCTCTGCTACCTGCAAGTAGATTTGGTTCAGAAAGATCTGGACCTTGAATCAAATATTTTCTGCCCATGAATGTGTAGATTGGATGTGTGTAGTTATGCCTCAATGTGATGCCTCTAGACACTAGGTGCATCAGTGCCGTATATTATTGTGACTGAATGGTCTTGTACCATCTAGGCACACAGGATGGGTATAATGTATCATTAGAAGTAGTCTGATTTTATGCTCCGAAAACTATTCCACAAATTCAAAGTGTAATTACCCAAGTGCAGTTACGGGATGAGAGCTGCGCTCGTGTTGTCCCGTCTACCCAGCACTCTTTGTCATATAACACTTTGAACACAAAGTGTATGTGGCTGTAGTGCTTACAAAGTGTGCAAGCAACAGCCTGGTGGACCAAACTCTCACAAGTCAAGTCTGGCCTCGGGCCGGGCTTGGGGAGTAGAAGAACTCCCAGAACCCCTTCAACCAGGCTTTTTATGATGTGTACAATTTTGTGCTCTCAACTTACATTTATGCTGGCTTAAATATTTTGCAGGATCATATCACCTGTGTGATATGCTGTACATGTATTTCATAGATAGTGTACCTTTTTTAAGAAATAATTAAATGCAAATATTTTTGCATTTTTATTGTACTGTAATGTTGTTATACTATTTTTTTTTTTTTTATTGACTGTAATGTTGTTATACTATTTTTTTTTTTTTTATTGACTGTAATGTTTTTATACTGTAATATTTATTTA
This sequence comes from Procambarus clarkii, assembly GCF_040958095.1. Classification (NCBI taxonomy): domain Eukaryota; kingdom Metazoa; phylum Arthropoda; class Malacostraca; order Decapoda; family Cambaridae; genus Procambarus; species Procambarus clarkii. The sequence continues at coordinate 9,187,166 of NC_091179.1, forward strand.
GCTTTAAAATTGTTTTGTTGCTATAAGCATTTTAATTTTTCTTTTCCTTTGGTGAGCAGGTGGTGTAAATATGCCAGCTGTACCAGCAGGAAACTACTATCAGCAAGGTCAAGGTCCTAGCTGTTGGGACCGGGTCAAATTGGGATTTATGATGGGATTTTCTGTTGGTATGGCAACTGGGGCACTCTTTGGAGGTTTTACAGCTCTTAGGTATGTAATAGATGTTGAACATGGTTAGTATATTTAAACAAAAATTCCTTCACTTGAAGGTCAGTACAGTCAGTATAGGTAGAAAATGCAACTTGTTTAAATTGAGATATAGATTTTGTATACAGTAATTTATTTCTCGTGTGTAAAATAATACTAATTATATATATATAATATATATATATATATATATATATATATATATATATATATATATATATATATATATATATATATATATATATATATATATATATATATATATATAATTGTGTGAAGTGAGGTACTGCGGTTATAATTCATTGATACCCAGCTATATAATTCAGTTATACCCATCTGATGTTATGCTCATTCAGCCTAAAAAAAGACAAACTAACTGCAGTGTGAATATGGGGAACAGGAGTAGTCAAAAAACCACATTTAAAAATAAAAGTTAATAAAGCAGATAAAAGTTACTTTTAACATATGCTATACAACTGTGTACACTTTGATATAACAACATTAACAGGAAAATAAATAAATTATATATAATTTATTTATATATGTGTGTGTGTGTGTGTGCGCGCGCATGCCATTATATACCTTTTTGTTCTTTTCCAGATATGGGCTCAGAGGCAGAGAGCTTGTGAACAATGTTGGGAAGGTAATGCTACAATCAGGTGGTACTTTTGGAACCTTTATGTCCATTGGTGCAGGAATTCGATGTTGAAGATGCACATATTAAACTTCAAGTATAAATGTGTCGATTGATAATAATACTGTTTTCAAGGGAAATTTGCAATTCATATTTGGTGTTAGCAATGTTGGAATTTGTTTCCCTAATTCTTGTGAATATGATATGATATATGGTTTGTGGTCTTAACAGTTATTTGTATGGGCTGGTGTCACACTGCACTGCCTGAAATATAATTCATTGCCAGATGGTATGGATATGTTTAAACTTGATATATATTCAGACTGTACATGCATTACCAACTCTTGATTTTGATATCCTTCATTAATGGTAGGTTTCTGCATTCATAAATCAGATGTATTATAGTGTATTATTCCTTCTAAATGCTTTACAGTAATAAGATGTTAGTAACCTTAAGATTATTATAGTGAGAAACTTTGTGAATACTGTATTTGTAAAATGTACATTTAATCTATGTCAGGATGATATAAAAATAATTTATATAGCTTTGTTTTTACATTAATTTTCCTAGTTGCTAGAATTAAGGAACACCTTATTTTGGAATTGTAGGTAATCATATGGGCAAAATGTGTTCTGATATGCAAATCATTTGTTGCTTGCACCAACCCAAAGGATCATGAAACTAACTGCTTGACATATGTGAGGAATTATTTTTACCTTGGCAAACATGTATAACTTACTTTTTACTCGGTGGGCAGTCAAGGAAAACAAGTATACTATACATCTCTTGGAATTTCTTGAAGCCAGTCCAGGAAAACACTAAAATTTCATTTAATATATACATTATCTTCAGTAAAAAAGTTCTCGACTTCAATCTTATTTCAACTTCCCAACTAGAAGGCTAATGATATAAACTTTAAATTTATGAATTTAATACAAATTTTAGCACTGTGTGCAACATTTCATTAGTTAATGAGTGATATGTTAATTTGGACTTTAAATACAGTATTGTATGCATGAATGGAAGAAATGCTTTAACTACACATTGGTTATCTTCTAGTACTCGTGCTCTGCTAATAGTTATGCATCTTCCCGTAGAATGTCCCAATATCCAGAAATGGGAAAGTTTCTTGTCCCACTGTTCTCTTAGTCAATTATCCTTTATAAAATATTCAGTAAGTGCTTCTTTGTGACATCAATGCTCTTATGCCCCTTTTGCTCTCGTATTGGCATCCTGAGTGATATCCAGGACCTCTTGAATATTCTGTAACAAAGTGCTGTATAGCCATCCTGGCTTGGCACTTTCTCTCTAATAATACCTTATTACAGTATATAATAAGTATATATAATAATAATAAATACAGTACTTTTTCCTCATACTATTAATGGTTTATTATATGAGGAGACACCTGCTTACTCCTCTGTCTAATAACACAACCCGTCCTCGACTCAAGTCCATCACATCCAGCAGTCGACCCCATAGAAGCATTCATAAATGTTTACATGCTGTTCATTCAAAATGGGACTTTTTCTCAAATATAAATTTGAGAAATGATATATTATGATATATAAGCATATTGTGCATATACAGGTATAGGTTAGGTTAGGTGTTTAGATTCTGCTGGCAATTATTTGTAGTACGTGGGTGAAGCATTTACAGCGTTGTGGTTCAAACAAAATTCATCAGTGAAGCACTTGTTCCGGAAGGGTTCGAACGAAATCAGTTGAGTCGTGTGTAAACCGTTTTTCATTCATAAACAGGGTGCACGGAATCACTTTTGGGTCTTTGTTTGGAGGACAGGCTGAATAACAACAATTCAGATTAGAATGTTGTCTTTTTGCAGTAAAGTAGCGAGTCATTCAGTCAGAACTATATGATGCTTTTTTATCAATTCATGACCGAAATTCAATATTTTTCATGACATGTTTATTCTGGATAAATACAGTTTAATTTATTACAACTGTTTAAACTGAGAAATAATCCATCTGGTGGCCAAATCACACATCAGAAAATGAAGAAATGACATTTTATCCTATTTGGACCTCTCTTCTTATTCTTACCTTCCTTCTCTTTCATGCTTCTTGCCTTTTACCTCACTTTCTTACCTTATTTATTTGACTCTTTCCAGTCTCTTTTACACAACTTGATAATGGACCAGTATGGACCAAAAAGTAGTTTCTTCGTTTTCTGATGTGTGGTTTGGGCATCATATATTCAGCCACGTTATCTTGAGGTTATCTTGAGATGCTTTCGGGGCTTTAGTGTCCCCGCGGCCCGGTCCTCGACCAGGCCTCCACCCCCAGGAAGCAGCCCGTGACAGCTGACTAACTCCCAGGTACCTATTTACTGCTAGGTAACAGGGGCGTTCAGGGTGAAAGAAACTTTTGCCCATTTGTTTCTGCCTCGTGCGGGAATCGAACCCGCGCCACAGAATTACGAGTCCTGCGCGCTATCCACCAGGCTACGAGGCCCTCTTCATGAGTCACGTTAGTGACTCATTGTCTCCAATCCATCTGGCCACAAACATACAAAGCTCATTTATTGATGCAGAAGAAACTTTTGAAGGATGACCTAATTAGTTGAAGAGTGAGGAATGGCCACTGCAGATTTAATTTGTCGTGAAATAGATATTCTGTCACATTACTATGAACATTATGTACATTGCTCCTGTTATATCAGTTTTGTTATGTCTTTTTTTTGTTATATTTTTTAATTCTGTATCACTTAAAACAACGAATATATTATATTATAACTTTAATCATACATAATGCATTAACATTTTGAAAATAATTGCTATTAATAACACTTTCGCACTAACCGGACGCACCGCTGCGTCCTGTTTCGCCTAACGCTACCGCATAGTGGACATAAAGTTATGTCCTCTTTTAAAATATTTGTATAAAATTCAATTTTTATCCGATTTACTTTGGGTTTGTTTCAAACTGCGCGCCATGAGGCTCTCTTTCTCACCACTAGGCTGCATGGTACAATAAGTTCATGAAAGGTGTGGACCACTTCGATCAAATGGTATTATGTCCCAAACGGGTTGCAGGTGGGTGACTTTAGCCGTTTATACTGGTAATGCTTCCCCCATATCATGTATTATATGCATATGTCTGTTTAGGGAATTTTATTCCGATCAATGTACAACCAAAAATAACTGTGTGCAACAAGTATAAACTTGACAAACATAAAAGTAAAAACATTTCGTGTGTGTTTGACACTCACTGATATGTTCCAGCGTTGTTTTATATTTGGCGCTATTCTATCTTACGCTTTGTTGATCTTTTTTACCTATGGGCTCATAGAACATTCTATTGCGAACACATTGACACAAAAATGAATGACGTACATAGAAAATTAATGTCATGAGAGTGAAATAAGTATAAACTTTCAAAGCGCCGTGCGTCGTCCCGTCACCAATACCGGGTAACAATTTCACCACTTCCCACACTCTTGCGGGTGGGCCGCAATCATTATTCTATGCTTATATTCATATCACCGTGTTGGGAATTTCATTGCGAGTCCATTGATACCAAAATTAACGCTGTAGGACAAGTGTGGAGGTGATGATAATCCCAAGAGTAAAAACATTTTGTTGCTGTTGGGCGCTCACGGCGAGTCATCTTCGTAGTTATTTATTTGGTGCTGGTATCCCTATACGTTTCGTGACTTTTTTTACTTATGTTCTTCTAGAGAATTTTATTGCGAACACGTTGGTACCAAAATGAAATACGTATCTCAAGAACTAAGGTAAGGAGAGTAAAAAGAGTATACACATTTTTGTTTTTACGCTTACTCAGCAAAAACGCTCCGCGCACATACCGCTTTTTTTTTTTACCATCGAAGGGGGCGCAAAAGTGTTAAGTTAATTTACTATGTTCAAATTTTTGTTAAAATGCAAACAGTAATAATCATTACTTTTATTATGAAAACATATGTGCTTGTATTTTGTGAGTGAAACTACAGTTTTGAATTGTATTTATACCAGTATAAGAGCTAAATACTATTTGCAAAATTTATGCACAGTCCCAAGTTCTGCCAGTTATAACTTATTTATTTGTTCACCAATTTAATTCTTTCTTCACATAGTTAGGGACGGATATGCATTTGCCAGGATGTAGAGGTTACAGCAAAATCAAATAATAAACCAACAAGATAAAAAAAAATATAAAAATCTCCCCTAAAAAAAATTTTTTGGGACATTGTGAAAGTAATAGATATTACAATTGGACAATGTATTTGTATGATATATAACAAAATAGAGCCTAATAACATACTCATTGTTATTGGTGTTATTATGTATTACTCAGTAATGCAATCAAGGCACCAGCTGCATATCCACTTTGTGGACACTTCTAACTACTATTCTTCTTTGTGCATCGGACAGGTGCTTGCATCTCTTTATTACTGCATTATCCCTCAGTTCCAATTAATAGGAGCTGTTCTCCTTATTAATAAAACATTCTTCTTCTTAACAAAAATTTGTCATCCATTTCTGAAAATATTGGGATGAAACTTTCACAATGCTGAAGCCAATAAGTTGGAGATTTGTTTAACATTTAATATTAATTTTCACATAATTCAAATATTTTTTTGCCCAGCCCCAGCTTATACTCCCATTTACAGCCCAGGCTATAGTAGTGTAAGGGTTAAGAGATAGAATGCATCGTGATTTTCTATAGAAAACGAGAATATTAAATTGCTTGTCGATTACATCTCGTTCCAAAATTATATTAATCAATTAATATTAAAATCTACAGTCAGATGACTGTATTTAATAAAAAATGCTTCCCTGTAACAGTTATTAGTAATCAAATACACTAAATAAAACTACTTCACCCGAACTGAAAAATTAGGAATTTTTGGACGTATCCAGAGCAGGAGAGGAGGAGGAGGAACCATTACACTAGAAAGAGAACGCCATTAAGTTTGACCTCTCGTAAGACATGCTACATAGTATAGTGTACTAAAAATTCTCGAGATTTCCGAGATATCTTTGAGCTATTTTTCATAGCATTCTCACCAAGTATTGGGAAATACTGTACCTTGTTTATGGTTCTGCTACTTTATAATTATTATCTGTCCATTTAATACCATGTAATATTCAGCCGGTTATGAGGTAGGACAAACCACCCAGAACAGGTAAGTATCCACCATTAATTTAATACATCTCATTGTCATATCTGTCATATAAATGTTTTACATTAGTTATAATGTAACATTCCGGCAGGTGAAATTGTGACTGCATGAAACATTAGCAGCAAATTAACTGGTTTATCACACTACACGCGACAACGCCATAATCACATGATCAACAAGGAGACCGAGTTTACGTGATCCAGACATGTCTATTGCTTGTTAAACAAGCTTCATTCTACAAAGACAGCTAAGCTTGTCCATATTCATATTATTAACCATTCTTGAAATCGTAGAATAACCAGTACTGTAGTAACAAATTTTATCAATTAGTTTTGATTTGGTAGAACATATTGAAATAACCCTTCCAAGTTTGTGAAGGAGGTTACTAGTGGAATAAAGTTGAAACTATACAAGTCCACTCTCTAAATATATTATTTATCAAATTAAATATAATTAATTTAATAAATAAATAATGATAATTAAAATAAATATCCTACTAGTAATTTTCCCCCCACATTGGGCAAAATATGACCAATTGCCGTTTTTGCTAATTTGCATATTTTCTTTATAACATAGTTTAAAACTACGAATGTGTGCAATGAGCCAGAATTCGGCTAAAAAATAACGTTTAAGAGTCTTATTTCTGATAAGCATCGTATTTTGAAAACTGCTGGGGGATTTGACCAAATTTTGACCAATCGCCGTTTTCACTAATTTTCATATTTTCGGTATAAAAAGTTGTAATTTAAAACTCCAAGTGTGTGCAATCACCTTGAATTCTGAAAAAAAAAACCAAAAAACTCAAGAGTCATATTTCTGATAGGCATTGTATTTTGAAAATTGCTGATCAATTTGGGCAAAATCTAACCAATCCCTTTTTTTTCATTAATTTGCCTTTTTTCTGTATACTGTATATAATCATAATTTAAAACTCAATATACCTTATGTGCAATCACCCTGAATTCCAGTCAAAAGTACGCTCAAGAGTCATATTTCTGATTGGCATTGTATTTTAAAAACTACAGGGAGATTTGGGCAAAATTTGACCAATCGTCATTTTCATCAATTTGCATATTTTCGGTATAAAAATTTACAATTCAAAACTCCAAATATGTGCAATCACCTTGAATTCCACTCTGAAATAATACTCAAGAGTCCTGTTTCTGATAGGCATTGTATTTTGAAAACTGCAGGGTGATTTGTACAAAATATTACCAATAGCTATTTTCACTAATTTGCATATTTTCGGTATAAAAGTTGTAATTTAAAACTCCAAACATGTGCACATATCAGTTCGGATATCTTCAGGGAGCTGACAGGGCTTTCCACAGAAATTCTGCTTATCCAGTGTAGGGTCCTTCCCATATAGTCTGGATAAGTGAGCTTGGTATTAATATCAATCTTTCAGTCTTATGGTACATAACTTAGGTGATCTAATCCATCCATTCACAACAACTTTCTACACAAGAACTAAATTATGCTCTATTCTTCCCTTTCATAAATTACATACCATGAATATTTTTGTACGCTCTTTAGTACGTGTTCTAGTACAGGTATGTATCTCGGTTTGCAGCTGGTGTCACTTATTCCCTGCAGGACATGCATGACAGTCTTGGGGTTCTATACCCACTTTACTCATTAAAACACCTGTAGCTCTTAATTTCTTGGTACAGTATAATGGTAATTTCACTTTGTGAACATTACTGCAAAATTCTTTAAAGATACAAAAACAAACTTTTGAAGTTTTATATATTTGTCAAAGTTTTAAATGAAAGATTGTGTACATAAATTACATAATTATTTTTTAAATGTAACAATTTTGGCAAACATAATGCATGAAACTAAAAACTATTACAAAACTAAATTCACACTTTATAGTGTGATTTATTATATTTTAAATCTCCAACATAAAAAATATTAAAAGTACAGTATATTTCTTTACATGACCATATTTTTTTTATTGTACGTACTGTATATTATTAAATATCAATATCAGTAATCTCATCCAGTAATCTTTCCATCTGTTCATCTTCTCTCTTGATCTAAAAAAAAAATATATATATATAAAACAGTAATGAAGACAGGTTATTTAAAGTACACATTAGAACAATACATCATTGCTTTTGTATGTTTAATCTCTTCCACCAAGTCATGGCAATACAGGTATTGTACTGTACTTTATTTGCCTGAACAAAAAGATTTATTCAGCTGGTCTTCTGTCCTAATCTGCCTTGGCTGCATCAATATTCTTTCTTCATAAATTAATTATCACAAGTTCAAGTAACCAGAAATTGAGAATTCAATAGCAGCAATCAAATTTAATTTAAGTAAGAATGTTGCAGATTGTTGAAATTGGTAACAAATGCAACAATGTCAAACTACTGTAGTATATAATGTAGATCGAAATAAAAAATAAGGCTACTAGAATGGTGTGTAGTAATAAGTAGAAAAATTCCCAATGAAGAAAAATGCATGCATTTGTAAAGTTTAGTAGTAATCATCTTTGATTAAAATACAAAAGGGCAGCTATATACCTATAGTAAAATTATTATTCCAAGTATGAATGAAAAATAGACTTAACACACTAACCTGCATGTAGTAGGCACGGAAAACAAGCAGCAAGTAAGTTTCAAAGAATACCACCAGACCAATAACAACAGCTATTTCGACAACAGCTTTTCCAGTGCCAATTGTGGCAAGTAAAATAATTATCACTGTGCCTGTTAGTAACGAGAGTACTAGCTCGGTGAAGACCATAATCATTAAAGGAATCATCAGCTTTATCTTCTTCTGGAAATGAGAAAACAGATTTTACATCTGTATTGTATATCACTAATCACTACTGTAACCATTTAATGCTTACTAATCACACAAAGAGAACTAAGGATCCTGTCAATAGAAATATTCTATAAAAGTAAATACCAGAATTTTAAAGGTGTGATAGGGTTTCCACAAAATTCAAAGGGACACTGTTCATAATGTGCAGTGTGCTTTATTTTAATTTGAAAACGTTCTCAATATGACATTAGGTATGCAATTTATGATTTTAATTATGTATAGGCCATAAACTAATATAAAAGAAATTTACATCAATTACATGCCAACAGTAAAAGGGTGCTTAGAACAACGAAAGATTTTAACATAATATACTTCAGATATTAACTTTAACCACAACCAAGGAAAGAATCCCAAGTGGTGTTTGGAAAATTAATTAAAAGTAGCTGGTCTAAGCTTAGAACACCTGTAAGTTTGACTCAGTCTCTGCCAGTCAACAAAAACAAGTCTTGCCATTAAATGGATGCGAATCTGTGAAACTTCAACTGTAATCTTCAAAATTTACAATAGTTTCATTGTGAAAACTAGAGTTACCATCAGTGTAGTCAAATAATAATGACATTTAAAGCAGCTTTACTTTGGCTGTTAAAATAATATATGATACATTACAATCATTTGGTAATACTGTATGTAGTTGATCTTTAGATTAAAAATCTATCAAATATTTGGTTTAACATTGCTGTATGCCAGATGCCTGATAAGCTTAATCCCTAGCCAACAACTGCACTTAATCAGGATGCAACCTGCAACAGTATACCAACTCCCAGCAGGTACCTACTGACAATTAAAATGAACAGATTAATATGGTGTTGAGCATTCTAACTAAAGGCCAATTGCTTGTGAGCCAACTAAGATGGCCATTTGTTTACTTTAATTTTTTTTTAATAACTACGAAGCTATATAAATATGTGCCGTGTAGATGAACAGCAAGTCTCAAGCACTATAGAACATGATAACCATGAACAATGCACATTAGGAATGGATAGATTGAATTTAATAAACTAATGCTTAGCTTTAGACCTAATCAACATTATCCGGTAAATTTATGTTTAGGGATGAGTCTTGGTTCTCTTACATACTGTACTGTATTTCCATAAGTCAAGCTTTTAAATATTATCACAGTATCATTAGGTATTCCTTATTTAGACCTTATAGTTTGTCATGTTCTATTTAAATGTTTTTCCGTGCCTTCCCCCAATACATTTTTTTGTTCAGTTTGATAATGCACTGACTTAATGCATTAAATTCAGTCAAATTGGCAGCTCACTCCTTATATTAAAACTTTCTTTTATTATGCACTGATAAAAAGTGCAAGTGTGTGTCATCCTCTTTAATAATAAAATGTTTATTATTATTATCATCATCATTATTCAGGTAAAAGTACTGTGCATACATACAAAACGAGTTACAATATTGGATTTCCAAGTAAAGCTAGTACTTTATATACTATGCCTAAAGCCATTAATACGCACAGTGTTTCGGGCAAGCAACGCTGCCCGATTTACTTTAAAACTTATTATAATTTCTTGTTCTCAAAGAAACTTGGTGAACGAGGGCAGTATTATTTTTTAACGTGGTACACCAGTGTTGGGAACAGACTTAGTAAGTAAGGTATACTGAGGTTCACACAGGTTAGAGTGAAGCTGTCTGTGCAATCTTGTCATCCACTGTTGGACTGTGCAACTGACAGTGTGATGCACACATTCTCTAGTCTTTTTATTTGTTCCCTAGTTTCCATGTTAATGCTCATAAAAAATGGTAATTCAACTATTTTCTGTCCATTACTACATTACATTCATGTTAGTTATTTTCTCTTCATTATTTTATTGTTCATAACTCTGATTGTCCAATATTTTCATGTCATTCTATAAACTACTTTATCACAACTAATTAAAGAAAAATATATATATAATATTTTACTATTATTCTTAAGTTTGTAATTTTTTTTTTATTTATTCAACCATTTATATTCCAGTTCTTCTGTTGTCAACCACTTATTTGGTTATTACACTTATTCCATTACAATTAATCACTCGTACTGTTATGTTGCACTTAATCTCCCTAACCATTTTATAATTTGAATATTTATTTAAATTGTTCCTAGATTTAGTACTCTAGTTCCTAGTTAATTAGTTTGAATTATAATTACATTATCAGATTTTTAATTTTGTCTACCTCATTTTCATTTTACCAGTTTACACTGCATACCTAGTCCAGCTGCATTATTATCTGTTCAGATTATTATTTTGTACTTACACTTAACTACCTCCGCCTGTATCAGTTATAAGCTCACGTGATTTATATTTACTCATTTCACAGAGTAATCACAATAATGTGACTGTACAAACCTATTGTACCTTGTGAATAAAATAAAATAACAAAATAAAATAACAAAAACAAATATAATAAGCAGCTACAGGGTGGTGCCAATGAGAATGGCTGATAATGGCTCAGTGAAAAATGCTCTGTTAATTAATTTTGTTGGGGAGAGGCAGCCTGTATATCTATACAAGTTAGGTTAATTTTGAGGTCCTCACAAGATTGAACTACTGACTTGTTCCAAGATGCAACCCTATAATGAGCTGACTAACTTCTGGGTATCCATTTACTGCAAGGTGAGTAGAAGCATTAGGCGATAGGAAATGCGCTCGACCATTTCTGTCCTGTCTGGGATTCCCAATTAAGATTTGAGGATGAACCCAACTGTATTACTAAGACCCCATTTTTAAAGAATAAAGAGTTTTAATGAGCTTAATGGGTAAAGAAGCATCAGTCAAGAATTTTTTGTATTTGTATTGCATATAATTCTACTGTATTGCACTGTATATCCACATTCTGCTTGCATAGATTAACAAGGATTAATGGGCTTTTCAAGGCAAGTACAAATTGCAGTTTTTTTTTTTTTTTGGGGGGGGGCTTATAAATACACAATTTGCCTATTTTACCTTTCAAACATTTCAAATGTACTGTTTATATGTTTTCTTATATATGTACAAAGATGTGCTCTGTGATTTGGGGGTCAGAAAAATATAAAAAATTCTAATATAAATAATATAAATCAAATCAATAAATTTTTATTTAGGTAAAAGTACATGCATACAAATCGAGTTACAAGCAAAATGTTTGATTTCTAGATCAAAAATGTTTTGATTTCTAGAACTAGTATATACTATGTCTAAAGCCACTAATACACACGGCATTTCAGGCAAAATGTGGGGAAAAAAAAAATTTAACCCAAGACTTAATAGATAGCCAAAGATGGTAAAAAGCTCTGTGGGCCTGAATCCTTGATAAAGCAGAACAGGTCTGGTTTCAATTAGTCCATTCTATCGAGGTGCCACTGTACAGAATACGAATAGCTTTGAAGATGCTATGAGAAATATCAATATTAAGAATACTGTACATCAAAATGAGAAAATTCACCTTTAAGATACTCAGGATCATTAGTGTTGAGAGCGTCAGTTTTAGGAAGTCGACAATCACCCGGAAAGACACCACACCAGTAACTGCATATTAAATGAGCATTACTGTACAGTATATATAAAAACAAACTGATAATTTAGACAACGCTAAATAAAAGTATTTTCTCAGAAGTCTAGCTTAGTAATATGAAGATTTGAACAGTAGAACCTTAATAGAATGAAATCAGATAGGCTGCAAAGAATTTCAATTGGACACTTATTGTACAGATGGGGTTCAAATATTGAGGCAGCCTCAAATTGTTATTGATTTGTAAAAATTAATACTGTAGTTAGAAATTTTAGATTAAAATTTTAAATTCTTATTAGTTTATATTCAAAATGCAATTTAGTCTGTATATTAATTATGTATTCAGGTATTTTCAAAAGAGGAAACTACCCAAAAAATTTGTCAATTCAGTAAATAGCAAAACAAATTATAAAAACTGGATAGAACAAATCTAAATCCTGTACTGTGTTGCAATTCTTAACAGGTTCAGTCCCAATTTCAATCGTCCATTTTTTGAAGTTCCACAATGTAGACAATTTTGACCACATTTAGTGGTCTCAACACTATTTAATAGCTTTCTGGGCTTAGTTTTATATTTTTCTTTTACTTTGTGGTCTAAAAAATAAATATCAGTTTTGGGAACAAGAATGATGTATTGCATTTTACTTAACATTTTTAATGGTCGGCTAGTTTACATTCCTATGCTGTACTTTGTATTAAACAGTATTAGTTTTGTTTAACTTGACTACAAGATGCATAATCCCCATCCATGAAGCCTCAATCTGCATGGTTCATCAAGATCTTGTTAAATACAATCAACTGGCTAACTTACTAATGGATTGTACATGAACTTGGCAGTCAGATTCATACGAGAATTTATCCTCGCACATTGTTTCAATTTCTTTCTCCACAACATGACCTTTGAAGAATACCTTGATCATGCATGTGACATCCAAAAGACTTATTACCTGGAAATACAAAAATTTAATTACTATGCAACAGGCATACTACAGGGTTGTCAAATCCTATTTATGGGTAAATAACCTTGTTCATTAAAAAGCATTCTATAAACGCATGTTATGAAAGGGTCTACCGTGTTTCTTATCAGCATAAGAGCATGTGCCTTCTTGGCAAATCAACAAAATAGAGGACACTTAATGGAACATTAGATTTGACCAATTATGCGACTATTTTCAATGACGAACTTCAGAAATTACAAGGCACCAATTTCTTTGCTATTAAATACTGAAATTACAATAATGATTTCTCGTAGCCTCACTGACTTAACTGAAATATGCAACTGTGTGTTCCTCAAATGACCGCTTTATTAAAATGTCTTACCACAAACAGGCTGCACAGGAAAATGCTCCCAGTTCGAAGGCTGCAACAAAAGCAGCATCCCTGAGGCTCCCACATGTTTACCTGAAAAATGAAAGAATTGTTACATCTTTAAGGTCCTTACCACCAGTAGTGACTCATGGCAACATAGAATGGGGGGGACTATCACTACCATACAGCATGGTACTTCAATTTTTAAATGAACATATGATCTTGTTACTGGGTGGTAATGAGCCTGAGATAATTTGCAGTGCTTGAACCCCATGCACATATACAATCTGTAAGATAGAGATAGATTAGCAAATAGTACAATAAGAGGAGAGCAGAATGGAAACATGATTTTAAAGTACTGTATACCGACAGTTTTTTATATTTTTTTGGCTGTGTTGTATGTGGATGTGGAAGTTTAATCTTTTTGTGTAAGGCCAAGGAATTTTCCATCATTTTTATTGCTAATGTTAACATTGTCTATCTGACAATGAAGGCAAAAGGAAGGCACCAAGCCAGGAAGGCTATGTAGTACCATCAAATGTGCAGAATAATCTGAGGGCGCTAAAAATCACCAAGGATGCCAATACGAGAACAGAAACGCACAAGGCGAACGATATCAAAAGTATCCGATTTACCAAGAATCCTATCGAGAAATAAAGTGACTGAGGGATGGTGGGGAAGCAAGACATGTTCGTCCTGGAAGTCGGGACATTCAACAAGGATATGCACTACCATAAGAGGGACAATGCAGTTTGGACAATAAGGAGCAGGGCGGCACTCCATTAATTGCCCGTGAGTTAAGCGTGTATGACCAATATGCAACCTCGCCAGAGCCGTTTTCCACTGCCGGTTACAGTGGTAGGGGGATGGCCATGGGGGATACTACACTTAAGAACACTTAGTTTGTTACCAGTAACAGAAGACCAAGAAACCTGCCAACAAGCAAGAATGGAAGAATGAATAACTGGGTAAAAGTCAATAAGGAATACCTTTACAGGAGATGGGACAAATACAGATAGCTTCCTTAGTGGCAGCATCTGCACGCTCATTTACAAAGACCCCAATATGGCTGGGAACCCAGCAGAACTCCATCTTAAATCTACCGGAGATGATAAACAGCCAATGCCGAATCTCTATTACCACCGGATGGACTGGATTAAAGGACTCCAGAGTCATGAGGGCACTGCTAGTCAACTACAACAACAAAGGAGGATTGACAGCAAGAAAGCAGTTGACGAAGAGCATAGAGAATAGCATAAATTTCTGCCATGAAGATGCTAGTCTCCGGAGGCAGGTAACATAGGTGTGATCAAGAAAAACAACAGTAGCCTACACCATCTGCAGACTTAGACCCATTTGGCAGCTTGTCAAAAATCCTCCCCCCCCCCATGCCTTGATCACTTCCAACACTTAAAAATTTAAGTTTTGGCATTTATGGCTGGATAGGCACTGTTCCATGGGTTTATAATCCTATGGGTGAAAAATCATCTGTTCTCAGTCCTACATTGTAACTTGAGCTTGAAACCATGGCTTCTTTTTTGTTATATCTGACTTTTTGAAGAAAGTGACTAAATTTTCACAATCTACTTTAGAATGGTTCAGGACAGACCGAAACATCGTCGTCCCTTCACTTTCTAGTGTGTGGTTTGGTCAATGAAGTATTTAAAATTAAAGATCTGATAATGTTTATAAGCATGTAATGTACAAGAATTTTACAATAAAAAAATAGTCATAAATATACTGTACTTTTAATATTTTTATGTTGGAGATTTAAATTATAACAAATCACACTTTAAATTGTGAATTTAGTTTTGTAATAGTTTTTAATTTCTTGCATTATATTTGCCAAGACAGTTACACTTAAAATTAATTGTAGTACCTGTATGTAATTTATTCTTTAAATCTTCCATTTTAAAACACTGACAAATATATAAGACTTCAAAAGTTTGTTTTTGTATCTAAAGAATTTTGTTGTAATATTTACAAGTGAAATTACCATTGTATTACTGTACCAAGAAATTAAGAGCAACGGGTGTTTTGAAGAGTAAAGTGGGAATGGAACACCAAGACTGTCATGCATGTCCTGCAAGGAATAAGTGACACCAGCTGCAAACTGAGATACATACTAGAACATGTACTAAAGAGCTGTACAAAAATATTCATGGTATGTAACTTATGAAAGGGAAGAATGGAGCGTAATGGAGTGCTTGTGTAAAAAGTTATTTAAAAAAGGTGTTGAAATGAAGAGTTGGTGGATTAGATCACCTACGTCATGTACCATATTACTGAATGGTTCATATTAAAACTAAGCTCACTTATCCAGACTATATAGGAAGGACCCTTCACTGGATAAGCAAGGAAATCAAAGGGAGCACCATGAACGGCGACATACGAGGTCCTGCCGCTCCAGTCAGAAATAGTGACTGAACCACCATTATTAGGCAGCTGGAAGGTGCGCCCATTATAGCGCCCGATGAAATCCTGGTAGGCAGCCTCGGGGCCGAACTTCACCAAGGCCCGGCGGCGTGTGTGAAGCTGAATTCCATAAACCACTGCCACATCCACTCCCAGTAGGTCAAGCAGGGCCACCTGCACCGCAGGGTAAGTCGCTCGGCGGGTGAAATCCAGGCCAATCGTCGATACCCGACGGATTGGGGCAATAGGGGTACCAGGGTGGGAAAAGGAGTTGGAGAGCCCCATCACATCAGCTGACACAGCCACACCAACAACCTCACGCAACGCCTGTCAGGCAACAACTAGATTGCACCCGCACCCTCTCACGGTCACGGGTGGGACCCGTCATTTTCTTACTATAGTCTTTCATGTAGTACCTTATGAAAAGCTTTGATAAGGTACCACATGAGTTAAGGGTTGAAATGCTTCACGGAAAATACAAATAATTGTCATCATAACAAAAACACTCCAGTCTAGGCATAACTATAAACATTCATTAATCATTATATAGATTTATATATATTTTGGTTACTAAACCAAAATTTGGTTTTTATTTTGATTACTAAACGTTAAAATTTAGAATTTTTAACTTGTGGTGGAGCGCAACTTTGACGAGCATAGATTGAGAATGGATTGTACTGTACTCTATAGTCTTGTTGGGGGACAAGCAGCCATATAATATATACACGTTAGGTTGGTATCGACATACCTTCTTCCGCCCCACTCCCACAAGGTCGAAATAGTTTCGACCCTTCCCAGGATGCAACTCCACAACAGTTGAGTAATTCCTGGATACATAAAAAATATTTACTGCTAGAGGCATTAGATGAAAGGAAACACCCAGCCATTTCTATTCCGCCTGGGATTGGAATCTAGGATTTCCTATTGCGATTCGAGAACGAGGCCAACTGTACTACCGAGATATTTATGTCCAAGGTCATTTTCATTAGGCTGAATTAATTATTCAAGGTAGGCTGAATTAATTAACATTACGAAAATATACTTCATAATAGGCAGATTATCGATTACATTCGAACTTGCCTCTGAGCAGTGATTCGCAAACATTAAGAAAAAATATTCCCTGTGAAAAGGATTCAATGAAGCTCCCAAAATTACACGAGAATGTATATCTGGGAGAAAAATGCCCAGGTCTAAAACTATAAAAGGCTAATTAAGTGGTAAATATAATTTCGTATTAGTCGCCCAGCTAAATTAAAACTTGCCAACTACCCGTTTAATAATGCTCTAAAGGAGCATTATTAAACATTCATGCATTCCCACCTCTAGGCTGCGATTGTTCGAAATATACACTAACTAATAAATCAAAAGGTTTAATCTTACCTCTAGATAAAAAGAGTATAGATAGAGTCGCAGCCTGACACCCTTTTCCTTGTCCGGTCACAGAGAAACTGGCCTCACCCTCACATGCCTGTTCGCCCAACACACTCCTTGCTAAGTACAACGTTTTGTGTATTTAAACAAATATAATACAACTATATACCCTCGTTCGTGTTATAAGAAAACATAATTCGTTTTGGTATATACAGTATATATATATATATACACCAATGTGATTAATATCACGTTAATTAACCAAATTATATCGATCGCAAGCCATGGACGAATTAAACAACTGGTTATATCATGTGGTAATTCCTGTGGGTTGTCTCTCGTTACTACAGATACAAAGCCAAACTAAGGGATTATAATTTGTAATATCCATGAGTTACTTTGAGAGAATATCACAAGTGTATGCCCGGCTTTTGTGTTTGTATATATATACTTTGCAGTCTCCGTGGTGTAGTGGTAAGACACTCGCCTGGCGTTCCGCGAGCGCTATGTCATGGTGTAACGGGGGGTGGGGGAATTAGCTCTCTTCTTGGCCATTATTCCACCCCCCAGTTAACTAACGAGGCCGGGGGAAACAGCTCTCTCTAGTCCGTTATTCCGTCCTCAGTTAGCTAACTATTCTAGAGCACCTCCAGAGTTCCTAAGGCAACCTCTCTCGTTCAACACCTTGTAACCTAGGTATTTGACTACCTAGGTGCTAAGACTACAAGGCGTCGTAACTGGATCAGCTACCCGAAACTCTAGAGAGAACTCTAGAATACAGAATCATTGCCACAAACGTATACGAGAAAACGAAAGGAAAGAAATGAATAGTGAAGTAATTAGTGAGGATTTGGGGTGAGAGGGAGAGAGGTGGGAGGAGCGAGGAGGGTCATTAGTTGAAAGTGAGAGTTCAGAGAGGGGTGGAGGGAGAGGTATAGATAGGTAGTAGTAGAAGAGTAGATAGTAGAAGTAGAAGAGTAGATAGTAGAAGACGAAATGCTGCCACCATCCATTCATGATCATTACATACAAGACAAGGAATGGAACTTGCCTGTATCACAAAATTCTCAAAGGATGTTATCATGAGTTCATTATTAGTATGTTCCCTCTGTACCATGTATCAACTCCAAACATGTACTCATTTATATCATGAACCCAGTAACCACTGAGGCTTTCTCAAATCCTCAACTCAAAGCTCTAGGGCACAAAGTTAAACACAATTTAAATAATAAATTCATAATTATATTTCACATGAAGTATCATAATATAAGCAATCCAATTCAAATGTTAAAGAGAGTCATCATCCAAGAATTCGAGAACCCTACAACTTGACTGCCCCTGGTCATCACACAACATATGTAAACACGACCAAGTCACCTAAATGTTCACTCACCGAGGACTGAGTCTAAGTTGAATAGAGAGGGGGGGGGGGGGGGTCTGCAATTTTCAGGCAGCGTCACCCCCCGTCTGGTGACGGCCTATCTCGACGGCTGGCCTCTGCTCTGCTCCGCTGGCCGGTCTCCTATTGCTTCATGCTCGATAGCTCTCCGAGTTTATATTGGGGAACCTAGTAGCTAACTCCGCCCACAAGTAGATAGCCTCCGGCACTACCAAGCCACTCCTTAAACGTCGGCATGTTTGAAGGCTACCCGGCTCCAATTATACGCTTAGCGGAAGCAAGGTGAAATTATCATGATCTGACCTCAGGTCACTTGGGGTCATTAACGGTTAGAGGTGTGAGATCTCAGGCAGACAACTGGCGCCTCTCAGATCCTTGTCTGTGACTCGTGTACTCTATATATATTTTAAATAAACTAACCCAAACACTTTTACAGTGTTACATCTCCCCTTCTCCCCGAAATAAAGTTTTTGCAACACTGCTAAAGCAAGCTAGCTGTGTGCAACAACTTTATTAACGAAAAAAAATACATCCTAGCTAAACAAATATACATCATCCTACTCTAAAAAAATGAAATATGTAGACAGACGTCCATTGTCTCTGGCTGGGCGACGTCACTGCTTGGTCTTGTAGATAATCCTGTACCACATTTCTTCAACACAACTGCCTCCGTCGCTTCTCCGTCGTTAACGCACAACAACCCTTGGTCAACCCGAAAGCCGTTACTACTTGAACTGCGCACAGGACCGTGGGATTCGGTTGTCCCAGCTGATCTGTAATTGGCCCTACGTCAGTCACCATGAGAGACGTATATTGGGGTTCTTCACAGCTATAGGGACTACAAGTTTCGAGACCTTCATATAGTTGCCAACAGTAGAAATCCCATCCTACTCTTCTTCCTCCCTGTTGCTCCAGCACGCCTCCTTCAGAGAGCTACTTCTGACAGCCACATCAAGTCCGCATGACACAGGAAGAATCACTCAACAGAGCTACCTGCTTGCAGGAGGGGCGGCCAGTTAAGGCAAACGATCCTGTCTTGCAATTACGCTCCATGCAATGATGCTGACACCAGCAAGGGACACGAGGCATCGTGTCTCACTCAGCTTGTCTTATGTTCTTCTTCTTCTTTCTTCTTTCTTCTCTCTTCTCTCTTCCTTCTTCTCTCTTCTTTCTTCTCTTCCTCCTCCCATGGGTCTTTGACAAGCGACCTGGGGTACATTGGGGTCCGTCCTGGGTAGACCAATGTTGACTGACCGAGAGGGCTGCATCTTGGGGTCCCCTGGGGTGGTGATGGTGGTGGAGCCGTGACCTCCAGGTAGTGGGCTGGTCGTGGTGGTGGTGATTAACGCCCGTGAGTGTGGTACACAGCAGCCGTCTCCCTCTTTTGTATGTGCGTCTCTCCTCTCTTCTGGCTCCCACCTGTGGGTGAACAGAAAGGCGACAATATCGTGCTCCCAAGATATGTTATGTGACCCTGTAGTTTGTATAGGGTTACACAGTCCAGTCATACCGCTCTCCTCCTGGCAACAACTACACTTAAATTTTTAAAATAATCCAATTAACACTGAATGATATTGACTTGGTGGAACATAAGACAGTAACAGAGGAAAGTTAGAGAAGAGAGAATAAGGTCATCACTACCTTTAACTTGTCACAAAAAAAAATCAACACTAATAGACAAAACACTAGCCTAAACTTAACTGTACAGTTACTAATCTTAAGTACATAATTAATCATTACTCCCACCCTTAACCTACAGCCACCTACGTGACCCAGAGTGTCTCCCTAGCATCTCCGCCGGTCAACAACTCCAAACTGTTGCCACCCCTGTGACCAGACTATCTAACGTCGAGCGTCCCCAACGTGAAGTCTACTGACATACTAAGGCTCCCCCTAGCATGCTGTACAAGACCAGTACACCTCGGGTTATTGCGTTCAAATGGAGTAAAACAGTCGATCGCAATAATCTGAGCAGAACCACTAAAAACTACTTAAAATCTATTTAAGAACTACACCTGCCACTCCCCCACTGACCTAGAGACCAGCGGTGGCTGGGTGTCCCCGTGGGACATGCGAGGTCACCTGTCACACTCAGCTGACCTGCACTACCAACACCGCTAAGTTCCCAAATCGCCAAATCTTATTACTAACATAAATCACTACACACGCAAGTTCTGGTGAACATTCCCTGAACACCACAAAACTCACAAAATCACTAAACACAACACCAGAGAATCACTATCTCCTAACCTGAAAAAAAGTTCGCTAACTCGCGAATAATAAACACCTGTCAAGATCTCCCTGATAGCGCCTGAGCGGCAAAAAGACACGTGGGACTGAACAATGTTCAAAAGAACACCAATACCTTAAACATTGTTCAACACCGCTGCCATCATTGTAACGGGGGGTGGGGGAAATAGCTCTATCTTGTCCATTATTCCACCCCCCAGTTAACTAACGAGGCCGGGGGAAACAGCTCTCTCTAGTCCGTTATTCCGTCCTCAGTTAGCTAACTATTCTAGAGCACCTCCAGAGTTCCTAAGGCAACCTCTCTCGTTCAACACCTTGTAACCTAGGTATTTGACTACCTAGGTGCTAAGACTACAAGGCGTCGTAACTGGATCAGCTACCCGAAACTCTAGAGAGAACTCTAGAATACAGAATCATTGCCACAAACGTATACGAGAAAACGAAAGGAAAGAAATGAATAGTGAAGTAATTAGTGAGGATTTGGGGTGAGAGGGAGAGAGGTGGGAGGAGCGAGGAGGGTCATTAGTTGAAAGTGAGAGTTCAGAGAGGGGTGGAGGGAGAGGTATAGATAGGTAGTAGTAGAAGAGTAGATAGTAGAAGTAGAAGAGTAGATAGTAGAAGACGAAATGCTGCCACCATCCATTCATGATCATTACATACAAGACAAGGAATGGAACTTGCCTGTATCACAAAATTCTCAAAGGATGTTATCATGAGTTCATTATTAGTATGTTCCCTCTGTACCATGTATCAACTCCAAACATGTACTCATTTATATCATGAACCCAGTAACCACTGAGGCTTTCTCAAATCCTCAACTCAAAGCTCTAGGGCACAAAGTTAAACACAATTTAAATAATAAATTCATAATTATATTTCACATGAAGTATCATAATATAAGCAATCCAATTCAAATGTTAAAGAGAGTCATCATCCAAGAATTCGAGAACCCTACAACTTGACTGCCCCTGATCATCACACAACATATGTAAACACGACCAAGTCACCTAAATGTTCACTCACCGAGGACTGAGTCTAAGTTGAATAGAGAGGGGGGGGAGGGGGGTCTGCAATTTTCAGGCAGCGTCACCCCCCGTCTGGTGACGGCCTATCTCGACGGCTGGCCTCTGCTCTGCTCCGCTGGCCGGTCTCCTATTGCTTCATGCTCGATAGCTCTCCGAGTTTATATTGGGGAACCTAGTAGCTAACTCCGCCCACAAGTAGATAGCCTCCGGCACTACCAAGCCACTCCTTAAACGTCGGCATGTTTGAAGGCTACCCGGCTCCAATTATACGCTTAGCGGAAGCAAGGTGAAATTATCATGATCTGACCTCAGGTCACTTGGGGTCATTAACGGTTAGAGGTGTGAGATCTCAGGCAGACAACTGGCGCCTCTCAGATCCTTGTCGGTGACTCGTGTACTCTATATATATTTTAAATAAACTAACCCAAACACTTTTACAGTGTTACAATGGGTTCGTATCCTGGCCGGGGAGGATTTACTGGGCGCAATTCCTTAACTGTAGCCTCTGTTTAACGCAATAGTAAAATGTGTACTTGGATGAAAAAACGATTCTTCGCGGCAGGGGATCGTATTCCAGGGACCATAGGATTAAGGACTTGCCCGAAACGCTACGCGTACTAGTGGCTGTACAAGAATGTAACAACTCTTGTATATATCTCAAAAAAGAAAAAAAAAAAAAAGAGATTACCGAGTGAGAGGTGGAACGGGTAAAGAGGAAGTAGTGTTTAGACAGAGGATAGTGCCTTTGCTTGACGCTAAGCTTTGCTTGACGCGTAAAGCTAAGACCCAACCAAAGCTGCTCCACAGCCATATCAGGAGGAAAACAGCGGTGAAGGAACAAGTGATGAAACTAAGAAAAGGGGAGAATAGATACACAGAGAATGACAAGGTGGTGTGTGAAGAACTCAACAAGAGATTCCAGGAGGTCTTCACAAAAGAACAAGGAGAAGCCCCTGCGCTAAATGAGGAGGCAAACCAAGCAACCTTGGAGGGTTTTGACCTCACCAGTGATAACGTCAAAAGGAATCTGTTGGAGCTGAATGTGACAAAGGCTGTTGAGCCTGACGAAATCTCACCGTGGATACTAAAAGAAGGTGCAGAAGCATTAAGCGTGCCACTCTCTATGGTGTATAATAGGTCACTGGAAACAGGAGACCTACCAGAAAGCTGGAAAACAGCTAATGTAGTCCCAATATACAAAAAGGGTGACAGGCAAGAGGCATTGAACTACAGGCCAGTTTCCCTAACTTGTATATCATGCAAGGTGATGGAGAAGATCGTGAGGAAAAGGCTCGTAGAGCATCTGGAGAGAAATAGCTTTGTAACACACCACCAGCATGGGTTCAGAGATGGTAAATCGTGCCTCACAGGGTTAATAGAATTCTATGACCAAGCAACAAAAATTAGATAAGAAAGAGAAGGGTGGGCAGACAGCATTTTTCTTGGACTGTCAGAAAGCTTTTGACACAGTACCCCATAAAAGGCTGTTACGAAAGTTGGAGCAACAGGCAGGAGTAATAGGTAAGGTGCTCCAGTGGATAAGGGAGTATCTAAGCAACAGGAAACATCGAGTAACTATGAGGGGGGGAGACATCAGAGTGGCGAGATGTCACCAACGGAGTCCCACAGGGCTCTGTACTTGGTCCCAGCCTGTTTCTAATATATGTAAACGATCTTCCGGAGGGTATAGACTCATTCCTCTCAATGTTTGCTGATGATGCAAAAATTATGAGAAGAATCAAGACAGATGATGATAGAGACTACAGGACGACCTGGACAGGGTGGAGGAATGGTCTAGAAAATGGCTACTAAAGTTCAACTCAGAAAAGTGCAAAGTAATGAAATTAGGCGAAGGGAACAGAAGGCTGAACACAAGTTACCATCTGGGAGGCGAAATCCTAAAAAGAGTCAAATAGAGAGAAAGATCTGGGGGTTGATATCACACTGAACCTGTCCTCAGAGGCCCACATCAAAAGGATATTCTCAGCGGCACATGCTAGACTGGCCAACATAAGAATTGCCTTTAGAAACTTATGTAAGGAATCGTTCAGGACCCTATATACCACTTAGGTCAGACCAATCCTGGAATATGCAGCTCCAGCTTGGAGTCCATACCTAGTTAAACACAAGACAAAGTTAGAGAAGATTCAGCGGTATGCCACCAGACTCGTCCCAGAACTGAGAGGTATGAGCTACGAGGAAAGGGTAAAGGAGCTGAAACTCACTTCCCTGGAAGACAGAAGAGTAAAGGGAGACATGATAGCCATCTACAAAATTCTCAGGGAAATTGACAGGGTGGACAAAGACAAACGCTTTAGCACGGGCGGAACATGAACAAGGGGACACAGATAGAAACTGAGTACCCAAATGAGCCACAGAGACATTAGAAAAAACTTTTCATATTTTGTATATACGCATTGTGAACCCGGCGACCTTTTGTTTTGATGACTCACGACAAACATTAGAATCGAACTTTTCGCAATGATAAGTTCACTTTCCATGTTTAGTTAGTTTAGTTCATTTATTATGCACCCCATATCCATCTTGTGGGCGGTAGTGGAAAGGGTTACAGAGGCACATAATGGGCTCAGGGACTGAACCCCACAGTTCATTTAGCTAAGCAAGTTACAATCTTGATGAGCTAGTTACAAAATTCAATATAAGTCATCACATCAACAATGGGTTCGAGATCGACCACAAGTACAGTTTATAAATTAAGCAACTGACATATGTGGAGAGCCTAGTGTCACAATTGATATGTTTGTCCTGCACACCGCCCCACCCCCCATCCAGTGGGCAGCGGTGGATAGATTACAATCACTTAGTTACTACCTACAGTTAGTAAACTGGGGATATTTGGCTAAAGTTTCTGGTAGCAGATCATTTTGAATGAAAAATTTACACATCGTTGGAACATTGGTTATAGAAAATGCAAATAATACCCAACAGAACTAAAACCTCCAATATAATTTAGGACCAATTGGGTCATAACAAGTGGTATGTATCATTATATCATCAGCATATTTAATGATGGCACGTTGGGTTTGCTAGGCACAGAGTTTAACACTGCATTTATTAAAATATTAAATAAGGTAGGGCTGAGGACACGTCCCTGTAGGGTGTCTAGCTCAAAGTCTCCTGTTATACCACTGTGCCCGTGGAACAGTACAGATGATTTCCTGTTGGATAAGTAACCTCTGACTCAACAAAGAAGCCGACCACCAATATTCATTCTTGCAAGCTCACTCAAAATGACACGTCGGCTTGCACTATCAACGAAGACTTGAGATCAAGGACGGTGGTGTGACTTGTCAGTGTGCAGGGTAAGAAAGGTGGTGATGCAATGATGCACACTCCTTCCATGCATGAAGCCTTATATCTGGGGGGAGAGCATGGTTTTTACTCTATACGGGAGACGGTTTAGTACCATTCTCTCGAATGTTTTGCAAATGCAACAAGTAAGGGAAACTGGGTGGAAAGCATTCTCTTGATTATGCTTAGGAATTGGAATGATGATACTATTGGTCTAAGAGATAAGAAGTTCACCAGTAATATAGATTGTTATAAAGTTCAAGAAAGGGTTTTCCTAGTAATAAATGAGGCAAACGCAATGTGTCGTAAGTAACGCCAGCCTCACGTGGATGTGACTTTACTTGTGTTCAGGGCCGAAAGTAACTCAAACTCGGTAAATAGCTCGTCCATACTGCTTGTAGAGCATGAGGTCAAGGAGCCTATATCTCCGTATCCAGAATTTAATCTTAATTGAATGCCTGCGGGGAGACTATTGAAGCTAGATGTAGATGCAAAATATCGACTGTAAAGTTAAGAAGTAAAAGTAATGCAATCGTGAATATTATTCCGATGTTCCATAGGAAATCTTCAGCATACGTAGTGACTTGTGGAACAGAGGGAGCTGATTGGTGGAGGCCGGGAGCCCAGGTGACCTGGGGGCTCAGATGGCCCTTGACCTCTCACAACACTGACTAACGCCGAGTAAGACACACACACGTCCTGCATATCTGCTTATCTTTGACACGAGCGTTTCTCGGTGGTGAGTTTTGAGCGAGCTTTGACAGTTTTTTTATAAATTTGTTTGTGTATTATGTGCAAGACGATTGTCACTGCCCATTAATGGGACTTTCCATCTGAAAACGATGAACCATTTCAGGTCCTGTTATAATTGCTAGATTTGTTTTATATAGAATTGCCCTACTAGCAACTTGACTTGTAACATACAAAATGTGAAATGTAGGAATTCAATTCTTGACGAAGGTATAGGATAAAAAGGTATGGGCAGGGAGACGCTGGGTTGTGGGAGCATGGTTTGTGGATGGGGGTAGAAATGATTAAAAGCTCTAGCAAAGTGCTTAACAGATAGGGATTTTAACTATTACCATGATGTAAAGTGTACTACTGAACGATCACTATGGGGACGCACAAAGTACTAGACATGTGCGCCAGCATGTATTACATAAGCGCATTTAAGAGCTTAAACTTTGCCCGAGTACGTAAGATTTGTAGTTTAACATGCTTTAGTTTAAACGCCAGCTAGTTCACTTGTTCAAAAACCACTCTTAAATGCTTTTCATAACCATAATTTAGATTACCAGCTCTTTCCCCCTTTAACTTGACGGCGATGTTTATTTCCCCACAGATCTTTAACAATGTGGGAACCAAAAGAATGCTGTTGCTTAAAGATCAAGACGGGAAGTCTCCTCCTTGGCGGCTTTCTCTTGGTAAGAACCTTCAGCTCCTTGGGTTACTGGTACCCCTTTATACCCTTCATCCTCGCACGTCGTAGTGACTTCGGTGGAGATGACATTTTTAGTAAATTCTCGTGATTACTTATGACTTGGATATTAAGTCAGAGTTGGTACTCTGGCGGCCGTCCTGTCCCCGGACACTTTAAATTTAATCTAGAAGTCTTGCTTGCTTAAATTTACTTACTCACTTCCCCCCCCCCTCCTCAAACTTTTATTTACCACCTCGCCGTTACTCTACCAGCTTAAACGCGTATTTAGAGTTGTCATAAATATTGATTAAACCTTTTTGCATAGCTAAGTTTCTACGCAACAATAACTTATTAGATGGGCTTGGGTTAATCCTGTGAAACTGCAATATTAATCTTCAGTAGTTCGCACATGTTAAAACTAGTTCCCAAATAATTTGGCTATGAAGTAACTGTCAATTACTACAGAACGCCATGCTCGTGTCTACTTAAATCCCTACTTGACATGTACATATTTAAAAGCTTGACGAATTACTCCATTATTGTAGACATAATGGCTACCTTGTGGTACTACAGATCACGTCTGTTATCTTTATTGTGATGGATGCCACCATGTTGGCTGATGGCAGCGTACTACAAATTGTTCCAAACCACTGTGCTGACAGCGAGGATCCTGCAGACTGTTATGATTTCTACTTTAAATGGGGTATGTATTCTGTACAGAACTGTATTCCAGTTGTGCCACAGTAATATTAGATGTTCATGAAATCTTCCCTTCTAAATTTTCTTAGAGGGAAGGGGTGGAAGTGTGAATAAAGTTCGTCATAATTACCAGTTTTTCACGATTTTTTTTTTTTTTATATAGCGAGGGGGACTGTGGCCTTTGGTTTGGCGATTGGCGTAATTCAAGCCCTAGTCAGCAGTCTTCTCCTCTATGGTATTTTAATGGTAAGTTGTAGACTAGGCCTCAGATGGCCTATTCCAGATAAGGTTTATAATGTAGGTTCCCCCCCCTAATTTTTACCACCTCCCCCTTTTCTTAAAGCAGAGATTTAGCCTGCTAAATAGTTATGATCCTCCTGGGTAAACGCCCATTTTATCCATACAGCGTTAGTCGCCTAACTTAATATAGGAAGTTTAACTATACTTCCCAAATATAGTTAAACTGCCCGTAATAAATTGACTATGAGGACTATACCATACGGTTCAAAGAATATTGGCAAACTAGCTACTAAAATAGACTACTAAAATCTCGTAAGAAGTGTAAAGTGCAATGGCCTCTGTAGTACACGGTTCACTGCCACAAACTTCATAGCGGGCATCTAGGCAGAACCACATCTACTGGGGTGGTAGGGAGGGGGAGCTGTATAACGCCCACCCCCCCCCCCCCCCTATAAGTCTCCTCCCTTTTCAAAACGGAGGGTAACCCCGGAGTGGCAACAAACCTCCAATAGACTGCTAAAGTTTAGCTGAATATCTTGATACAAACATAAAGAGCGCCTTGTCCTCCACAAGAATAACTAGTGTAATTTTTTCTGTACTTTCAGGAAAAGACGAGGTTGTTTATTCCATTCATGCTTGTGCTGTTGACACAGATCTTTATCCACATAATCTTCGCTTTGGATTTACTGTACATGGCCGGTACACTCCAATACTGGACGGAAATGATAACCTATGGGGTGATCTTTACCCTAGTCATATTCTTGGAAGTCTTCTTTCTTCTGGTCGTCAGAGCACACTACTTACAAGTGAGTAAAATATATAGTGTAGCTAAAACTTTCAATGTGTGCCAGTCTATTTTTTTTCCCTCGCACCCCACCTTCATTTAGTGTAACTCGATTAGTTGTAAACTGATCGGTCTTTTCAGAGTACACCTGAGTAAAGTAATAAGCTAGTATCTTTAGTGTTTTAAAGTGAATGGTAATACCTATTCTGTACTAGATTAGGTTCTAGTTACAATGCCAAAGGTATCTGCAATCTTTAACTTGTCTTAATGACATGTTATACCATGCCACAACACCCGTTACTCCCCACCCCCTCTCATGGGACACCTTTTCTTCCCCCCCCCCCCCAATCTCTAACGAAATCTCGCCCAAATTTTTAATGTTTATAGGTTTTGAAAATCATTATCATAGTACTGATAAAATGGAAATGTCTGTTAACAACCAGAAAGATCGGCAATGTGGTATTTTAGTGTATGAACACGAATGTTAAATGCACTTCATGCATTTATACCTTAACTTGGTTTTAATCCATTTCGGTTAATCTGCATTTGTGCAGCTACCCTAGACTGTATGAATAGTATCAAAGCTAGTTACGTAGTGCTAAAAAAAAAATACCATCACGCAGGATGGTTAGTCACACGGAGGCATGTGATAGGCAGTCTGCACTGGCGGACTCCGGATGGGTTTTATATATATATATATATATATAATATATATAATATATATATATATAATATATCATCATCATCAAAAGTTGACTTTTTTAGCTTCAAATGAATGCTGGACTCTAGGTGGCATATTTCATATCCGGAATTCATGAAGTTGGGGTAGGAGCAATGCCCTCTAGTCCACTGCAATGACTGCAGGAATAAAGGTAGATTTTATGCAAAGTTGAAATTAGCTAAATTGCTTTGAAAGCTCTCGTAAAAGTTTTATCAGTATAGTAGCGGTGGTATTTTCTTTTGTATGCTTCCGGTGGTAGTAGAGCTGTCGCATTTTAAGTTAGGAAAGATTGACTTGGTTTGGCTCCCCGACTTGAACTTCTTGCCAGGAACCTTGGCCATCTTATTACTTTAATTTCTGAATTTAAATGCAAAGAAATTTTTATCGGTGAGCTTGGGTGTAGCTAATTTAACTTGAGCAAATTGGTTATTTGGGGGCACCATTAATTTTTTTGTATTATTGTAAACGATAACTAATGCTGGCAATAATTACAGGTAAGGCGATCAAAGATGATAGAATGTTTGGTGATGCAGAAGTACGCCAGTGACTCTACTATCGGTAATGAAATCTGCAGCCTGTTTAAAAATGTCTAAACGGCAAATGTACTATGGATATTAAGACTCCCATATACAGGTAGACTTTGAGATGAGGAAAAAAAATACCATCTGAAGTGTACTGTTGGCTGGTGTAACTGATACTAGTGTATATGGAAGATTTTTAGTAGTTTAAGCTTTTTCTTTTTTTTTTCCCCAAACTCCTTATAAAAGAAACTAGTAACGTGGGAACTAACGTAAAATCATATAACGCAGTATAAATTTTCTGCTTAATGTATTAATTTTTTACATGTTGAACACTTTCATATTCCACATTCATCTCTGAGCCTATTTTAACTGTACTTGCTAAAGGTGTTGTATTTTAGTCGCCCAAGATTTTGACGTGGTTTGTAAACTTAAGTTATGTAATTTTTTTTACGTCTCGCCGAATCTAATAGACTGATACAAGAGTAGATGGCTGTAGTCGTTGGGACCGCTCTACATACTTACTGCGGTTACAGTATGTAGCTGTCGCCCATTTAGTTTTAAGCTTTACGTGTTTTGTATGATATCGGGCTTGGTAGTTCCTAGTTTGTTCATTGTATAAATGGGTTTAAATAATTGATAATGGACTAGTTAGTACCATTAGCTAACTAGAAATTTTACTGACGAATAAAATCTTGGTATGCATCACTTATATATTACTTTTCCTCATTTGTCCCCCTTCTTCCCCCTTTTTTTTTTTTTTTTTTTTTTTTTTTTTTCTTTTTTTCTTTACTTAAATGCCAACTTATAAATTCTCATCGGCTTTACTTTGTCGTGACGCAGAGGCTCTTGTACACCAACGAGAGGAATATCTAACTATATGCAGTATTTTTAATGCCAATTTCGGACCATTCACCTCGATATGGGGAGGTAACCCTCCTAGGAAGGCCTCTAGTGCCGAAGATAAGAGACTAGTTTTGCACAGGTAAAGCGGGAGGGAAGGGAATTATCAAGGGAAAGCGCAAAGTCATTATGATTATAGCACTGGGAAGTAGTCAGGAATGGGACTGCCAGGGGGTGGTAAG
The DNA here is from genome assembly GCF_040958095.1 of Procambarus clarkii. Lineage (NCBI taxonomy): Eukaryota > Metazoa > Arthropoda > Malacostraca > Decapoda > Cambaridae > Procambarus > Procambarus clarkii. The sequence continues at coordinate 9,218,021 of NC_091179.1, forward strand.
GAATGGTGCCCAACCACTTGGACGATAGGGAATTGAACGCAGACCTGCATGAAGCGTGACTGTCCCTCTACTGTGCAGGTAAAGCGGGAACACTACTTAGGAAGAGTCGCGCTGTTGTCCTTGATTAGGTTTTTTTTTTCTCTCTCTCCTACGGTAATTAAGTCTGTACTTTCACTAGGGCTAGTCCGGACCAAGTCTGATACATAGGGCTCCCCCACTTACATGCTACCCTGGAAGAGGTAGTCTCTGCCATGATTTGCTTGTAACCTGGGGCAACATTAAACTTGTAAACTACCTTGCTACCACTACCTCGGTGAGGGGTTCGTTAACGTACATTTACATCTAGCTACTCTGAACAAAATCACTGCAGCACGTACTTCAGTGAGCCCGTAATAGTTTTTATCAACGCAAGTCTTGTTATTGTGATTTGGTAAGTTTTAAAGGTAGTTTACTACCGTTTTTTTTTGGTTTTGTTTAAATATCTTTGTGGTGGATATAACTGAACAATGTTGACTAGTATCTAATTCTTAAACTGCTTTTTACATTAGTCGCTGTGGATTTTGCGCAAAATTCGGCTGCTCTTGGTAGTATGATGCACAGGGCTTTAGTTGCTTCACATTCCAGTAAGTGTAATAACGGCGCATCTGTTCCCCATACGATTCTTTAACCATTGGGTTTATATTCCAGCAGCACTTGTAGTAAAGTAGGTTTGTGTGTGGCTACTGCAACGTATCTAGATAGCTTTTTTGCCAGGCTTGAAAGAGTACTCGGTGGCTTGTTCGTACCACATCGCAGTGGATCTGCCTTCCGCTACTTTGCCTCTGTGGCGAATTTTGATAGTTGAGAGTATTGTCTTGATTACCCCTTAATCTGAGAGGAACTCTAGGTAATTTTTTCAGGTACAGTTAAAGCTAGGTCTGCCTTTTCATTAGGTTCCTTAGTTATATTTTGCCTGGCGGTAGGTGGATGTAGAGGCTCTGTACTCGATAATCTTCTAGCATGTGCTGCCGTTTACTTTACATTAATTACCCTCATATCTAGTAAGGGGCTCAAACTGAAGTCTAAGCCATTGGTAGGTTATGGCAGTAAAGTTTATTCCCACTATGCTTTCCTACTTTAGTAGGAAAACATAATACGTTAGGAATATTTTCTACGCTTTTTAACTAACATAGCTCGTCAAAACTAACAATAAGGGGGGTGGGGAGGATAGATACTTGGCTATACTAAATTTGCAGACATAAATTTGACTAGTGATAAAAGTAGAAAAGTTGCACCACCTAATTGTTATTCCCTGCACTGCAATCTTTGCTCTTCACCCCTATATTCTCGCCTGCACCAACTACAAATATTCATGAAAGTCAAATGCTCGGTAATCCAACTGCCAAACTGTCGGTTTACAAAAATTTTGTAAACTTATTTTAGTTTTATAATCCCCCGGCGATGGCGGAAACAAATGGGCAGAGTTCTTCACCCTGGTGCACCTGTTCACTTGGCAGTAAATAGGTACCTGGGAGTTAAACTACTGCTACGGGCTACAAGAATTAAACAAACTACGAACCACTTTTGAGGAAAGGGAGCAGTAGAACAAAAGTACTTGCATCGTATCAGGCTTGCATATCCATGTGCATGGGAAATAGGCTTACAGGTTCCGGAAGATGAGAGGAAATGTCAGCACTGTGGAGAAATGCCCGAGAGACCACTGCAACATTATCTAACAGTGCAGTTACAAACTAAGATTTCAATTTAGATTCAACAGAACAGAAGTTGTTGTTAAACACATGGGGACAAAATCTTACTGAAGCGACCATAAGAGTCATACTCATACTCCGCCCAAGTAAAACAAACACAACACTTAGTGGGCCACCCAGAGGCTTAGGGCCCACACAGGAATATCCCTGGAAAAAAAGCTACGGGCTGCTTACTGTGTGTATAAACCTAGTTGTGCTTGCGGGGGGGTTGAGCTCTGCTCTTCGGTCCCGCCTCTCAAGTGTCAACTATTTCTACTACTACAAGGAGGCTAGGCGTTTAGGGCTAGCTTCATCGGAATGAGCGGCCCGAATAGTTTGTGAATACAGGATGGACATAGGCTACTTGGGGTAGACCTAATTTAAAAGCTTTACGAAATATTAGTAATTATCCACACCCCATGGGCCATTTTCGTGAACACATGTGAAATTTGGAGTGTGATTAACGTGGAATTTTAATTATCGTGATAAATGGTTGAGAGGGGGGGGGGGGAGCAAGGGGACGGACAAGTAAAGTAAAGTAAAAGAATTGCAACCTGGAGTAGTGCTGTCCTCGCTAGGATCCCGAAGCCCAATAGTTTTTCGCGCAATTCCCCCCATGCACCCGGGCTCTGTCAACCGAATATTCTACCTCCACGCCCTTCAATACACACACAAATCACAATAGTGTGATATATCAAATGAACAAATCCACAAAGGCCGCGATGAGGGTTCGTACCTACGCACGGGATGTACCCAGCTGCGCCTTGGTCAACTGTGCCACGACATGGCTAAAAAGAATTACAACCTGGAGTGCTACTGCCCTCATTCACTTCAGGTTGCAATTCTTTTAAACTTTGATCTCATAAAGTTTGGAACTAGCGAGGTCACGGATCAGCTCACTTACCACAATATACTAATACCACTAAACAAGCTTAGGGTCTAGGCCAGCTATACCAATGCAACCCACAACAGATGTCTGTCCACCTACTGTAGGGTCTCGGCAGCACAGTTGGGTTCGTTCTTGACTCACAATTAGGAAGCCCGGGTTTGAATCCTGGGCAGGACAGAAATGGTTGGGCATATTTCCTATCATCTAATGCCTCAGTTCATTTAGCAGAAGAGACACTTTTAGGGGGATAGCCAGCTTGATGTGGGACTGCATCCTAGCGGAGATCTGTAGTTTATGCCCGAAACGCTTTGCGTAATAGTGGCTTTAGGCATTGTATGTACTAGCTCTACCTATAAGTCAAACAATCCTTGTAAATATTTATTGTATGTATGTACCTTACCTAAATAAAATTGTATTGTATTGTATTGTAGTTACTCCTTGGGGGGAGGGGGGACGAGACGTCGATATAAGCCTAGCATACGTACACAGGCTGTCTGTCCTCGACAAACTGAATGATTAAATAACTGCCAAGGTGCTGGATAAATTTTGTGGGTTGCATCCTGAGAAGGTCATCATGTAGTTACAGGCTCCCTGTCCTCGACTATGAATGCAAACTAAAATTAAGGTACAACAAAAACATACAAAAGAGGAGGTAGTTAAGGCTACCAATACATATAGAATTTCAAGAGTAAACCAGCACCCACATATATTTTAGGCGAGTACAGTACCCGAGTACCAGCGATAGTAGTTTTGATGCTTCCTAGCCGTGTTGCATGAATTCATCAGGAGAGGTGGCTCATCTCAAGGGAAGATGTTGGAGGGTGTAGGTGCTGGTGGATGCAGATGCTTGTAACACGTGTTAGTGCGTGATGTAGGTGGTGGTGGATGCAGGTGCAGATATGTTGTTGCAGGGTGCAGGTGTTGGAGGGTGGTGGCCAGGCATGGCAACACTGGAGTGCCTGGCTGGGCCGAAGCTCAGTGTCTCTCCCGCTGTGGCTCGGTGAGCAGTGCTGTAGCTCGTCCCTCATCTGCCTTATGTTTTGAAAGCTCCTTGGCATCTTCACGTCGTTATCTCTTTGCGGTATTTACAGGCGGCAATAACGAGTAGGAGTTGACGGTGGGAATACCTAGGCTGGCCTGCAGCAGTAAAGCATTGTCGTCTGCAGGCAGGTCTCGCTCAGCTGATTTCGACAGGTCAGTTAATGACTTCGAGTCTCTTAGACTCTTTAGAGTGTCTTAGGTTAACTAATGGACGTTGCTGTAATTTGGCTTGAGCATGGGGCTGCTGCAGAGTACGTTATTGGCATATAAATGTGAATTGGTAAATGTTATATGTATCAGGTTTAGCTGAGCAGGTTAGCAAGGACAAAGCATTATTATTGCTGGGAGTGCGAGCCAGGTTTTACAAGGCCACCATAAACACACCTTTTATAGAACGTAGGATATATTTACAGTGCTATTGAGAAGAATAACAGCAGCAGCAGCATGTAATTCTTGATATGTGCTCGCGACAAAGAACAAGGAAGGTTACAATAGACTCATTAGCTCGACCTTGCTAGTTCCTCTTAACACAACATTGTTGTTCTCATTTCGTATTTGTACGTTACATGTGGTTAAGGCTGGGTATTGTATACTCCACTTCAGCAGGCTTTGTTTACCCACTCAAGGTGTGGTAGTGTATTGATATATGTGCATACAAATCGTAGTGTGAAAAAAATGCATGTTGCATCTGTGTTTTTTTTTAACACATTTAGGTACATATGCATTTGTGCAGCTACCCTAGACTATATGAAGGGGAGTACAGTGTGTGTCAAAAAACTAGCTACGTGGTGCTAACAATCCCCATCACACAAGATGGTTAGTCATACAGAGGTATGTGATCTGTAGTCTGCACTGGCAGACTCTAGGTGCATTATGAGGATATCATCATGAACAAGAGTGAATAAGGTAACAGTGATACTAAAAGTCCCCATCTCGCAGGATGGTTAGTCATACAGGGCCATATGTTTAGTAGCCCGCTGAGGAACACCTTTTTATGGGATACAGTATTTTTAAATTTCCAATTTATAAAGTTCTGACTGACTGGTTTTGACAACATTCGGAGTTGTGTATTTTTAATTGAAGTGATTTTCAGTGTGATTAAGAAAAATTATTCGTGTTAATAAATGTTTTATGTGTATACTCACAAGAGTAATACAAATACAGTAACCACAGTTGCTAAAGATTATTTAATGTGCCACCCTAAGCATATTGCAGACAGTTCATTTAAATTGCTATATGATAGTATGATCAAAAACAATATGTTTGGCTCAATGATAATTCATTATACTATTTATCTACCTCAATTTTGTATTAACAAAGAAGGCATTTTATATTATTGTATCTTGACAAGGTTGCTACAGTGTAAAACTACTTGTGTGATATGTTGGGAATAAGCTGAGCTAATGCTTCTCCCTGCCATAGTGTAGGAGCTTGACAAATTTAAAGGCATATGCTTTAGCAAAGTTCATTCAAGTAATAATACACTAGATAATACACTACAATAATACACTAGTAATGATACAATAATACACTAGTAATAATACACTAGACTTTCTATTATCTATAGCTATTGTCTGAATTAAAGTGCATCTGTTAGTAATACAGTAATGTGCAACAGCAGCTATTGCCAGTCAGAATTGAGCATTCAAGATCATTCTGCTTCTTGTGGGGTAGCTTATGAGTCTGTTATCTGCTTGCAAGTCACAATGATCAGATTGAATGGTTAATAACTTATTGAATCTGCTTTATCTGCCTACTTTAAAGGGGGAGGAATTTAGATTTTCTACACTTCTGCTTTCTCATTTCACCAAATTATGAATTTGGTTTATTCCCTGGATTTTAACAAATCTAATCAAAAAGTTTGGAGGATTTAAATGTAGTCAAACTTTATGGCATGTGATTTTTTTACCTTGACCATTAATACAGTACAGTACTGTACTGTATCGGCCAAGACTAGTGTCTCGGAGATAATCCTGAATGTATTTTTTCTTTCATATAAATGTAGTAGAAATCTACATTAATTAACCAAATGCTGTAATTTGCATTGTTACAAATTTGTTTTGCCATAAATATAATGTACTTTAATAATAATGCAATATAAGTGCTAGGCTTTTAAACTATTAAAGGAAATAAATTGATATTCAAATGCAGTATTTAAGCAGTAAAATTAGCCATTCCAGCTTTGGTAAATAATAAGTCAAAGTACTGTACAGTCTAATAACTGATTCTAGTAACTTGTTACTAGAATCAGTAAAGTAATACTGTACTTTGTTTACATCTTTCTTTTATAATATAAAGGGAGTAAATAGTTGGAACCCCAACCAGAGAAAGATGTGGAAGTGGACAATCTCAGGTTGTTAGGAGTTGGTTGTGAAGCAGGATACAGTCGAATATAGCCGCCTGGTGTTTGGTGCGTCTCAAGTGGTTCACACTTGATTCCTTGTTGGATATTACAGTATTTGGGCTTTCATTTAGATTTACATGTTGTAATTCAGTATATTTTCATATTGACATTTTACTATCATTATTGCTAGTAAAGTATAAAAACTTAGATCTAGTGTAAATTACACACCATTTTCTAGTTTGTCATTAATACCAGTTAATGCAGTTTTAAATGAATGTTTCAGAGTGTTTGAATGGTTATCTCTTAAGGAGACAGCCTAGGACCAGTAATCCAGCAGGGTGACCATTATGTAAGGATGATCGGTTTTATCCTATTTTGGTCTCTTCCCCCTTGTTTCACATAAGTGACACAGGCTGATCTTGACACTATTTTATTATTTGGTGAGCTTAAGTAATTTTAGGCTGTCTTGTAGTAATAGAATGGTAGTTTTATATATGGCTGGATATATTGTGGTGCTTTCTTTCCAACATATTTCTTGATTTGGTAAATTTGCTTTATTATTATTGTCTCCTCCTTATCTGGCAAATAATTGGTTGGTCTATGTAGTTTAATGGTCTCCTTCATTATTTTATGACTTAATGAGTTGACAGTAATTTAATTAGCATGATTTATTCCTGAAACAAAAGTGCGAGGTCTTTAATATTAGTCGACTCATTTTTGCATCATGGTGTTTGATGGAACTTTTTTGATAGGCTATACTGTACAGTACTGTACTGTATAAAACTTTATTCTGTTGCAAACTTATTTTCCCTTTTGTGTGTGTAGTGGTTATTTCAATTGTACTGTACTGTACTTTATAATTGGTTGACCCTTGTGTAGTACATTTGACCAATGTAGTACATTTGCATGGTAATAAGATTTGTACAGAAACCTTATTATTTTGTTGTATTGGTCTATCCAACTTTGAAAAGCAGGTTGTGTTGAAAAATGTTTCGTGCTTTCTTGGGACTAACAAGAATTATTTGAATTATAAGCCCTCCCCCCGCCCCACCCAAGGATTTGAACAGTTAATTCCCCTGAGAATTGTGGATAAAATATGTTTGTTACAAGCCAATGGGGAATTATGCCTTTTGGATACAAGGCAATGGGGGTTATACACAATTAGCATAAAAGATACAATAATGGCCATTACTTCCTGTACAGTACTGGTAATGTCATTCTAATTAATAATGTATCCATTTACTGGAGTGCAGTCCCTAATAGACTGTAATCCAAATAGTTCAGTACCATATGTACAGTACCTGCATTTAGCTTATCTTATCTCTGATATATCCCCTATCTTGTACCTTATATTTGGCTTATCCCTAATTTTTTTTTTAAGTTACGTAATGGTACACTGCTATTCAAGCAAATCTTGAATTAGTCTTAATGCACACTGCTCTTTCCAATATGATCTGCTTCCAAAACCATATGGAACAATGACTATTACTGGGTTTGTATGTAGAAAGTTGTTGGAATTTATTACTGCAGTGTACTGTATATACACTAATAGTAATAACTAATGTTAAGCATATGTTGGGCTGCATTTTGAATAGGCTGATGGACATTATTGTCGTGATTACAGCATTTGCTCCATTGTTAAGTAAGCTTCCACTACAAAGTTTTTGTTCATTAATTAAATAAATCTTGAATTTACTGAGGGTTGGTAAGAAAGATTCTTCCTACTTTTGCAATCACAATTAAACTAAGGAATAAATTCCAAAGGTCATAATACTATAGATACTGTATAATAACTTCTGTAGTGGTACAATACTATATAACTCTGTATATTGCATATATTGTTCATTTTCACTGGAAAATTTCAGAGCATTTTTTAATAAGGATGTTTATTTTGTTCTAGATGAGGGTTGTGCTACAAATCTGTGGAGCGGTATGGTAGGTGGGGGTGTGGGCAAGCTGCAAGGTGCAGGAGGGGCAATTCATAATACACTTGACTATGGCCCCTCACCGCCCTTGGCCGCTGCTCCTCACACCACACCACACCCTACACTGCAACCCATTACCACAGCCACTGATCACCTCTCTTATATGGCAAGTGGAACACTAAGTGAAACTCTGTACTCCTCCCTGAGAAGTATCTATGAGAGAATGACTAACTACACAAATTCATGTCAAGCCAACTGCTCTGGCCGTGGCGAGTGCCTAAACGGTACTTGCTTTTGCCTGGTGTGTACAAATATGCAGTGTTTAAGTTGTAATATCAAGGATCAGATTTGTAACATTTTAATCAAAATATATTTTGATATAATTTAGACTAATAGTATCTTTGTATATTTGCTTTGTCTAATACAGTATACTGAAATACTGTAGAGACTATTTGTTTGATTTTCTAATTTGTAACATGTTTATTCATTTTTTTTTCAGGTTCAGTATGAAGGGGACACTTGCATGGATCCCAATCTTGCATACTTTATCAGCTTTGCTACTGTATTTTACCTGATATCTGTTGTAAGCTTGGCCCAGTTGGTGGTGTGTATTCGGGCGGAATATATGAAACAAAAAACTCCATCCCTCAGGAGGGCATGTCGAGTCACCACCCAGAAGTTGTTATATGTTATCACCTTTGTTGCGGCCACCCTCAGAGGGGTATACTTCTCATCCCCTGTAAGTAGATAAGGACTTGGTTTGTGTATTCTGAAATAGTGAATATATATACAGTACTGTATATACATACAGTACAGTACTGTAATTTGATAATGATGAAGGTGCCTTAAATTGAGCATAAAAAAGTTATATTCTTTTTTCTGAATTTGTGTAGATAAGTTTTGATTTTGTGGTCTATGATAAAGTTCTCTCTACAGATGTATTAAATGAGGCATATGGGTATCGGTCATTGATGGTTTGTGTTAAAATAAATGTTTTCGGAATACAATGTACATTTACCGGTAATGTATTCTACACATTTTCAGTTTGTTTCGTTACACAGTATGGTAGTTTATTTTATTGTTAAGTAATATATTACTGTATTTTATTGATCCTTAGTCAAATGCTGATCTGATGTTGGCACCGTCATTCAGAAGTGCCTTCTACCCCATCATCCTCAGTGCAGGCTCCCTCATTGTCTGCTTCTGGGCAGAGGTGAGTACCTTACTATTAAAGATAAAGCTGCAATTGTTTTATGAAATGCACACAATTACTTGTTTCTTTTTTGAGGTTTGGAGGTTCCCTATGGAAATGCCATATTCAAAGAAAAACTGAGGAAACAAGATTGTCTCGGACACAAGTTAATCTGATTACAGTACCCTTGCTCACCTGTCAGAACCAGCTGAATGTTATTGTAATTTATTGCTTAGCTGTAGGAGTTGTATACAAGGTGAATGCTACTAATATTGTCACATTCTGGTGAGCATTACATATCTGCAGGTTTCTTCAAGGAATACTGAGAGATGAAATAGTTTGTTATTTCATAGTGCACATTATTGTGAAAGTATCACGACACAATTTTTGCAAAAACAGATCCTGTTAGCAAACATACTTAAGCTTATGAAAACAACAATCAATTACACAGATAAAGATTTCCTATTTGTTATGGTGTAAACAGATTTTTCTAAACCTTTTCGTAAAGTTCCACATGAGCGATTTGCCCACAAACTGTGAAATCTTGAACAAAATCTGAAATACTACTACTGTATATCATCAACCATGCCATGGGCATACCTAAAAAACAACAGATTGGGTTGTGGTGGCACTGTATTGGCTCGATAGCAGTGTGGTTGCCAAACAAACCAATCCCAGCTTCTTGGAGGTGGGGATATTTATGGAAGTGTGGGGGAGGGGATTGGTAGTTTAGAAAGTCTGGCCCAAAAATTTATAACCATTATTTTCAAAAAAAGGAAGTTCAGAAAGTGGGATGGCCCTTGTAGTTAAAATACTAGCAAGTGCTGTTCATTAATGATAAGTGCAAGCTCTTATGTGTAGAACATAACAATACATATCACAGCTACTGCTGTATATTGACAGCACAGCTCTGCATTAAATTAAAAAAAAGTAATTGAAAGCTGCCCTAAAAAATCTTGGGATGATCAAATAAATTTGAATAAACAAATAAGAAGGCCTTTGTCTCTACTGTGGCCACTACAGATGGTGGCCATCGTGTAAAAGCCAGGTTCAGTACAGCACAGTACAGCACTGAATGACTACTGTCCCATTGCAAAGCATCTTCCATGCCTGCATAAAAAAAATTGAGGAAACGGCGAGTCATGTAGTTACTAGTCTTGCTCCACACTCGCCCAACTGGGCGGCAGCTTTACATGTCGTGTGCATTACCTACAGTCAGTAAATCTTAGATATTTCGCTAAGATTCCCAGCAATACATGTTCTTGCACATTTCTTGGACTCCATTCATGGTGTATGAGTAATCAATGTTTTCCCATCACTAGCATTTAAAGAACACTGCAATAGTTGATCATCATCTGGTGTCCGTCTTGAAATGTGTACAGTATATTGACAGGCGAGCTGTCATTTCAAGTGAAAGATTGCAAAGGGGGTTCACTTTTGCTTCATTGAAATTACAATTAAATTAGAAAGGGGAGTTAATTGAAGTGAAAATTAAAAGTTTGATTTTTGAGTGTGTTAGGAACCAAGAGATAGGAGATGCCCCAAAATTTACAAAGAATTGGAAAACCCTCAAATTTATGGTATTATGAACTTCTTGAAAAACCTTGCTTTAATATCACGGTAATGATGGTTCTTTTGTGGAATTTTAACTCGATAAAGATTTAAATAGTCCTATAGGCCTATCTTAAATCTATAAGAATGACACTTTTCCAAGTCAAAACTTGAAGTCCTCAGTTACAGAATGCACATCTCAAGTCCAGCTTTTGTAACTACCATACTGCTTTATTCATTAATGTTTATATTAAGAGGGTCCCGGTAGTACAGTTGGGTTTGTTCTTGATGCACAATCGAGACTATCAGGTTCGAATCCCGGGAGGGACAGAAATGGTCGGGCACATTTCCTTTCATCTAATATACCTGTTCACCTAGCAGTAAGTAGGTACTCAGGAGTTAGTCAGCTTGTTGTGGGGTGACATTCTGGGCGGGGTCAGTAATTCGGCCTGGGGGGTGGGGGACCTCAATAAAAGCCAAAACTTGTATGAAAACACTCTGGCTTTCTTCCCCCAACACAATTGAATTATTATTAATTCCGACAAATTCAACATGAGGAACTTGTTAATTCAAGTAACCTGTGTTCGAGAAGCTAGTTGTTGCATATGTAGTATTTTGTAATAGAATTTGAAATATGGTTTGCTTACTTATAATTTTGTAATTGTTTATGATACAGAATGGGGGGATTTTACAGCTAAATTGATTTCAAGTGGCCACTTTATTTATAATATAAAGTACTTTACTATGTAATTATTTATACTGTACACAGTTTGATATTGTATAAATATTTGTAATAAATTCCTAAAGTATTACGTTCTTGAGTTTAAGCCGAAGCAGTATGTAAATTTTTGTTCATGTTCTCTTTTAAAGGCTTATTGATACATGGAAGATAAATAGGAAGCGTGAAATTTCTTGACTTTCACAAAGTAATAAACTTACAGTATTTTATTTACAACAAGTTGATAATTAATAAGAAAAGAAACATGTCATATGAGAGCTTTTAATAGATGTGATATCCTGTCAACTTTCCTCCATCATGGGTTGGAACATTTCTGCTGTTCCCTCCAGCATATGTGGTAACCCTTCTGTTTTCTCCATTACATAAGTCTATCGAGAGGCAAATGTCCATTGCGGTCATTTATCAATCGATAGAATCATTGGTGAATCTGATACCTTTGATATTGCTCACCTTATGCACTTTTTTCTCATATTGGCATCCTTGGTAATATTTCTGACTTGAATATCCTGTGACTTTGATGATGCTACATAGTCTTCCCAGCATGGTGCCTTGTTTTGATAATTACCTACCTGATGCTTCTGTTCACCTAGAAGTAAATAGGTACCTGGGAAGTTAGACAACTGTTGTGGGTTGCATCTTGTGAATGTCCAGTAGGTGACCATCGTAATAGTTAGATGTACTGTATGTATGCACATAGCACCCAAACTCCCACACACCACTCTCCACGTCTCATGCACACACACTCCTTCCCATCCCTCACACGTGTCGTGCACGCACCTTCCCATCCCTCACACGTGTCATACACACACCCTCCCATCCCTCGCATGTCACGCACAGCTTCCCATCCCTCACATGTCACGCACAGCTTCCCATCCCTCACGCGTATCACATACACAGCTTCCCATCCCTCACACGTGTGTCACACACGCCTTCCCATCCCTCACACGTGTCACGCACACCCTCCCATCCCTCACACGTGTCACGCACACCCTCCCATCCCTCACACGTGTCACGCACACCCTCCCATCCCTCACACGTGTCACGCACACCCTCCCATCCCTCACACGTGTCACGCACACCCTCCCATCCCTCACACGTGTCACGCACACCCTCCCATCCCTCACACGTGTGTCACACACGCCTTCCCATCCCTCACACGTGTCACGCACACCCTCCCATCCCTCACACGTGTGTCACACACGCCTTCCCATCCCTCACACGTGTCACGCACACCCTCCCATCCCTCACACGTGTGTCATACACACACCCTCCCATCCCTCACACGTGTGTCATTCACACACTTTCCCATCCCTCACACGTGTGTCATTCACACACCTTCCCATCCCTCACACGTGTGTCATTCACACACCTTCCCATCCCTCACACGTGTGTCATTCACACACCTTCCCATCCCTCACACGTGTGTCATTCACACACCTTCTCATCCCTCACACGTGTGTCATTCACACACCTTCCCATCCCTCACACGTGTCATACACACACGCAGCCTGTGTCAATCTAGGGAGATTGGACTGGGCGCCAATCCCTAACTATTCGTTCCTGTTCACACAGGAGTAATTGGGAACCTATTTGTAAACCGATTGGTGGGTCATGTCCCAGGGAAAAACTTCTAGGTAAAGTAAGGGTTACAGTAAGATTTGGGCAGGGAACAGCAGTAAGCCTGCTAACAAGAATCGTAAGTCGTCTACTCCTGTACCCATCTGTAAAAAAATAGCCCCCAGCCCTACGGTGGCCCTCCAAGTTCCACAATAGCCAGCAGTCTTTGTCCAGGTGTTAGGATGCAGGGAAGAGCAGTTAGGTAAGGGGCTTGGTGCCTCACCGCCGCTCAACAACACAGGCTTCCCACCTTAACAAATGTCATCTGCATTGTGGTCATGCGTACGTACATGTATCCGGCGCACCGTTCACAGTCCTTGTCTCGCGATTTGGCTTCACATGGGGGATTGTTATCCAACATTACAATGGCAATGTTTATAATATTGAGCCCTCGGTAGCATTTGACATTTATGTATGCACTTTATAATTGTGCAGACTAATTTAAAATAGCCTGGCATCACACATGCATACGTACTCGTGCAAAAAAAATTGTATACCAGTTACTCAAAGGATGCGAAAGTCGTTGAGTTGTGTGATGGCGTTATTAATGGTGCTGGGAAAGAGGCCCGAGAGGAATTGTCCATATCTATCGACCCAGGTGTTGTTGGTCTCGTCCCGGGTACATGTGTACTCGGGCGAGCTGCTGCTAAGCGGGACCTGTGGGGTGGTGGGGGTTAGTGGGGGTTGGGGTGTAAAGGTGAGGGACGTATATGACGCGTGTGGAAAATGCAGCATGACTGAGGTAGGCTTTTGAGGCCCAGCGGTAGAGACAACTAGGTGTGAGGGGGGTAAAGCTTGTGGCTATAGCCGGTGTTGAGGGAGCCGAGGTGGACGTATGGTATTTTGGACCCACAGACAGGGAGTGGCGTCATTTGACCCAGGCATTGATGGAGATGTGGAGCGTTTGACCATTCCATTAAATGCGCAGTGGTCAGTGCATCCAAAAGGTCCTGGGTTCGGTTCCCTCGGTAGAACAAGACGTTTAGGCACATTGACTTTTACCTGATGCCTCTGTTAACCTAGCAGTAAATAGGTTTACTTGGGAATTAAGCAACTGTTGTGGGTTGCGTCTTGGAGAAGGTCAGTAGTTACCTTAGGGCCGGAGACCTCGATAAGTTGAACACGTTTTTTGTCCGATTATGGGGAAATCAATTATCTCTTGACACTTAAGACTACAACTACCATATTTATCACTAGTATATTGTAATGAGTAGGTCTGTCTTTCTCGAATATTAGTCTGATTTTACTGTCATTTTTCTGGGCTGAATGTGCAGAGATTTTGCGTAAGTTTTTGCACTTAGTTCAGTATATCACCTTTGTGTGGCCAGAACAATGGCAAGTGGGAGTAAATCCGTAGCCAAGAACTGGACAAATGCACGTGTGCGAGCGCGCACATTCATTCCATGCTATGCTTTCCCATAATGAGACGGGAAGCCTGTTAGGCCTATCCAGGTTCCTCTAGCCTAAGCAATGAACTTTTCAAGGATGCATCCCGCAACAGTTGCCCAACTCCCAGGTGCTCGTTTACTACTACGTAGACACAGGCATCGAATGAAAGTAAACGTTGCCCAAACGTCTCATTCTGCCAAGGGAACCAAACCCAGGGTCTCTTGGATTTGACCCTGACGCTCTCCGTCGTTTTCTCCACATCTACACAGCACATTCCAGTAGACCAATGTAGCTTACATATGCCCACCGTGGTAGACATATATTTAATCACAGGATTTACATACTTAGGATGCAAATAGGAGGTTTTGCGAATAACGCATCCAGATGTATTGCCGTTAGGCGAGGCCACGTCATAATTAGGTGTTGGCCGGTGACATATGGACGCAAGGAGTCACAGCAGCGGTGCCCATCTAGATCCAACCCCCGTCTTCCCCCGTGTATCTAGGAAGGCTATTTTTAAAGCTAGCTATGCGATTTGCCTCTGATGTTGGCCGGCAACCTATTTCTCTCGTCTACCACCGTTGCCAAACCAATACCTCACCCATATCATAAGAAATGTTTGGCCTCGCATCAGTGTGCAATAGTGGCAGTGTGTTTTCACCCCCTTGCCTTGTGTGTAATTATGCAGTAGTATTTCTTCGTGCTGTGAATCCTGCCTTACTAGAGGTGATGAAATGTAGGACGCCTGGCCTGTTCAGACTGATGTCAAAGATTTTGTTGTAGCTCTTCTAGGTTGATTGCGAGAATCCCTGAATCCTCGCAAGTTATACTAGAAATTGTATGACAGGCAACTCGGTTGTCACTCGGAGAAAGCTGTTCTTGGTTAGTCGGCAGAAATGCTTCTGTTAAAAAGCTGATTGTTGTATTTGCTTACCCGCAGGATCGGTTGAGTTTTATTGTTTGCTGTCATTGTCAAACTTTGTCTTTACACTTGTTCAATCCAGCTAAAATAAATTTTCAGAATAAGCTCTCTTCATACACAAGATAAGCTATGTTAATAAGAGAGACTGAATATGTCTGTCTTTCCAAGGTTGTAGGGCAAACGTTTGGGGCTAGCCTCTCAAAACTTTGGAGGGCAAAGGGTCTGAGGTATGGGACAGACGGAGGGTGGTCGGGGTCACCGTAAGTAATTAATTAATTATCAAGCGAAGGCGTCAAGCCAGGGGGGACTATGTAGCGAGGGGTCTCCCTACATAAATATTAGTACTTATAGTGACCCCCTCCCTTACGATTGTCATGAAATGTGAAATATTTGGTGTCTTGCCCATTAAGTTTTCAGTGCTTCGTAATAATACATTTTCTGAGACTCAGAATGGTTTCTTAATCAATTTTTTGTCAATATGAAGAAATGGGTAACCAAGGGGAGGGGAAGTGGGAGATGGGATGAAGAAGGGGAAAGGGTGAAGAGAGGGAAGAGACCCGGGTGCAACTCCTGCTTTTGTTAGCTTGGTAACGGCTGTTGTGTGATACTCAACAACCACAACAGAAACGGCTTCTGCTGTTCGAAACTGACACGTTACATTTCTTAATCAGGGTAATGCCCCTTTCTGCAGTGTCATTATCACTTAAAAGGCATTGATGGAGCTTCTTAGTCATTGCTGTAGTATTCCTCCGCGTCACCGACTCCCAACAATCTGGAGAATGTTTTTTGTACGGCGGATGACGAAGTCTCCAGATCTTTCACTTGAAAGATTAGATATTTTCCCCCTCTTATCGTTTCAATTCTGTCTTCTGTTCCGATTTCTTAAATTTCTGGAACATATTTTCCTTGGCTGCCAGAGTAACGTTCATTACCACGCTGGGGTAATTAGTGGCTTTAGGCATAGTATATACTACCTATGTCTAGAAATCTAACATTTGTAACTCATTTTGTGTGTGTGTACTTTTACCTGAATAAACATTATTATTATTATTATACCCAGGAAAGCCAATCCAACATATGTTTCCGACAGATACCAAAGATGTCTCTTAGCCGCCTTCAAAGTACTCGCCTTGATGTGTGTTCGGGTAAGAGTTCCGAAGTTGAATCATGTCAGTCATTCCTTGGTGTCCGTCGACTCTCAATTGCCTCATTCCAAAAATGGACATATACGTGGGTGACAAAATACCCTTTATATATATATATATATATATATATATATATATATATATATATATATAATATATATATATATATATATATATATATATATATATATATATATATATATATAATATATATATATATATATATATAATATATATTATATATATATAATATATATATATATATATATATATATATATATATATATAATAATATATATATATATATTATATATATATATATATATATATATATATATATATATATATAATATTATGCATCAAATGCATAATAAAGCACAAAAAATATTCAAGGAAGGGGGTGGTAGGAGAAAAGCACACAGAAACTGTATTGGAGGGGATCTAAACATTCCCTCTAATGCGTTATGCGTGGTTTCCTCCGAGGCTATGGGTCCCCCTTCTTCCAGCTAGAGGTGGTACTCCCTTCCATATTATATAATATATATATATATATATATATATATATATATATATATATATATATATATATATATATATATATATATATATATATATATATATATATATATATATATATATGTCGTACCTAGTAGCCAGAACGCACTTCTCAGCCTACTATGCAAGGCTCGATTTGCCTAATAAGCCAAGTTTTCATGAATTAATGTTTTTTCGACTACCTAACCTACCTAACCTAACCTAACCTAACTTTTTCGGCTACCTAACCGAACCTAAGCTATAAAGATAGGTTAGGTTAGGTTAGGTAGGGTTGGTTAGGTTTGGTCATATATCTACCTTAATTTTAACTCCAATTAAAAAAAATGACCTCATACATAATTAAATGCGTATCTTTATCATTTCATGAGAAAAAAATTAGAGAAAATATATTAATTCTGGAAAACTTGGCTTATTAGGCAAATCGGGCCTTGCATAGTAGGCTGAGAAGTACGTTCTGGCTACTAGGTACGACATATATATATATATATATATATATATATATATATATATATATATATATATATATATATATATATATTGTAAATGATAAGATAATATATTATGCGAACAAGCCTCAATGGTCCCCAGGACTATATGCAACTGAAAACTCACACCCCATAAGTGACTCGAACCCATACTGCCAGGAGCAACGCAACTGGTATGTACAGGACGCCTTAATCCACTTGACCATCAGGAGGTAGCCGAGGCTATTTAGCCCATCAGCCCGCTGGCACTCTGATGGTAATCTTGGGCATAGTATTTTATCAAATCGCCACATTCTTTGGGGCAGACGTGAGGAACACAAATGCGAACAAGCCTGAAGCCCCAGGACTATATGCAACTGAAAACTCACACCCCATCTACTAAATCCCAACTTTTGTTTTTCTTAAAAATGTGATGGACGTGTGTAAACCCTACTTATTGTTCAATCTGTCTAAAACTTGGCACACGGCTTGGTCACTTCGATGAATAAAACCAGGAGACGATCAAAGTGATACGAAAATAAGAACTTTGGAGAATTGGAACTCCTTAAAAATTATATAATAAATTATACATTCAAATGTTAGATATATCAATATTATTTGGACTGTTTTTAATTTATTCAAAATCGGGTCACAATGGACATTCGTCATTTTCCTGTGATTATATATAATTACATGCTATTACAATGACCGGACCGCTATTATTAAATTGTTATTGATTAAATATACTGATGATAATAAAAGGCGAGGATGTAGTCGTGAAAGTAAGCCGTAAAATTAGGGCGGCATTCGTTACCAAACTAATTTTTGTGTTGATATATATGTGTGTGTTGATTTGTGTTGGGGGTGTTGATATTTGTCAAGGCTGCTTTGATTATATCCGTTTTTATTTTACACGTTACATGAATTATGCTGGTTAAAAGTGAATGTTTGCACTAATGACATGACGCTTTGGAACACTATAAGGGACAAGACTGGTCATCGTGTAACGTGGCTGTAACTAAGAGGAGTCGCTCCGTACCTTCCACTGAGCTGCCGTATTTAAATCGCGGGTGTTGTATACCAGCTGTGCCTTGTGCAGGTTTAATGACAACATCTTGGCAACCCCCAGGAATCCATCTACCGCATGGGTTTTGGGGGGGGGTTAAATTTAGGCTCTTGGCATATGTCATGTTGTCTGATATACATTTAATTTGTCTGCCAGCAGTCAACCTTGTATTGTAGGAGCTAAGCTGGACAAGAATGTACACAAGCTTTAGTCGTCATTATTGTAGCCTATACTAAAATATATGTTGGCAAAATATTTACTTTTCTAACAGTCTACACATGGTCCACGGTGAAACTACTCGCCTGATTGTATTAACACAGTTGCGGGGATGGTGTGTAGGCTCCAAAGCCTTTTGGGCTTTGTTGTATCTGCATTTATAGCTAATGAATGTATAAAGTTTGCCTCCGCGACTTCACTCCTTAATGCATTTCATTTGTTCACTATGTTAACACTGAAGAGAATTTTATGTCTTCGTGGCTCATTTGGGTACTTGGTTTTCATCATGTGTTCATCTGTTCGTGTATTAGCCATGCTAAAGAGTGTGTCCGTTTGTGTGGCTGGCGTTCTACTACTCCTATGTGCAGAACATGTTTCTACGGCCATTCTTAATTACGACATGATTAATTTTAACATCAGTAACATTTGCAGTCAATAGTCTAACGGCGACGTTTACAGGTAGGTTTGGTTCGTTTAATGTGGTGATGACCCGGTCTGCTGCGGGGAAGGGGGTCCACTGGTGCAGTGGGGGGTTGATTATTTCATGATGGGGCAGGACAGAGATGGGCTGCCAGCTGGAGCAGGACAGGACTGGAATTTGGCGTTTGAGGGGTGAGAGTCACAGACAAGGCTGTGGTGAGGTTACAGAGCGTTGTGCAGGGATGGGGCAAGATGGTACAGGACGAGGGAGTGCTGCTGCTGCTGCTGCTGCTGCAGAGCAAGGTGGCGCGGTGGTTGGGGAGGGTCGTCACCTCTTGTGAGTGACCCCCGACCGCTAGATCAATACTCCGGCACTACGACGCACTGCTGCCCACGTTATGTTATGCAACCCAGGCCACCACGTGACGCGTGGCACGCTCTGCGTCACGTCACTGCTACGCGGCGTGTGCTTGACACATGGTATGTGCGTGCCAGTACCACATGGTATGCCTGCATGACACTCCTGCCAGGTGCTGTCTGATGCACCATTACCACATGGTGTGTATGACGCCACGTGATGAAGCGATGATTCACATCCGCCTCCGAGCACGGAAAGCAAACAGTAAAGGGAACCTTGAGCACATGTCTTCCCCCCGACCCCCCCCACCTCCCCCCACCTCCCCCCACCTCCCCCCGACCTCACCATTTGAAGTATTCAACCAGTGTGTAATGTCCGCCACCACACTATAAGTGGCTCTTTTTGGATTTATATACAATTCAAGGCTTTCTCCCGCCGGTTCCATATTTATGTAGGTACACTTGGAAATTAAGAGGCTTAGACAGAAAACAAATAAGCTATCACAGAAAACAAATCACTGGACTAAATGTGATTAATGGCGCTTTATATCTCATTCCGGGTTGTGAAATATCATCCAAAAATAGATCCTTGCTAAATGTCAGGAGCAACGGAACGTAGTAATAAGATGCTAAAGAAACACTATTGCCAAATTCTTCTACTGGCCTTCATAAAATCCGTCGTCTCTCGGCCATAAACACACACACAATGAGGATACTCATTGTAATTGTGGATTCGCCCTATAATTCCGTAGAACTATGTTTTCTCGGTCTTGGGGACAAAATGTATTTTTTACAGTCAAGTTCGTTCGCAATTCACTATTGGCAATTCTGGCTTTGAATCCCGGTCGGGACACAATTTTTTGTATGATGCTCATCATGGTGCGTGTGCCAGGGAAGTCTAGGGACGTGCGTTCGAGCCCATTGTAGAGCTTCAATATTTTTAGTCCGTAAGTAGTACAATCGGGTTCGTTCTCAATTCACTGTTGGCATTTCCGGATTTGAATCCCGGTCGGGACACACATTTTACCGTAAGTAGTTTCAAAGCATTATATGACAGGGCCGGAAAGACGGGACAGGCCCTGTAACTACACTTTGGTAATTACACACACATTATGTATGTGTATGTATGTATGTATGTATGTATGTATGTATGTATGTATGTATGTATGTATGTATGTATGTATGTGTGTGTGTGTGTGTGTGTGTTCCCTCCCCTCAAACATACGACACTTCCTATACTATGGAGCACCCTATAGTAGATGTGCCATTAACATGTCAGCCTAGCCATGAACTGGGACCAGTAATGAAATATTTAAAAGAATCAAAGAGCCTTTCTTGTGTTATAAGCGTACCATGTACAATACAGACTTCTTGTCAGCTCCCAACACTTACTTAGCCCCAAATGTAAACATCACGTGATGTTTTGACAACACCTGAGTGCCTACAACTATTGTGATGTTTGTCACCACTTCGATGCGCCGTGCCATCACGCTTGGTGATGTGCCACCAGTCTTAAGATGTTTACATGTTGACCAATCATGTGGTGATCAAGGTCATTTTATACTATTAAGTTAATTCAGATCGCGTGAGGAGACCAAGGGCCTGATGTGGTCTGTATGGTGACTGACTCAAAAAATAATACGGGCTCACCATAGCCCGTGCTGCTTGGAACTTTTTGTTCCAGGTAGCCAATCTTAAACAACAACAACAACAGGTGACTGGCTAATCTGTCCATGTGGAGACTGCTGCTGGTAGTGGTGGTATTTCTCCGTGGTGGTAGTGGTGGTATGCGTCTCCTGCATTGTGATGGTGCTTGTGGTGGTGAATATTATCACAGTTGTGAGTGATGGTTGTAGTGGTGGATTTTATGGTAGTTGTGATGGTGGACATCATGACAAATGCTGTTAAGACAGTGATGACTGAGGTGAAGTTGTGGCCAATTGATCGATAATCCGGCAGCCTCCACCCTCTTGTTGTGAAAGACATATTTTACGCATCATTCCCAACAACCCTTTAGGCTATCCTCGTCCAAGCTGCGGCCGGCCCTATCCCATCCTCAGGCTATCCTCGTCCGAGCATAGCCTGAGGATGGGCTATGATTCACCACAAAGACTGATTCGCCACAAAGACTGATTCACCACAAAGACTGATTCGTCAGTTTTAATGTATTGTGAAACCAAAGATGACATTTTCCTTGAAAATAAATTGATGAAGGGGCCTGACAGCTGAGTGGACAGCGCTCGGGATTCGTAGTCCTGAGGTTCCGGGTTCAGTCCTCGATGATGGCGGAAACAAATGGAAAGAGTTCCTTTCACCCTGATGCCTCTGTTACCTAACAGTAAATAGATGCCTGGGAGTTAGACAGCTGCTACGGGCTACTTGCTGGGGGGGTGTAACAAAAAGGAGGCCTGGTCGAGGACCGGGCCGCGGGGACGCTACGCCCCGAAATCATCTCAAGATAACCTCAAAAAGGTGAAGGAAAGTCCCAAAATATGTATAATGTATTCAAACCGAAAATTTCGGATGTAACCAACATTTTTTCTCAAGTCATGTATACAATGTTCTACAGCACATTGTATAAATGACCTTGACATGTATACAATGAACATACTTATATATTCACGATATACATGAACATACTTATATATTCATGATATACATGAACATACTTATACAATGTTCTGCAGAACATTATATACACTACACAGCACCTTGAGAAAGGATGTAGGTTACATCCGAAAATTAGTTTAATACATTTATTGGGTCTTTCCTTCACCTTCATTCAATCACTACGGCATTGTAGTAAGTTTCTCCAATAAATTTATAGTATATTATAGTTGTTTTAGTTAGGCCTAGGATGGGTTGGTAGCACTTGAGTGAAGTATTTAGAGCGGTGCCTTTTGAACACAGGAAGAGAAGGAGCACTGTTCAAGAAAAGCTTGAATGTAATCAGTTACGAGGCGTGTGTTGTTGTTGGGTGGAGTCGTACCTCAGCTGTTGTGGTAGCAGTCGTACCCAGCTGTTGTGGTTGTATTAGCCTTGTGTATCGTTACCAGATGTCTGGTTATCATGCCATACAGTGCTGTTGTGGTAGTTGGTAACTTTCACAGATTACATTGTTGTGGTTGGTGTTTGTGGTATTTGTGCCGGGTTGCATCTGTTTGGGTGTCCTCGCTCTACATAATAACAAGCCCAGGTGTTGGAGATAATGAAGTCAATGGCCGCTCTGTGCTTCGCATCCACTGGTTGCTACCGACACATAACATGTAGTTGCTGGGCACACACTGACTCATGTCCTTGTTCTCAACGTCACACTCGGGTGTGTAGCTGTCGGTCAACGCTGGCACTGTCTTCAGAGGGGGGGGGGGAGGAGGAGAGTAAGGGAGTGTGCTTACCTATCACTGACTGAGGGAAAGTGAGGTGTAGCTCTTTATGCCATTTCTACTAGCCTGGGAAACAATGGGCAGAGTTTCTTTCACCCTATGCCCCTGTTACCTAGCAGTAAAATAGGTACATGGGTGTTAGTCAGCTGTCACGGGCTGCTTCCTGGGGGTGGAGGCCTGGTCGAGGACCGGGCCGCTGGGACACTAAAGCCCCGAAATCATCTCAAGATAACCTCAAGAAGCCTTGTTGTACCTTTTACATTATAATCTAATTATTTTGACATTCTAATGCTTTTTTCGAATGTGGCATTAAAGTGGCTTTAAAGTTGTGGATGTAGGTTGCTTTCACTTGTTCTTTCAGGGCACTTGTTGACCACTCGTATAGGGTACCAGCATACTCTTAAGCTGTGGCCTTAGACTCATTTGCGTTTTCAGTTTCCATTTGTCCCCTCGTCTTACTTTCTCTAAATTTAAAGAGGCTATCCTTGTCTTCCCTTCAGTATAATGTGATAATATTCCCTCTGTCTTTTGCCTTCTAGGATTGTAGATCGTGTTGCTACAATCTTTCCTCATAGTTTAACCCTCTAGGCTCTGGCACCAGTCTTGTTGCAAACGTTGACTATACATTTTAAGTTTTTATTTTATGTTTCACAGGGTATGCAGCACTAGGTCTGTGCTGTATATTCCGGTATTGATCTAACAAAGGCTTTGTAGATCGCATTGAAATAGTCCTGATTTAGGTTTCTAAACTACGTTCTAAGGTTTGCCGGCGTCTCATATGCTGCTGATGATACCCTGTTTGTGTGTGCCTCAGATGTGCGTGTTGAAATTATGTCCTCTCCCAATGTGTGCATGCCTGCCTAAGAGAATTTGCAAGGACGAGGTTCATCTCCTTGGTATTGACTTTCCAACAATCGGCATCAGGTGGTGATCCAAATCCAATCCTGACTATTCCTCATCTTTAGAAGATACAAAATAGTCGAATGTTGCTGGGTTCGCAGCCATATTCGTGATGATTTTTGATGATCTTGCTAAACAAGCTGTTCATGCTGGTCCCATGGTTCTTTTCTCAGATCTTGGCATTCATAAAGCGCGCACTTCAATCCTGAGAGAGAGAGAGGGAGGGAGGGAGAGGGAGAGGTGGGGGGGGGGGTCAGGTATTACTGATGATAAACTTAATGGTGTTATATATGTTACCAGTCCCCGTGGCCTTCCTCCTGCAACCATAAACTGGAAGTGGGAATCGTCTCCGGCGGGGTTACGTTTTGACCACACACCGTTAACTCATGGGCACTTAATGGAACAAAGACTTGCACCTTTGTGTCAGAACTGTAGAGCTTGTCGGAGCTTCTCTCTCTCTGTCACAGGCACACACATCCTGGTTGATTGTCCGGACTTTCCGGATGATTGGAAGTCTTGGTGTATCACTGTGTCTCTGTGTCACTTGTCCCTCGATACAATCCTCGGTGACGCTGATACCTCGAGCATCACTCGTCCTGTCTCCTTCCACTCTCGTATTAGTGTTCTGAATGATATCTAGGAATCTGTTAATGTCCTGTGACACTGTAGCACAGTGGGTTCACAATCGCGCCACCCACACACAGTCCTGGTGGATTTTCTCGTTAGTATATATATCACGTCAATTTGATTTGTGTGCGTTTCTGAAATAACTGGGGCCTGACAGCTGAGTGGACAGTGCTCTGCGTTCGTAGTCCTAAAGGTCCGGGCTCGATCCCCGGCGGAGGCGGAAACAAATTGGCAGAGTTTCTTTCATCGTGATACTCCCGTTCACCTAGCAATAAATAGGTACCTGGTAGTTAGACAGCTGCTCCGGGCTGCTTCCTGTGTGTGTGTGTGTGTGTGTGTGTGTGTGTGTGTGTGTGTGTGTGTGTGTGTGTGTGTGTGTGTGTGTGTGTGTGTGTGTGGTGTGCGCGCGCGTGCGTGTGCGAAAAATTTGGATTAAAGACCTGCCTGAAACGCTATGCGTGCTAGTGGCTGTAAAAGAATGTAAGAACTCTTGTATATCATAAATAAATAAATACCTTATTCCCAGCTGTTGGTGATGTCACTCCTGACTCCTTCGTCCCGTGTCCTATCTGTCATTAAAGTCGTGGACACATGAAACCCCTTACAGTTGTGTGCGTGTGCTCACTTAATGTGCTTACAGGGTTGAGCGTAGCTCCCAACCCCGTCTTGCGTACAGTGTGCAGGTATATTAGTGTGAGTAAGGGGGAGCGAGACCTCATTTTCCATTTCAAGCGGATGTGCGATGTCGATATGATCTTGAGTAATTTAAGTGTACGAACTTCTTGAATGCGTGAGCTTGCTGTTGAGGGGAGGCCTAGAGGGGACAGGGTCTCGTCAAAGGAAGGAAGAGGGAGAAGGGGGAATGATGTTGGAGGGGAAACCGGGGTAGGGAATGAACTGGAGATGGGGAGCTTCCACTTAGGGTCATTGATCGTTCAGCCTTATCTTGGGGGTCCTTCAGAGTCCTCATTTCTCCCACCCACGACCACCACCCTCACTCGCCACCGCCCACGGTCTCTCCCACACACCTTCCCTCCTCAACCTTGTGACGTCGTCACCCCTGCACTGTTTACGCTTCCCGTGCCCTTCCCCCCATTCCATATAAATTCGGTATGTATATACGTCCTTCTACTGTCCCATATCATAACCCCAATAGTTTAAAAAAAAATGTCAATTTATCATAATTACAGGAGGTCGAAAATGGTGTCACCTCTGATCGTTATCTCAAAACTAATTATCTCAAGAAAATTATGGGTGATACTTTAAATACTTAAATTACATGTTAGGCTGAACGACGGTGTTCCTTAAAATGGTGCCGATACCTCGTTCCAGGACTTTGGGTGGGGCGGAAGGAATTTTTATTCGGCCATAACATAGTTGGCGCCAACTATCTTGACAGATATACAATGAATCAGTCAGTCATGTCACCAACCGTCTACTCCCCCCCCCCCAGCCAACATATCTGCCTCGCTCCCCCCCCTACCCCCAAGCCCTCCACCACACACTCTCCGTTACCACCTATCACCTAACCCGCCCACCGCCAGCCATATCTTATCAGGTCCACTTAAACATCACTCTCCATTTCCACCACATTGGTGCCTGACCAGTGCGCGTCCACCACCATAAATACATAATGTGGACGCGAAAATCTTGGGAGGTACAGGCTTGAGGCGAGGTGTTTGGAGTTTATGGGCTGTGGGGATGATGAGCTCCTCTTGTTTGTTATGGTGGCATTAGTTCTGGTCACGTGGTTACTTGATACCACGGATCGGGCCGCAGTGATTGGGCTGCAGGTGCGCGAGTCCTCTGTAATTGGCTACAGCTGATCCAGCCTCGTGCGCATCTGTTTATGTATGTTCCTCCGCGACCTTGCTCAAAGCGGACCCCTTGCACGCAAGGGGAAATATTTGGCCTTCACACCTCGTCTCTACCTTCTCTCCCCTCACCTTCCCCCCCTCCCCCCCCTCCCCCCACACCTTCCTCACCTGAGCTGAGCTGTGTATGAGGTGTCTTAGTGTGGTTGTCTTGGGCTCGTGTTACCTGACTAACGACTGGTGGTACCTAGGCGACAGTATTAAACAAAACACACGTAGTCGTCAGGGGGCTTGACGGCTGAGTGGACAGCGCTCGTGATTCGTTGCGCTAGGGGATCGATCCCCGGCGAAGGCTGAAACAAATGGGCAGTTTCTTTCACCCCGATGCTCCTCGTCACCTAGCAGTAAATAGGTAACTGGGTTTAGACAACTGCTACAGGCTGCTTCCTGTGTGTGTGTGTGTTTTGATTGACGCTTCAGAGGCGGGACCAAAGAGCCAAAGTTCAACCCCCGCAAGCACAACTAGGTGAGCGCACAGTGAATGAAGCTAGGTGGTGGAGGCTAGACACAAGGTCCCAAATGGGAGAAGCCCCCCCCCCCCCTTCATGAAACGGACAGAGAGGAGGATATATTAAATGATATCACACCTAACCTGTCTGCTGAAGCCCGTATGAAAGATATTATCAGTGGTGTATATGAGGCTAGCTAAAATCAGAACTGCCTTTCGAAATTTGTATGGAGGCCGACTCCATCAGTTTCAAATGTACAGTAGATATGATAGTGCCCAATATGCTCAATAACCTGTACAGCAGTTGATTGACAGTGGAGAGGCGGGTCATGGGTGTCAAAGCTTAGTCCCCGCAAGTACAATTAGACGAGTACAGATAGGCGAGCGCGCGCACAAACGGTGGTTAGATGGGCTAGCAGCTCGATCCTGCCAGCACCAATAGGCGAATACAGCCCCACACACGCTAGCTCTGCACGTCATGTATGTAAACAGGGCCTCAGCCACCAACACCTACCGGTCTGTCTTACATGCAACCATCAGCGCTAATCGCCAACAGAATAACGATCACTAATATAAATGTATTCACTGTACTCTCCACCCGAGCATAGCGTCACGTCCTCACATTTGATGTCGTTGCCAGCATTATATATCCTCGTGTGACTACACGAGATCTGACCGTGAAGACTGGAGGTGACGTTACCCCTCAACATTGCTGTCAGTCCCATTTACAGGGAGATGTATACAAAAGGGGAAATCATGTTTACAAAGGGAACTCTCGACTCTTAAGATCTCCTACCTACCCATCACCGCAGGCTGCTGGTACAGAGATGTTACAGGGCACTCGCCACCCACCTTCACTAAAAAACCGCCAGTGGTGGAGAACTCTTAGCAGTGTTGTTTGGGTCTGTGGGAGACGGGAATCATCATGTCACGTGGGAGATAGGAATCGATACGTCATAAGAAAATACAATTGCAAATATTTTCGCATGCATTCCCTCCTGGTATATAAAAAGTCTCGTCAGATTACAAGATATATATATTATATATATATATATATATATATATATATAATAATATATATATATACTCGAGACATCTCCCGTCACGCAGGGTGCAGTCTCACCTCCACAGATCTCCAGTATCAGCTCTTGATACTGGTAATGGCTCAAAAGGGCCACCACTTACGGGCTATTCATACCCGTGCCACCTTTTGGGTGGCTTAATCTTCATCAATCAATCTAAAAGACATAAAACCAAGCCTTTCTTTAACCGGTTTGGGCCGCTATTATGTCAGTGATTGTACAGATAGGGAGGGATAGATTACTCAATTAACAAACTCGACGCCACAAGCGTCATGTCGTCTCCAACAAGGGGAAGAAACATGTGTTATTGCATGGCCATGAGTACGGTTTAGGTTGGCAACCTGTCCTTTCAGTTAATAGGTAGCGTTTTTTACGTTATGGTAGCCCATGTTACAAATGCAACCTACTATGAAAAGTAATGGCTCACAAGTATCTACGTTTTCTATGCATCGGACTCAACTAGTCAGGCTGGTTGCTTGGGTTCGTACGTTTCTAGTTAAGTTAGGAGGTTAGATTATTTTTACGCGGTGGCACATAAAGAGAACGGGACTGCGGAGAATGTAGGCTAATTTTGAGCTGGATTTTTGCGGGTTGATGACAGCAAAATTCAACTCTATCAATTCTTGGCTGGTCATACACAACAACGTAGCATCGTAAGACAACATAGTGTTGACCAACCGACACAATGTGGAGAAATTGACTACTTGTGCACTTAAAGTAGGCAGCCGGTCTTGTGGATATGTTCGTGTTTGTATGGGAGTGGTAGAGAATTCACATGGAAATCATGTCACGTATATATAGACATAGTAACCAAATGTTTTCTGACATTATTTGCGCACCTCGGTCAGTGTGTTGTCTGTCACATTAGTAATGTTTGTAGAGCGTCTGTCTCATCACAAAAGGCTGATGGTTGTCGAAAGAACTTTTCGTCAGTATAATATCTGGAGAGCAAAAGAGAGTTCAGCACAGAGGGCTACCCACCAGGCCAGTTATATTTAGGATATATGGGAGTCAATAGTGTGTTCCCGAGAACTTTACTCCCAGACATTAAAGTTGAGAGCAACAAATAAGGAGGGTGGCAACAAGGACGGTGTGAGCGTCCATAAAGATGCTGCTTGGCTGGTGCCGTGTGGGGATAACGGCGGAGCTGTACACGCAAGCAGGATGATGACTTTAGGAATAGACCACTTGGTAACTCGGCTGCCTGCTGCTCCCGCCGGTGACTTGAGTTATAATTTAACAGACCCTCTCTAAGCACATTAATTAAGCTTACGTGGAAAAACTTAATGAAGCTAGATTATATCAGAATTAAACTGTCGATATGTAAATTATATTTAATAATAATCCAGAGGGGAAACATGAAGTTTATCAAAATCAGCAAAAAGTGTCATTTAGAACACTCGGCAATAATGTTATAATTCACAGTAGCCAAGACATTGACGGCGCCTTATTAGGCTCCTTGACAATAAAATAATGGATAGGACAGAAACATAAACCTACATTATTTTGATGTGGCGGCCATATTGACATTCAAGATGGCCACTTGTATATGGTAATGTTAGCTTAGTGTACAGGCTGTAAATGTTAAGGATATGTTTTATCTATTTTTATAACAGGGGGAAGAGAGGAGGGGGGGGGGGTTAAAAGTGTTAACAAATACAAATTTTTTGGGTGTTATTATTTATTAATTTTTGTGAGGTAATCGTTGTCATTATGCCATTGTTTAAGAAGTTGGATGTGAAGAACTATGTGACCTTTTAGCGTTGTCCAGCCATAATGATCAGAATTCTAACCACACACACACACACCTGTGTTTTGTTATTGGAGGTAGGTTGCTGGTGGTACACCAGCCCCCCTCCTCCTGTGGTCCACGTCATGGTGAGTGTGGCCGGGGCGGTGTTGACTTAGCGTCCTGTGTCGTGCTGCGCCTGTGCTTGCTTGCTGCTGCTGTTACCTCCCTGGCTGTTGGCCTCGCCGTACATTCTCGGCTCTGATTCCAGGCCTTATACCATTGTCTGTCCGCAACCCTCTCTCCATGATGCTTGTATGGTGTTTTTCCAGGGTGCTTCAATGTTTTCCTATCGTGCGCTTCCGTGTTTCTCGCCCACGATGCTGCTTGTGTGGACACCTATCACAGGATTTACCACGGCTGCTATTGGTACCTCTTACACCGATTGTCGGCACTCCCATACCACCAAAACGTGTTCCCACGGTGTCCTTGACCTCGCGCTCATCCACCTCACCCTCGGCACTGTACACTTCCCCTCCTCTCCCATCCTGCTCACCGCGGGCTCATTCACTTCAACTCCCTTCCCACAATTATGGGAAATAGGTGTCGAGCATTGTAAGGCGGCTTGTTGCGACTATAACGCAGTCACGGAAACGATATTCTTAATATAACCAGCGCGTGGGAATGATTGGGAAGGAGGGGGGGGGGGTTCCTTACGTGGAGGATGTCAAAGTGGAATCAACCGTTGCCCAACGATTGGTGGTTGTCGGTATTGACCATTACAGGGCTGAACTGTAAGTCAGACCAAGGAGTTTAGGGAGAGGGAGGGGAGGAGTTTCTGTTGGCCTAAAATGAACGTGTTTGTCGAGCCCGCGGTCCAAGCTAGGAAGTCATTTCCTGCGCCTGTCTGATATTTTCACTTGTCAGCTGCGCGGAGTCGACGTTGTTCTACGAACAGAGTAAATTATTTTTTGCATATTATAATATATAATCACTTTTATTCTCTCATCCAGTGATGTGAGGCTTAACTGCCAGTCTTTGATGTTATGGGGTTCAGTCCCCGAGCCCGTTTTGTGTGGTTGTAACCCTTTCCACTACCGCCCACAAGATGGGAATGGGGTGCATAATAAATGAACTAGGCTAAAAAAAAAAGTCTGGTGTCGTAACTGGCCTCTTACCCCTTGAACTTTTCAGGTAGGTACACGGGAGTAGACGGCTTCTGAACCCCGTTAGCAGGCTTAGAGCTTTCCCTTCCTATAACTAATGTAACATTACCTTACCCTACAGTTTTCCCCAGAACACCAACCCACTAATCGGCGAACAGATAAGGAATGACGCCTAATCAGTCCTCCGTGAAAGGGCTCGAACCCAGACGAAATCGCTCGCGAGGTGCAGGACAAGTGGGCTGCTGCTACGCCACCAGCTTTGATTTCTGTTTAACGAGATAAATATTCCACGGTGGTATCGCATATCCCAGAGTTGGGCTAACATTTGTGGTATACAAGGTCCCGAGGGACTTTGGATGACTACAATAGTTATTATTTTGGCCAACCTTGCATATACTGCTAATGATATCAGTTGGAGGTGAACTTCTGAAGACAGATGAACAAATCCACAAGGGTCGTGACGAGGATTCGAACCTGCGTCCGAGAGCATCTCAGACGCTGCCTTAATCGACTGAGTTACGACATAGTCGAAAGGAGTTGAAACCGAAGTTCAGCCTCTCCGAGGCACAAACCAGGATTTTACACAACTCCCCCCATGCACTCGAGCTATGTCAATAGGCCGTTCACCTTCTTCGCCCCTACTTCATTACACACAGAAATCACAATTACGTGATGCATAAAATGAACAAATCCACAAGGGCTCGGACGCAGGTTCGAATCCTCGTCACGGCCCTTGTGGATTTGTTCATTTGATGCATCACGTAATTGTGATTTCTGTGTGTTCTGAAGACAGTTTCGGTGTAATATCCACTTGTTTTTTTCTATGCCTGATTCCAAGAGGATTTTTCTCTCATGTGGTACCTTGTGTCCAGCCTTCGATTCTCAGTATGCCACTGCATTATATTGCACTTACTTGAATTATGCTCTGGTGGCCACTTGTTTGAATATTTATTAAATTTTGTCTTGGTCATTCTGTAACATCTTGCTTTCTTCCATTTTAGATTATTCTAGCAATTTGTGGTTTACTTATGTACTCGATTATGTTCCCCAAAATGTGTTGACATCTCTGACACGGCAAACGTTACCGTGTTCTAATACCACATGTGGTAATAGTCTTTACTCGTTTTCTCTTCCTTAACTCTTCTTTTTTTCGGTGACGTGAGGTTTAATTCCTGTAGCCTTTCCTGGTAACTCCTACGCTTAGGTGCTTAGTTCTGGGACTACTGCATGCCTCTGAAATTTCTCCAACTTTGTCTTGTGTTTGACTACGTATCGGCTTGACGCTGGAGCAGCATATTCCAAGATTGGCCTGGTGAAATACTGAAATACAAGGTCTTGAATGATTCCTTTTTCCTAAAAGCTGTTCATATGTCGGCTAATGATATCAGTTTCATGAGGGCTTCATGAGACAGGGTCGGCGTGAGATCAACCTCCAGGTCTTTCTCTCTACCCAATTATTGAAGGATGTCCTCTTCCATTTGGTACCTTATGTCCGGCCTCCTGTTGCCTGTATTTGTGAATGTGTGTAATTACTATTTGTAATTGCTATTTGTGTATGCAGGATCGAGCTGTTAGCTCTTGAACCCCGCTTTTCTAACCATCGGGTGTCTATCGTACCAACGTGCGACTTATTTTTCACTTGTATCTACTATATACATTTCACTAACACATCCCCAGGAAGCAGCATGTAGCAGATGTCCCAGACTCCCAGGTACCTATTTGCTTTTAGGTGAATAGGGACATCAAATGAAAGAAACTATGCCCAGTTATTTCTGCCTTGGTCGGGAATCTAACCCTGGTCCTAGAGACTACAACCTCTGAGCATTGTCCTCTGAGCCGCGAGCGAGCGTGCGAGCGTGAGTGCATATTCGCGCTCGCGGAGAAGTGTTGTCATGACGACTGGCAGCCGGCGCTGGGTGCATGTGCACCCGGGATGACTAAACCTGCCACCGACCTCCGTTTTCACCCCCCTCCTCCTCCCCCTCCCCCACCCCTCCCTTACCCAGAACCCTTGCCCGCCCTCAAGCCTGCTCTCAAGTCCACCTTATGCAATATTATAAACGCTATACATAACCCCACCCCCAACACTATACTCTACCCCCCTACCCACCAAGGCTGCAACGCTCCCTCCCCTCCCCCCACGCTATTCTCAAAACCTCTCCCTCGACGTCATAAAGTTCCTCCTCGATGCTACAGCTCTTACTCATAAAACAGCGAGCCTTAATTAAGTGTGACGCTGTGGGCAGTTAGTTCAAGTTACACTTAATGGTATGCAAATTTGATGATCCTTAATGGGGTTAAATTGGCGTGAGGAGAGGGAGGAGGAGGAGGGAGAGGAAAGAGAAAGTCCTTGCGCTGAGGTGTTGGTGGCGAGGCCGCTGTTGGTTATTGCCCTTCCCTCACCCCCACCCTTCCCGCCCATCACCTCGCCCTCCTCCTCTCTCCCTGTCCCTGCTTCCTTATCACCTCGCCCCTTCCTAGCCTGGGGTGTTGGGGTGGGGGGGAGAGGGTAAAGCGGGAGGCTTGGTCATTCAGGTGCGGGGGGGTTGGGGGGGTTGGATTAGGAGGGGGAGGCCCCGTCATGCAGGGCTTGAGCCCCTCCGCCCGCCATTGTGAAAGTTGAAGCGGAGGTTAGGTGCATGTGTACCCGCCGCGCCTGCCACCCCCCCTCTCCTGCCCCCCCCCTCTCTTAAACTCTCTGCTCCCTTTCTGCTCTCTAATCTGCCTCCCTCAACCCCCCTCTTCTTTCCTCTCTGTCTTTACTTCTATTATCTCCCCTCCCCCTGTATAACGTCTCCCCCCTTCCCCCCCTGTATAACGTCTCCCCCCTTCCCCCCCCTGTATAACGTCTCCCCCCTTCCCCCCCTGTATAACGTCTCCCCCCTTCCCCCCCCTGTATAACGTCTCCCCCCTTCCCCCCCCTGTATAACGTCTCCCCCCTTCCCCCCTGTATAACGTCTCCCCCTCCCCCCTGTATAACGTCTCCCCCTCCCCCCTATATAACGTCTCCCTCCTCCCCCTATATAACGTCTCCCCCTCCCCCATATAATGTCTCTCCCCCATATAACGTCTCCCCTCCCCATATAACGTCTCCCCTCCCCATATAACGTCTCCCCTCCCCATATAACGTCTCCCCTCCTCTCCCCATATATCGCTTGGCCTTTGAGTGAGGTGTGCGTGCGTGCGTGCGCGATACAAGGAGGCAGCAAGGTAGAAGCAACATACACGAGCGAACACGGTAATAATAAGTCCTAGTTGTGTGGCTAGTGACGACGTGATCTACTGGCCTCCACCACCTCTATGTTGGTGCGTTCCTGCTCTTATCTCGGCTCAAGCAGGCTCCTTCCACACCTTATCTTGTCATCTTTCCCTGCCGGGGCCCCCGAGTGGGTCTTGCCATACCACGTGTCACCTCTGTCTCTCTGTCCGTCCGTCATGCGTCCGTCATTCTTGTTGGTGGGTCGGAGCGCCATGGTGGCACGGCTGTCGTTAGTACGTCTGTCAGTCAACTGCCTCCTGGGTGCTTGAGATAGCCAGGGTACAGTTCAACCCCCCCCCCCACACTCCAGTTATATGCCAAGTTATGGTTTTGCTCGTGAACCTTGAACCAAATGCGTAATTATGGAGACATGCGTCAAGTATAATGTTGCACAATGCACAATGTAATCACAAGGACGGGATTTATCTAAGAAAATATGAAGATCATAGAATGGGATCAAGCCCGCTTCCCGGGGACCGATCTCGTCTTAAAATATTTGTTCAGGTGTAATATTAATCTTAATCCTCCTAGAGGGTAGCACTGCCGCACAATGTTAATGATCCCCGGAGAGAATACAACCAAAGTTGCTAGTGTTGACATGGAGCGTTGTGTTGACATGGAGCGTTGTGTTGACATGGAGAGCTGTGTTGACATGGAGAGCTGTGTTGACATCGAGCGTTGTGTTGACATGGAGAGCTGTGTTGACATGGAGAGCTGTGTTGACATGGAGAGCTGTGTTGACATGGAGAGCTGTGTTGACATGGAGAGCTGTGTTGACATGGAGAGCTGTGTTGACATGGAGAGCTGTGTTGACATGGAGAGCTGTGTTGACATGGAGAGCTGTGTTGACATGGAGAGCTGTGTTGACATGGAGAGCTGTGTTGACATGGAGAGCTGTGTTGACATGGAGAGCTGTGTTGACATGGAGAGCTGTGTTGACATGGAGAGCTGTGTTGACATGGAGAGCTGTGTTGACATGGAGAGCTGTGTTGACATGGAGAGCTGTGTTGACATGGAGAGCTGTGTTGACATGGAGAGCTGTGTTGACATGGAGAGCTGTGTTGACATGGAGAGCTGTGTTGACATGGAGAGCTGTGTTGACATGGAGAGCTGTGTTGACATGGAGAGCTGTGTTGACATGGAGAGCTGTGTTGACATGGAGAGCTGTGTTGACATGGAGAGCTGTGTTGACATGGAGAGCTGTGTTGACATGGAGAGCTGTGTTGACATGGAGAGCTGTGTTGACATGGAGAGCTGTGTTGACATGGAGAGCTGTGTTGACATGGAGAGCTGTGTTGACATGGAGAGCTGTGTTGACATGGAGAGCTGTGTTGACATGGAGAGCTGTGTTGACATGGAGAGCTGTGTTGACATGGAGAGCTGTGTTGACATGGAGAGCTGTGTTGACATGGAGAGCTGTGTTGACATGGAGAGCTGTGTTGACAGGGAGAGCTGTGTTGACAGGGAGAGCTGTGTTGACAGGGAGAGCTGTGTTGACAGGGAGAGCTGTGTTGACAGGGAGCGTTGTGTTGACAGGGAGCGTTGTGTTGACAGGGAGCGTTGTGTTGACAGGGAGCGTTGTGTTGACATGGAGCGTTGTGTTGACATGTCAACACAACGCTCCATGACATGTCAACACAACGCTCCATGTCATGAAGCACGGCCAGTTGTGTTGCCGACAACCCATCCTAATAATGCTGCGGCGCATTTTGACACAAACTTTACCCAAGACCAACAAATCGTCGCACTAGAAAATGGAAGCGGCTCGCGAAATTGGTGTACTGTCCCGTTTTCTGTTTTGGGTCCTCTGGTAGGTAGGAGAGGGCTCTTTTATTACGACAGATTCTTGACGTTGGGAAAGCTTAGGAGGACGGGCTGAGCACCGTCACGGGTGACGGTAAGCTTGGGGTCTCGACTCCCGAGCCTGTCTGGCATGAGAAACGCTGACACTGCCCCGAGGGAGGGCTTAGGGAACTACGTATATGCTAAAGCTGTATCCAGGATTTATGCTTGGGGGGGGGGTCACAAAGGGAGGGGGGTCCATCAATAAATATATTAGATAATAGATTAATTGGTTTAAGCTTGATAAAGCATAGATAATAAATGTTTCCATTAATTTGGAAATCGAACATTAACAATTGGAAATGAAGTAAGCAGACTTCATGCACCAGCGTTAGCCATTTCCATCACTTGAGAACTTTAACAGAAGCTTCCATACTATGTACTGATTCTGCCTGCCTGCCTCAGTGTGGCTGTGAGCACACTGGTGTGTCGGTACGGACCACATACGCACAAGGGCAACTCTTATCACAAACACATAAGATACAACTTATCTTTGTCTTAGGCGAAATAATAATAGGCGCTCTTTCTGACTAATATATTGGTTACATATATGATAGACTGTATTAAATGGACAAAGCAATTCAATTATAATTTTCGTATTTGCAGATGGGTGTGCATATAGCGTAACTAGCATTGTTCAGTCAGGGCGGTGA
This sequence comes from Procambarus clarkii, assembly GCF_040958095.1. Taxonomy (NCBI): domain Eukaryota; kingdom Metazoa; phylum Arthropoda; class Malacostraca; order Decapoda; family Cambaridae; genus Procambarus; species Procambarus clarkii. Next base: position 9,254,543 of record NC_091179.1, read on the forward strand.
TACTGTTATTATTCCACAATACCAAATATTATCACAGCAACCCCCAGTAGATGTACATCCAATTAAGTGCTGCAGAAGCTACCCATAATGCCTGGTTAGAAAAAGAACCATAACCAAGACGACATTTTTGGCTACGCCACATCAAATGTTACGCATTCTCCAGTATAGCCACATTCCGAAAGGGCTCTGAACCATTTCGGTTTGATGAGGAGCGACTTTCAAAATGGAAGACTTCTGAACATGTTACTTAGGGTATGTAATACATTAGCTTTCCTCGAAACCTTGCACTATGGTAAAGGGTACAAATCTTGCCGTCACTCGATATCTAGGAAGTCTGTGGTGATGGCGGTGCTCACATTGTTATCCTTATATGGGCCTCTTATCCAAATAACACGGCAGCCTATGAGTAGTAGTCCTTATCCGTCTTATCCTATTAACCTTGTAGTAGGATAAGACGGCACCCATTGTGCATGGCTCTGACATCGCCACTCTGTTGACGCTAGATAAGCATTCATTGTTCACATCATTATCGGTTTACTCCAAGCCTACAGTACTATACACATACACACACTTATTGTTCCCCCATCAAGTGTAGCCATTGCATTTACTGGTATGGTTCTCCAGCGAGTGTAGCCACTACACCCATACACAGCCCAGAGACAGGAGTTGAGACCTGTACTTGGGTTCACTAAGCTGTAGTGGGTCTATACACCTATGCAGCGCCGTTAAGCTATGGTTTATGCTAACATGATTAGGTACTATTTATTTTTCCATTACTAACACATTGTAGTCATTTAGATTCTTACATTTTATATATTATTCTTTTGTATTTGTATATAATTTTTGCTCTATAATTTGTAATATTTAATAATAGGTAAAAATGTCACCCAACTCGGTGAATAGTGCCATGTAAACCAACCCACACACATTGGAGTAAATGAAACTGACAATATTAAGGTCAGATTCTGGACCCCATATTCCTGGACCAGAATGGGGGTCCTGGACCCCCATTCCTGGACCCCCCATATCTCGGGTCTAATACCCCATATCATCATTTTGATAAGGGGTCCAGGGGGCCAGATTCACGAAAGCACTTACGCAAGCACTTACGAACCAGTACATCTCTTCTCAATCTTTGGCGGCTGTATTTCCAATTATTAAACAGTTAATGAGCTCCGAAGCACCAGGAGGCTGTTTATAACAATAACAACAGTTGAATGGGAAGTTTTCATGCGTGTAAATTGTTTAATAAATGTAACCAAAGCCGTCAAAGATTGAGGAAAGATGTACACGTTTGTAAGTGCTTGCGTAAGTGCATTCGTGAATCTGGCCTCAGGACGGAGAGAAACGTGTCCACTCATATTTTTCCCTATATGACAGTCTGGTTGTTTCCGCCTTACTCTACGCTTAAGAATGACGTCACTCGACTCGTCTGGTTAAAATAATAGTTTACATATTTCGTTTGTTAGACAATATTTCGTACTTGAGGTTGTTAAGGCTTCTCGGAGACGCTAATGATACGTTTATTAGGGTTCAATCCCGGGCGTCGGCGAGAAACAATGGGCAGAGTTTCTTTCACCCTATGCCCCTGATACCTAGCAGTAAATAGGTACCTGGGTGTTAGTCAGCTGTCACGGGCTGCTTCCTGGGGGTGGAGGCCTGGTCGAGGACCGGGCCGCGGGGACACTAAAGCCCCGAAATCATCTCAAGATAACCTCAAGATAACGTAAAACTGTCATTTTTTCCTACTTCTGGTGCTGCGAACTCGTCACTCCACTTGGCGTCCAATTGACGTCAGCTGAGCAATTATTTTGGAGGCGCTGTGAGCACACCACTGACAGATGCGTTTGGGGTTTGACAGGTTTGTGGATGGGGTTTATTGCAAAATGCTTGTCAGGTTTGGTGGATGGGTTTAATCGTGGGTTTACTACAAGGTGCTACCCTGGTTTATAGATTAAACCCGCATTACGTTGCTGTAGTGGATTTCCTGGTATCAGTGTTCAGGGTCGTTTCTGCTTGCTGGGTGAGTTTAGTCTCGCTGCCACTTGTCTAATGAAAACTCGTAATGTTTGATCGCTGAAGTTGCATTGTGTTTGTTAACTTTAGTGTGGTTGATTTATATGTACGTGTGTGTGTGTGTGTGTGCTCACCTATTTGTGCTTGCGGGGGTTGAGCTTTGGCTCTTTGGTCCCACCTCTCAACTGTCATTCAACTGGCGTATAGATTCCTGAGCCTACTGGGCTCTATCATATCTACATTTAAAACTGTGTATGGAGTCAGCCTCCACCACATCACTGTCTAATACATTCCACCTGTTAACTACTCTGACACTGAAAGTTCTTTCTAACGTCTCTGTGGCTCATTCGGGTACTCAGTTTCCACTTGTGTCCCCTTGTTCGCGTACCGCCAGTGTTGAATAGTTTATCCTTGTCTACCCTGTCAATTCCCCTGAGGATTTTGTAGGTAGTGATCATGTCTCTCCTCACTCTTCTGTCTTCCAGTGTCGTAAGGCGCAGATCCCTCAGCCTTTCCTCGTAACTCATGCCTCCTAGTTCTGGGACTAGCCTAGTGGCATACCTCGGAACGTCTTCCAGCTTCGCCTTGTGCTTGATAAGGTACGGGCTCCATGCTGGGGCCGCATACTCCAGGATTGGTTTTACATATGTGGTATAAAAGATTCTGAATGATTCCTTACACAGGTTCCTGAAGGCTGTTCTGATGTTAGCCAGCCTCACATATGCCGCAGACGTAATTCGTTTTATGTGGGCTTCAGGAGACAGGTTTGGTGTGATATCAATTCCTAGATCTTTCTCTCTCTCTCTCTCGTGTGCGCGCGCGCGTTCTTGCGTGTTAGAGTTGCACCACGCGCTGGGACGCTGTTCATTCCTGCATGTGTGTTGCAATAACATATTGGTGTGTTGGACACGTCTGCAGTTGGCCTTCGTGTAATGCGCAACGTGTCCAGAGCTGTGAAGGCACTCTCATTCCTTAAGTAATAATAATAATACTGATGATGGTGATGATAATACCAATTATGGTAGTGATGTGACATATGAATATATTCACTTTAAACTTGCTGCTCCTTAAATATTTAAATTACTATTAGAGCACAAGAATTAGGGATCAGCTGTTGCAGGCTTGTTGGCCCATACGAGTTAATCCCAGGAATTATAAACCATCATTATGATGAGAGATTACAAATTTTTATTTGCATTCTTTAAAATATAAGCAAATGATAAACTGCAGAAGGTCTGTAATTTGCCTCTACGTGACTGCGGTTATATATACTTGCCAAATCTTATTCATGTGTCCAAATTCTATTGAAATAATCCAGCTTTCCCACGTCTATTGTCTTACGTAGTATATTGGACTATAAATCGACTACCCTCTTTACAAACAAGTAATTACCGTGGTGAACAAATCCACAAGGGCCGTGATGAGGAACCTACGTCAGAGATAATCCCAGATGCACCTTAATCGATTGCGCACTGACATGGTTAAAAGAATTGCAACCGGGTGGTGCTATTGCCCTCACACGGATCTTGCAGCCTCTCCGAAACAAACCGGGATTTTACCCAATTCCCCCATGCACCCGGTTCTGTCAACAAGCTGTTCTATATCTTCGCCCTTAATCAACATACACAGAAATCACAATAGACCATGTGGCGCAATCGACTAAGGCCCGTCTGGGATTGTCTTGGACGTAGATTCGAACCCTCATCACGGCCCTTGTGGCTTTGTTCATTTGACGCATTACGCTATTGTGATTTCTGTATGTATTAATTACTCTGATTTTTCCCGAATGTAAACGTCTCTAATTTATGTCCTGTTGTTTCGTGTTCTATTTTGTGTTGATTTATTTAGAATTGTGTGTATACCCCCCCTTTTTGTTATGCCAAGTCACCCCCCTTTTTGTTATGCCAAGTCACCCCCCTTTTTGTTATGCCAAGTCGCCCCCCTTTTTGTTATGCCAAGTCACCCCCCTTTTTGTTATGCCAAGTCACCCCCCTTTTTGTTATGCCAAGTCACCCCCCTTTTTGTTATGCCAAGTCACCCCCCTTTTTGTTATGCCAAGTCACCCCCCTTTTTGTTATGCCAAGTCACCCCCCTTTTTGTTATGCCAAGTCACCCCCCTTTTTGTTATGCCAAGTCACCCCCCTTTTTGTTATGCCAAGTCACCCCCCTTTTTGTTATGCCAAGTCACCCCCCTTTTTGTTATGCCAAGTCACCCCCCTTTTTGTTATGCCAAGTCACCCCCCTTTTTGTTATGCCAAGTCACCCCCCTTTTTGTTATGCCAAGTCACCCCCCTTTTTGTTATGCCAAGTCACCCCCCTTTTTGTTATGCCAAGTCATCACGTAATATACTCGTGTCGCTCATACACTTCGTCTCTCTGGGGAATGTATATTAATCTTGTCATCCTTCTCTGTACACGTTCAAGTGTACACGTGACCAACACTTAACTGCATAACCTGTAAGTGTTATGCAGGCCTAACTAGGGCAAGATAAGTCTTCAAGTATACGGCAATATTTGCCGTCTTATTGCTGTCGCTTCTAGAAATAAATTGAATACAGTTTTCATAATTTAATACAGTAAATAAAGGGCGGGGAGAAGGGGGGGGGGGCTTAGGCTGCTGTGTCGCGTTCCTTAATAACGCGCTTGGATCCCATTTGTTTCGTACAGCTTATTGAATACTCAGGTATATTGGAAGAGCAGTTACACGTGTGTTAAAACTGATAACTGTTCAAAAACGTGTGGATACAGTTTCATTGCACGATCCGTACTGCAATAAAATGCTCTGTACGATTCAATGTAGTTGTACCTGCAGTATTCATTTATTTTAAAACTAGTTTTTAACGATTCCCGATGCCCTAGTTCCTGTGTGGTGACCTGGTGCCTGCACGTATGACTTCACAAGATTCTGGCGGTGGTTGGGCTCCCTACCCCCAGAACCGGGCAGGGCGTTTTTTGCTTGAATCACAGAGTATTGACAGTGGCAGAGGAGAGCTCCTTGTGACCTAGTTTATGTCGGGTATTGTGTCATGACTCGCTTCCCTCCTCCTGGATATCCTCATCATCTTACTTCTCCTCCTCCTCCTCCTACCTATAGTCTTCCTCCTCCTCGTGTACTCTCATCCTCTTCTACCTGGTGTCTGGGTGGGTGTGACCACCCGAATTGCTACGCCAGGTGTCGTCTTTGTTAAAAGACGGGCGAAAACCACCGTCCAGGGCAGTAGTTATGGTGACCCTCGGGCAGATTTCTGGTAAATAATAATATCTGTTGAAATAAACGTGGTTAGTTCTTTCTTCTCCTGCAGCTGACTCACCTGGTGGCATGCATACATACACACACACACACACCTTGATATCGTGTCAACACCAGGGCTCCCTAGGTCACCTGCTGTCATTATGGAATGTATTAAGTAGGTTAGCAACACACACGTACGGTGCGCGTTCGTTCGTTCGTTCATGCCCCCTCAGGTCAACAACTTGGCACAAATCACTTTTGTCTCGGGTGTGACTAAGGAGGACATCTACCCAACCCACTCCCAAGGGATGAGGCTGACCACACCAAGCAGATCTTTATTACCAGATGGAGGGAAGAGGGATGACTTGAGTTTGTGGGCTAGTATGGTCTTCAGAGCAAGAGGGTGGGTGAACCTGGCGCCGGTTGATTATCTGGTGATGCTGTATCTGGGTCATTGGCGATGTTGGATTGTCTTCAGTTTGTGCGAGGGAGCAGTGTCTCACCTCTATAGTCAGGGGTGAGGGAGCAGTGTCTCACCCCTACAGTCAGGGGTGAGGGAGCAGTGTCTCACCTCTATAGTCAGGGGTGAGGGAGCAGTGTCTCACCCCTATAGTCAGGGGTGAGGGAGCAGTGTCTCACCCCTATAGTCAGGGGTGAGGGAGCAGTGTCTCACCCCTATAGTCAGGGGTGAGGGAGCAGTGTCTCACCCCTATAGTCAGGGGTGAGGGAGCAGTGTCTCACCTCTATAGTCAGGGGTGAGGGAGCAGTGTCTCACCTCTATAGTCAGGGGTGAGGGAGCAGTGTCTCACCTCTATAGTCAGGGGTGAGGGAGCAGTGTCTCACCTCTATAGTCAGGGGTGAGGGAGCAGTGTCTCACCTCTATAGTCAGGGGTGAGGGAGCAGTGTCTCACCTCTATAGTCAGGGGTGAGGGAGCAGTGTCTCACCCCTACAGTCAGGGGTGAGGGAGCAGTGTCTCACCCCTACAGTCAGGGGTGAGGGAGCAGTGTCTCACCTCTATAGTCAGGGGTGAGGGAGCAGTGTCTCACCCCTACAGTCAGGGGTGAGGGAGCAGTCTCTCACCCCTACAGTCAGGGGTGAGGGAGCAGTGTCTCACCTCTATAGTCAGGGGTGAGGGAGCAGTGTCTCACCCCTACAGTCAGGGGTGAGGGAGCAGTGTCTCACCCCTACATTCAGGGGTGAGGGAGCAGTGTCTCACCTCTACAGTCAGGGGTGAGGGAGCAGTGTCTCACCCCTACAGTCAGGGGTGAGGGAGCAGTGTCTCACCCCTACAGTCAGGGGTGAGGGAGCAGTGTCTCACCCCTACATTCAGGGGTGAGGGAGCAGTGTCTCACCTCTACAGTCAGGGGTGAGGGAGCAGTGTCTCACCTCTATAGTCAGGGGTGAGGGAGCAGTGTCTCACCTCTATAGTCAGGGGTGAGGGAGCAGTGTCTCACCTCTATAGTCAGGGGTGAGGGAGCAGTGTCTCACCTCTATAGTCAGGGGTGAGGGAGCAGTGTCTCACCTCTATAGTCAGGGGTGAGGGAGCAGTGTCTCACCTCTATAGTCAGGGGTGAGGGAGCAGTGTCTCACCCCTACAGTCAGGGGTGAGGGAGCAGTGTCTCACCCCTACAGTCAGGGGTGAGGGAGCAGTGTCTCACCCCTACAGTCAGGGGTGAGGGAGCAGTCTCTCACCCCTACAGTCAGGGGTGAGGGAGCAGTGTCTCACCTCTATAGTCAGGGGTGAGGGAGCAGTGTCTCACCCCTACAGTCAGGGGTGAGGGAGCAGTGTCTCACCCCTACATTCAGGGGTGAGGGAGCAGTGTCTCACCTCTACAGTCAGGGGTGAGGGAGCAGTGTCTCACCCCTACAGTCAGGGGTGAGGGAGCAGTGTCTCACCCCTACAGTCAGGGGTGAGGGAGCAGTGTCGTGTGCCCTACAGTCAGGGGTGAGGGAGCAGAGAGGAGTCGTGTCGTGTCGACTTCCTCATTCTTTGTCTCGCCTCTTGGTTCGGAATGGGGGTTGTTGATCAAACACTTGTGGTCTTTTCTTGTTTAATTATTCAATTCAAATTCTGTGGTATGGGATAATATGTATGTACAGAGGAGCTAGCCAGGTAGCTAACTATTGTGTATGTGTGTACTGGCTGTAGTCTTAGACTTGTCTGGTGGGTGAGAGGTGCTGCTGAAGGTGTGTATTGCCAGGCCATCAAGATGACTCATAAAGAGAGCCTTGTGTAGGAAGACTGCTCAACCGTTACTGGTCAGAGGTGGCAGCGTTGGATGCCGCCACATGTTGCTATGGCCCCAACGCTGCTCAGCGTGCTACCATCGGCGACCTCGACGATCTTGATGAAATTCATTGTTGTGTGCCTTAAAATCTTAGTGTAAAATACATCTTAGTGACCTTAAAAGTTTAGTGACCTTAAAACACTTATTTTACCTGAATGTACTTAACTCAGGGTGGCCCAGTATTTGTGAGGAAGTGGAGAGGAAGTCGTACCTCAGTTTGTGGCAGGGGGGAGGGGGAGACGGATGAAAGCTAGTCTTTGTGTAAGGTTTCTCAGTAAAATAGAACTGGAACGATTATCTTTTCCGCTAGGGTTTTCTCGGTGCAGTAGGAAAATTATCTCTGTCGGGTTTAGTTGGTTTGTACGTCTTGTGAGCTACTTAAACTGAGGGTGAGCTAATGCAGGCCCTAGGTCAGGATTCATCAAACATTTACGCATGATCCTACGAAACCTTTTCATCTTTCCTCAATCATGGTGGTTTTGTTCCATTTACTAAACAGTTTGAGCTCCGAAGTACTACAAAGTTGTTCATAATAATAATATCCGTGAATTGTTACATTTGAAAACAATGTTGACATTTATTACATATAGTTTCAAAGCCGCCACAATTAGAAAAGATCTATATGTTTCGTAAGTGGATACGTAAATGCCTGAGAAATCCTGACCCAGGGGATTGGATGAGTGGGAAAACGATTTTGTATCACGACAAAGTATTCAAACAGCATAATAGTTATGCAACAGGTACACGTGTCACAGGTGGGAGGTTGTACCAGTTGCTGCCGCTGGCCTCCTGTGACTTGTGAATTATAAAGACTGCCATTTCATGCTTGGTTTATAAATAACATTAGCTGGCAAGTGTCGTATTCATGTTTATTTTGTTGCAAATTGTACATATATTTCGTTTTGATTATAGGAAGGGTTATTTGTGTTTTTTTTTGTTAGAAGGGAAGGAGAATGATTGTACAGGGGTGACTCACTCTGGTATGTTCCCCTGGTGCTTCATGACTGGGTCATACTTCCCCTGGTGCTTCACGGCTGGGTTGTGGTCTTATCCTCTAGGATGAAGTCTGGTTACAAAAGCACATACCATATCGTGTGCATATAGGCCTTTCAGGCGCTATATCTTGATGATTTCGGGGCTTAGCGTCCCCGCGGCCCGGTCCTCGACCAGGCCTCCTTTTTGTTACTCACCCCCAGGAAGCAGCCCGTAGCAGCTGTCTAACTCCCAGGTCCCTATTTACTGCTAGGTAACAGGGGCATTAGGGTGAAAGAAACTTCCCATTTGTTTCCACCTCCACTGGAGATCGAACCCGGAACCTCAGGACTACGAATCCGAAGCGCTGTCCACTAAGCTGTCAGGCCCCCCCTATATAAGCTGTCTTATTGGCTATTCGTATTGGCTAGAATAACGCCAGCAGATAGCATATGCTGCTGGCGTTATTCTGCTAATGTGTGCTTTAGGTATTAGGTTTGGTGTTATATCTAAAGAGGTCTTTCTGTTTTTCTGACGCAAGGACCTGCCTCCCCTTCATGCTACACAGGTCTCCTACTCTTGTTCCTAACTTCCTAACTATGCATTTGGCTCGTCTAAATTCTAGTAGACAATTTTCAGACTATTCTGCAGCGTAATCAAATCAGTTTCAATGAGTCCCTCTCTGTCTCGACTCTTCTCATTAGTTTACATCGTCTGTAAACATTAATATCAAGGCGCCAAATTTCACACGTTACCTCTCAACTCTCATCTCTGCTCTCATTGCAACCCTTTGCTTCCTCTACGAAAGGTACACACGCGCCTGCTGTATTAGGGATCCCTTTGGTGGGACAGTACTTATGGGCTATTCATGTCCGTACCACCTCTTGGGTGGCTTAATCTTTATCAATCAATCTGGGACAGTAGCAGTTGCTTTCTCACTGTCGAGGAGTATACAGTCTGTATAGCACTTTTTCTCATGTTTGATTTCTGTCATTGTATTGTGGAATTCAAAAAAGTTTGTCAAGCAGGATTTTCCTTCTGTAAGTCCTTGCTGATGTTTGGACACACATCTTTTTGCGTGTTTTCCTTACCAGCCTTATCTTGAGATCTTGAGGTTATCTTGAGATGATTTCGGGGCTTTTTAGTGTCCCCGTGGCCCGGTCCTCGACCAGGCCTCCACCCCCAGGAAGCAGCCCGTGACAGCTGACTAACACCCAGGTACCTATTTCACTGCTAGGTAACAGGGGCATAGGGTGAAAGAAACTCTGCCCATTGTTTCTCGCCGGCGCCTGGGATCGAACCCAGGACCACAGGATCACAAGTCCAGCGTGCTGTCCGCTCGGCCGACCGGCTCCCATAAACCGGCCTTGGTAATTATACACGTTAATTAAGTGTATTATTGACATTAGAGTTTGGATTCCCAGGTCTGTAGAGCCTTCATTGTGGTCCATCCTCAGAATGAGCAGTTTCCAGTCTAGGAGTGTGGCTCAGGTTGGGTTAGGGTGAATTGTTAGGCAATATCGGGGGGGGGGATAGGTGAATGCGGGTGAGAGCAGGCTAGTGTATGCGAGGCGGTAGGGTATGGGTATGGTGGAGTAGGAGATATGGGAGGTCTGGGGAGCGGTAGAAAGGGATGGTTATATGGAGTGGTGGATAGTTGGTGGGAGGGGGAAGGGGGTCTGGCTGCTTGTGCATTATGCTGACATTACCTTGTCCTTGTATTGTGTCGCTTCTATCGAAGGTCTGCTGGTGAGGCATGTTAGGGTTTCCTGCCTCTTGCCTTCCTCTCCTCCTCCGTCCTCTCCTTACCCCGCCTCCTTCCTATCTCTATCTTCATCTGTATTGTCTCCTTACTCATCTCATTTTTCAAACAAAACCTAAGTGAAGTTATTGGTGTGTGTGTTCATCTAGTTGAGCTTGCGGGGGTTGAGCTTTGGCTCTTTGGTCCCGCCTCTCGACTGTCAATCAACTGGTGTACAAATTCTAAAACCTATTGGCTTTATCAAATCTACGTGTGCGTGTGTGTGCTCGCGGCCGCCCATGCGTGTGCGCGGGCATGTGCGTGCGTGCGTGTGGAGCCAATCTTAGCCATCCCAGACGTGTTGCCAGGCTCTGCTGGCTATTTAAGTCTCCCACCCACGCATCACACCTTATTGCTTACCATATTCCAAGGCTCACGCTAGCGGGACACGCGCCTCACTAACCACATGCATTATCACGTCAGTGGGACGCTTTGTTTAGGCCGCCTTGGGGGCCACCAAACTGAAAAGTAACGTGTAGCATTCCTAAATTTTTCTGGTAGGAAAGACCGAGCAAACTTCCCACTTTGATGTATACTCCACCAGAGCTTACTACACTTCTTAGAAAATTGTTTCAATTAATGATGTTCTTGCTTAAGAAGTGCGTTCTTGATGCTTAATTAACTTTTAAGTTCACGAGATCTTGCCTAACAGTGAGGAGTGAGGTCTAACTAGAGCCCCTTGTGTCCTGTCTAGTTTTTATCTTGCGTTGATTCAGCTCGCTCTGGCGAGCGTTCCCAACGTCAAGAAATTGTCGTACTAAAGGGCCTTATCCTAACCTACCTACCAGAAGACCCCACAAACAGAAAACGGGGCATTGTCAATTTCGCGAGTCACTATTATTTTGTAATACGACCATTTTTGGCCTTGGGTAAAGGACACGTCGAAATGCGATGTGGTATTAGGAGGACGGGTTGGCCTGCTAGCCTTGTACCTGGTTACAAGGCCCTTCCTTGTAGCCTTGTAAGGGCCTTGTACCTGGTTACAAAGCCCTTCATTGTAAGGGCCTTGTACCTGGTTACAAAGCCCTTCCTTGTAAGGACCTTGTACCTGGTTACAAGGCCCTTCCTTGTAGCCTTCCTTGTAAGGACCTTACAGCCCCCCCCCCCGAGTTCTTCATCGTAGCTGGCCATATAAGTTGTGGATGGAAGGTGGCTTCCACGACTTCCTCTTTCGGTACAGTCCATTTATTCACCAGTCGTATAGGTCACCATTATTTTCTTGCATTTCTTTTACTCATTTGCTTTGCAGTTTCCATCTGTGTCTTCTTGTCCTTAGAGAATAATCTTGCAAAATAAGTATCATGTATGTAGTGATCATATCTCCAATGGTTGACAGTATCTTTTGTCTTGGAAGTGCGGAGGCTCGGGCTTAAATCACACGTTTGGGGAGTAGAACAATTCCCTGAACCCCATCAACCAGGTATCACGTCTGGAGGCTAGTGGGACACTCTTACACAATCCGGGGGGGGGGGGGGGGGGAGGATTAACTGCGATTAACGTTGTAATCCGTGGGTAAATCTGGGCGCTCTCTTTATCTAATTTTCTCGCCAAGGTGTGATAAGCTACATTACATAATATACCTAGACAAAGTATATTTACCCGAAATACTTCAAAAGTCGAGTAATAAAGAGTTGGTTGAGAAGCTCGTACGATAAAGTAGTGGCGGGTAGTGAGTCAAGTCAGAGTTGAGCTGTTGAAGGTCACTTCTTGTCGAGACCAGACAAGAAAAGACAAACAAGACCTTGTTTATTGTTAGGAGAAAATTAATATGAAAGTGACATTTACAGTCGAATGAAAAACAATGAGCGAGCTGTAGTGAAGCGCATGGATTATAAGGTGACAGGTTCGAACTGTATGTGGATATGTTGAGAGACTGAGAGAGAGAGAGAGACTGAGAGAGAGAGAGAGAGAGAGAGACTGAGAGAGAGAGAGAGACTGAGAGAGAGAGAGAGATTGAGAGAGAGACTGAGAGAGAGAGAGAGAGAGACTGAGAGAGAGAGAGAGAGACTGAGAGAGA
>NC_091179.1:9271869-9286869 GCF_040958095.1 Procambarus clarkii
CTACGATCCGGAAAGCCTTTTCATTCTCTACTCAACACTTTGGGAGATAATTCTTGTCTCCCTATACAACGGAGTCACTTTATGCCTCTTTCTGTACCATGGATCCACTTTCTGCCCCGCCCAACCTACTGGGATCCACTTCCTGTTCCACCCAACCCACTGCGATCCACCTTCTGGTAAACCCAACTCCTTGGAATCCACTTCCTGCTCCACCCCACACCCTGGGAGCCACATGCTGTGGTTACCACCTGTTCAAGATGCAGTTTTTTGTTTTGTTTAAGTTGAGTATATACGGAGTGGTTTCCGGAAGTTCTACTTCCGGTGTTCCCGTAATTTTAAAATGTGATAGTCTTGCAAATGCGTATGTATATGATTATATCTATGCTATCAGTGAGAATGTGTGTGTGTGTGTGTGTGTGTGTGTGTGTCTGTGTGTGTGTGTGTGTCTGTGTGTGTGTGTGTGTGTGTGTGTGTGTTTGTGTGTGTGTGTGTGTCTGTGTGTCTGTGTCTGTGTGTCTGTGTCTGTGTGTGTGTGTGTGTGTGTGTGTGTGTGTGTGTGTGTGTGTGTGTGTGTGTGTGTGTGTGTGTGTGTGTGTGTGTGTGTGTGTTCAAAGTTGGAAGTCAGACGGTCTAGGTTCAAGGCTGACAGTCCCCAAGTGGACATGTAAAGGTCTCTACCTTCACGTGCGACATTCGTCTGTTTCAAGGCATTTCGCCTCGTGTCGAGAGTTCTTCGTGAGCAAGTTGGCAGTATTCTTGCTCTCTTGTAGATTGTCACCTCTATCTTCTAGTTGGTGTCCGTTTGGGGGTCCATGTTTCCATCAATAACGCCTTTTCCCGGACTCTTTCCTCAGTTTTGTGGGTCGTGGAAAAGAAGTTCATGGCTGTAGAATATTTTAATGGCAGGGACACGCATAAGTGCGCCAAACGTACAAAAATGGACTGTTGGAAACAAAAATTCCACGTATTAATTTTAGTTCAAATGGCATACTAAAAAAAAACTGAAATTAACAAAAGAGCCAAACCACCTGTCCAAGCCATCTTAGGCTTTAATTTTACAGTCGGGTAGCAGTAGTGCCATCCAGTTCGTTCTCGACTCGCAGTGAAGAATTTTGGGTTCAAATTTCGGGCGGGACAGAAATGATTGGGCCCGTTTTCTATCACCTAATGTCTTTGTTCACCTAGCAGTAAATATGTACCTAGGAGTTAGTCAACTTGTCGGGTTGCATCCTGGAGGAGGGTCAGTATTTCGACCTTGGAGGGAGGGGTCTTAAATATAAGCCCAACACACACACACACACATTATATAAATATAATATATATAATATATATATATAATATAATATATATATAATATAATATATATATAATATAATATAATATATATATAATATAATATAATATATATATATATAATATAATATAATATATATATAATATAATATAATATATATATAATATAATATATATATAATATAATATAATATATATATAATATAATATAATATATATATATATAATATAATATAATATATATATAATATAATATAATATATATATAATATAATATAATATATATATAATATAATATATAAAATACACTGGCTGCCTGTCTATCGACAAAATTGTGTGTGTACTGTACTAGGCCAAGGAATATTTTAAGTTATATTTATATCCTCTACAAAACTTTATAGTACAAAATGTGAGCATTGTTGGCTGCTACAGTCCACTTTTCGACGTTCGTAGGAGTCACTTGAGAAGTTGAGGAAGGTAGCGGTTATTGGGGGAGGGAAGGATAAAGCTCATCACAAACAACGTTACAGAGTCGTATCTAGTACCCGCAGGAAAATAAGCAACGGAAGCAGGAATCAGTCGCGTGGATCAGCAACACGGACATAACCAAATACAAGAAGAAACAACACAGGTTGTGGAAGCTCGCAGTATGAGCATCAACAGTAACAGCAGCAACACCGGCGTTATGTGAAGTTAGCAACAGGAGTGCAAGTGCGTAGTCATGGCAGCAGCAGCAGTGTCAAGAGGAGGCAACGTAGACAAGAGATGCACATTAACGTCAATGAGGAACAGCAGGAAGGAGACACCCAGAGCAACGACCATGAGGTGACCTCTGCACAGGGAACACAACCATAAGGTTCACTTCTTCCCAAGTACATTCCTCATACAGTACTTGGGTTTTATTTGTAAATAATTAACTCGCTCTGTCTCTCTCCGTCTCGCTATCTGTCTCCTTTTTTTCTTTCTTTTAGATGAATACTGTGTATTATTCATATACACACACACTCCGATGCTTCCACACATGTTATGTTTGAGGCTGTACTCACCCCATACTCATCCTGTGAGCAGTAGCGCAAAAAGCATTACAGGGGGCACAAAAGGCCTTTATCAGACCTCAACGGAGATTATTACATAAACAATTTCATCTATCCTTCACGCCTTATAATTACAATGTCAGCTAGTTACAGAGCATGGTTATGTTCAGGAGTTCGTGGAGCTCCTGGATTGTCTGATCATATGGTGGACGGTGTTTTGCCGCTCTCCTTAGGGCCTTATTTTGTACTGCTTGTAGTTTTTGTATGTTGGTTTTCTTTATGGTGTGTAGTGGTACTGGGGGATACTCTAGATGCGGTATTGTATAGAGCCTTATACAAGTCTAGGTGTATGTTTGTACTAAGGCTTCGGAATCTTCTCAGTTTTCCTAAGGCTGCTTTGGCTTTATTTTGTTTGATCTTTACGTGGATTTGTATCTTTGTTCTATTGATCATGAGTCCCAGTATTCTGCCTACATCCGCATATTGGATCGGACGGTTGTCAAGTATTATGGGATCTGAGTTTCTTTTCGCAATGTGTATTATCTGGAACTTTTGTTTATTTGTGCTTATTTTCCATTGCTTCTCAAAGTTGTTTATGGATTCAATTGCCGCCTTGGTCTTGTCGGCTGGTAGCGGCTTTGATGGACCCGGTTGGCATATTATTTGGGTGGCATCGTCAGCGTATGTGATGTATTCTCCATGTTGGGGTTGGGGCAGGTCAGCTGTATATATGTTGAATAGAGTGGGGGAGAGGCAGCTTCCTTATGGTACTCCACTTTTCAGTTCTATTACGTCACCCAAGTAGTTGCCGATATTGAGCTATAGATGTCTATAAAGCTGCAGAGAATAGCAGTAAATCTCTGTGGAAGTCCTAGCTCAGATATCTTATATTTTAGGCCTGTGTACCAAAGTTTGTCGAAGGCTTTCGTAAAATCTCTAAGCACTATATTACACTGATCTTTTTTCGACATTGCATTGGCTATATGCTCATAGGTCGGGTCTGTAGCTGTATGGGGCCCCTCTGCGGTTTCTAAACCCATGTTGCCTGGTGTTATACTTCCTCTTCCATGTACTTCACAAGTCTCCGATTATTTTTCGAATATTTTACTTGGGACTTCGAGGAGGGAAATTGGTCTGTAATTATCAGTTTGCGTTGGAGATTTTTCTGGCTTGGGGATTAATCTGATTGTGGCATTTTTGAAATATGTAGAAAATAGTCCAGATACAAGATCTGCATTTACTATACGTGTGTATTGATGGAGCCGAGGGTAGCCAAGGCAGCCAAGCCCCGGGGGGGAAGAATAACTCTCAAAACCCACTTTAAGTATACTCCAGGGATGGACTGGTGGGTAGAGCGTGGTGGGGCGGGGGGGATATGGTAAGGATGGGGGCCGACACGTAGCGTGAATATTGTGGTTAGTGAACCTGGTCTGAGAAAGCGACAGTGAGAGAAAAGTGAAACTACGATGATGTGCGTGTGTAGTGTCTGTGTGGCCGGAGCCCCAGACGGTGTTCCTGGTCCCGGCTGCCTGCTGCTCCTCTCCCCGATTGCCATTTTCCCTTCCAGTTGACTCCTCTGGTGCAGTATTTACTTCTCCCCCTCAACTATGTGCGTGTGCATGGGTGTGCGTGCGTGCCGCTGGCGCCTGTACATATTAGCACGCACGTGTGTATCATTGCCTCGTGGTAATGCCTGTAGCTTGACCTGCCTCGTGTGATTGAATAGGCGCTGCTATGGACTATGTTCTGTGCATATACCAGTGTGTTGAAGCGTGTAGTTGATAACTACTGTAGTTGGAAATACAGGTGTTAGGGGGCTGCCCCCCCCCCCCTCCACCTCTGACCACGAGAGTAGCGTCAGTGGATGGTGTAGACTAAATATATAATTACATATGGCCTGGTGTAATGGTATGACTGCTATTGTGGCTCGGTGTGGTGTTGATATGACCAGTGTGTACACTGATAACCTGACAATGTCCTTGGTAGCATAGTGGTGGTGTAGTGGTAATGGTGGCGCATGTGTGTACGTTAAAGAGAGAAATTTCTGCGTCTGAAAATTCATGCCCTCTCACTCAAACGAGTACAAGTGTCCAACGTTGACATAGTAATGGTGACTTTGTCATCCATGATTGCACTCAACTCCTCGAGGCATAACTATACCATGCTTGTGTCAGAAGCATGACATGTGTAACATAATCATCCGTGATGGACTCTGAACCTGTCTTCCATCCCATATTGGCATGATGGAACTAGTGAGTTAGCCAAAGCACGTGGTCTTAAAGAGGGGAATTGATTATTTATGTGAACTCCCCAAGGGCAGTAATATTCCGAGAACGTCAACAAACTTTAATAGACCCGAAACAAAGTTAAATTTGGACTAGCAATTTCATCCCTCTTACTACTATGCACAAAAAGCCACATATCTATGAATCTTAAAATAAAGTCGGCAGACTTCTGACGTCATTACTGCTTGGCTTAGGCTCTGCTACAGTTCCTCTTTGAGTTTATGCCACCTGCTGAAGTAAATCTGGCCAAACGTAAACTGTGAGCAGAGCTATTCACATACCTTACGTCACTATGTAATTGAATGTGTAAAAATCCAACCCAAGAGCTTAGAGACAACTCATCTCCAATGTTCAAGAAATGTACTTGTATTTTATACTTGACATGTTATCTAATATCCTAGGCAGGTATTACAAGTTTGCCGAGTGTAGATTTGCATGCCCTGTAACCTTGCACTCCCCGCACATCTCGCATGTGCTTATCTCACGTTACCAGTCCTCGTGGCCTTCCTCCTGCAACCATAAACTGGAAGTGGGAATCGTCTCCGGCGGGGTTACGTTTTGACCACACACCGTTAACTCATGGACACTTAATGGAACAAGAGACCTACACCTTTGTGTCAGAACTGTAGAGCTTGTCGGAGCTTCTCTCTCTCTCTCTCTGTCACAGGCACACACATCCTGGTTGATTGTCCGGACTTTCCGGATGATTGGAAGTCTTGGTGTATCACTGTGTCTCTGTGTCACTTGTCCCTTGATACAATCCTCGGTGAAGCTGATACCTCGAGCGTCACTCGTCCTGTCTCCTTCCTCTCTCGTATTAGTGTTCTGAATGATATCTAGGCATTCTGTGTGACACGGTGGTAAATAATATTTCAGGCTTGACATCTCCGTTTCATAATTACTTGCTTATCTCATGACCATGTGCTGTAACGTTAACTACAGTAATGTAAGTAAATTAATATATTATACAGCCTCAATATATATATATATATATATATATATATATATATATATATATATATATATATATATATATATATATATATATATATATAATACATATATATATATATATATATATTGAGGCTATATAATGGGATGGACCCAGGGCTCCTCACCTCCTCAGGCACACGCGCGGGTTCCATTCCATTTTATGGTCAGTATATATTAATAGATTCGCCAAGTTCTTATGATTTTATCGCGCAACATAAGTAGGTCACTACCCCTGCAACTTTTACACAAATGTAAGGCAAATAAAATCCGTAACTCGGTCGCTACAGATGTAAATTCACACACAAATCACAATAGCGTGATACATCAAATGAACAAATCCACAGGGGATTGTCCAACAACAAATCGACAACAAATCTTTTACCATGTGGCGCAGTCGACTAAGGCGCGTCTGGGATCATCCCGGACGTCGGTTCGAACCCTCATCACGGCCCCTGTGGATTTGTTCAGATGTAGATTGTTTTACCTATAGAAAATGGGGTCAGTTCCTGAGCGCAGTATGTGCCTGTATAACAAATTCTCTCGAATAATACATCGCATTTTGACGAATAAATCCCGTAAGGCTGAAAATGTACTAAAAATCTGTTCGTGGGTTCTCGGTTAGGATAGATTCCGGTAATTTGGTACATAAGTTTAGTGATGTTGTGATCGCTATAGAGGACGGGCTGGGCTGTAACCTGAATTAAGTCCCACTTAGCGACTGTCAGCCACAGGTCTTGAGTATATAGGCAGGACGACAACCTCTCTCTCAAGGCGTGTTACACTTCACAAACACAAAGGCTCCATTAAAGATCACATAATTTCTGCACGCCGCCAGACCACCATTAGAGATCCTGACCATCAACACCAAAATAGTTACAACGAAATTACGTGACTCATCACACCTTCATGGATTACATAGTGCTGGATTTGCCAAAGTGGTTGTGCACTGTTCCTTCATTCCTTTGTTTATTAACTTTATCCTAATATTCCAGTTCTTTGTCCTCATATTCCAGCTCTTTATCATCATGTTCTTTCATTACAACATCTCGGTGCAGTTTTCAATTATGTCCTCGTTTTACTGGTCTTGGCTTTGAACTTTGCATCTCTGTTGTCTATTTGGTCAAGTCTCCTTAGAAGCCTGTATGCTGTTATCATGTATAACTTATTACTCCTTTTCTAACAAGTACTCGACTAGTTGTACTCAAATAGTTGTGCTTGCGGGGGTTGAGCTCTGGCTCTTTTGGTCCCGCCTCTCGACTGTCAATCAACCGGTGTACAGATTCCTGAGCCTACTGGGATCTGTCATATCTACATTTGAAACTGTGTATGGAGTCAGCCTTCACCACATCACTGCCTAATGCATTCCACCTGTTAACTACTCTGGCACTGAAAAAGTTCTTTCTAACGTCCCTGTGGTTCATTTGGGTACTCAGTTTCCACCTGTGTCCCCTTGTTCGTGTACCACCGGTGTTAAACATTTTATCCTTATCAACCCTGTCAGTTCCTGAGAATTTTGTAGGTGATCATGTCTCCCCTTTACTATCTTCCAGTGTCGTAAGGTACATTTCCCGCAGCCTTTCCTCGTAACTCATGCCTCTTAGTTCTGGGACTAGCCTAGTGGCATACCTCTGAACTTTTCCCAGCTTCGTCTTGTGCTTGACAAGGTGCGGGCTCCATGCTGGGGAACGGTTCACGGGTTATCACAGAACCCCCATATACTTGGAGACGTTGTCCGGGCTCCATTTTGGGGCTGCGTACTCCAGGATTGGTCTTACATATGCGGTATCTCGCACTTAAGTGTTGTAAGGTCAAATTTGTCTGTTTTCTTCATAGCTCATAAACTAACCTATTTGCATATCTTTGCATCTTAACTAGTTTTAGATTAAGACAGCATGATAAAGAGCAAGTTTGACATTGGTTGCCTCAAGCGGTAGGAAGACTTCTTTGTCAAAGTTCCCGAAGGCCACACGAACGTTACCCATTGTGGCATATCCTGCCCAAGTTGTGCTGATGCGTGCCTCTGGTGTTGGAGTGTGAATAATGCCTATTCTAACCAGAGAAATAATAATGATGATGATTTAAGATTCAGCTACTGGGAACAAAAAGTGCCAAGTAGCACGGGCTCTGGTGAGCCCGTAGTTGACTGACCTGGTACAGGAGCGGGGCTGTGACTGGACCAGAGAAGATTTAGGTGTCTTTGAGGTGGTAGAGGTGAGGGGAATCAGGGATTTAAAGCGTTCACCTTTCTTAGGGAGAGGATTAAGAATACTGTAGCATGTTAACTGGAAGAGGGGGGAAAAGTTTTAGATGCTAAACAATGGATAAACATGCGAGCCATGTTTATCCATTGTTTAGGTGCAATGTTTAGGTAATAGGTGCAAGCTCAGTACCACATAAGGTGGCACTGGGATGGCCCTCAGGGTGGCACAACTTGGTTATTAGGAAAGAGAGAGGCATAAGATTATCTGGCAGCGGCAGATATGTCAGACATGAGTAAAGTTACAGTTAGAAGAATGTAACCAAGGAGGAAAATAAGAGCCAGATGTTACAAGCGATATTTAGTGAGAGTCTAGAGGGAAAACTCTCAGAGTTTGAAGACATTTTGCTCTGCTTATTATGGAAGTTGTGCATAGGAGTCAGAGGGAAAACCAGTCTTAGCATGGATCTCTGTAGAGACAAAGGAAATGGGTACATGCAGGAGGAGAACCTTGTCAGGTTACGAATGGTCTAAATTAGCTTTTACTATTTTTCTTAAATACATGTTGTGATTTAATGATGTAGGCTTTCTGACTCTTTAGTCAGTCTTTCCCCCCCCCCCCCGAATGATAAACTTTATCTTAAGGTTAAACTTTAATTTAAACTTTAAATTTATTTTAAACTTTATTTAAATTTTAATTTTAAACTTTATTAAGGAGAGGACACTATGGGGAACTTCAAAATTTTTTTAATGAGTGTAATTGGACAGAATTGTTGCTAGGCAGGGAAGTAAATGAAATGTATGCCAAATTTTTAAAAATATACGAGGAAGGCACACAAACATTCATACCAAAACAGAGGTGCAGGGCCAGAAAACAGGATTGGTTCGACAGAAATTGTGAGAGGGCAAGAGACCAAAAGACACAAAAATGGAATCAGTATAGGAAGAGGCCAAACCCTCAAACATACCAGCGATACAAAGATGCGAGAAACAACTATACGGCAGTAAGGAGAGAGGCAGAAAGAAATTTTGAAAAGGGGATAGCGGATAAATGTAAAACAGAACCGGGCCTATTCTACAAATTCATAAACAACAAATTGCAGGTAAAGGATAATATCCAGAGGTTGAAAATGGGAAACAGATTCACGGAAAATGAAAATGAAATGTGTGAAACATTAAATGAAAAGTTCCAAAGTGTGTTTGTACAAAATGAAATCTTCAGAGAACCAGACACAATGGGAATTCCAGAGCACAACATAGAGCGGATAGAGGTGTCTAGAGATGAAGTGGAAAATATGCTCAAGGAGCTCAGTAAGAACAAAGCAGCTGGCCCAGATGGAGTTTCACCATGGGTTCTGAGAGAATGTGCATCTGAGCTCAGCATTCCAATTCACCTGATCTTTCAGGCATCCCTGTGTACAGGAATCGTAGCAGACGTGTGGAAACAGGCTAACATAGTTCCAATCTACAAAAATGGCAGCAGGGAAGACCCCCTCAATTATAGACCTGTATCATTGACAAGTGTAATAGTGAAAGTATTGGAAAAACTAATCAAAACTAAATGGGTAGAACACCTGGAGAGAAATGATATAATATCAGACAGACAGTATGGTTTTCGATCTGGAAGATCCTGTGTATCGAATTTACTCAGTTTCTATGATCGAGCCACAGAGATATTACAGGAAAGAGATGGTTGGGTTGACTGCATCTATCTGGACCTAAAAAAGGCTTTCGACAGAGTTCCACATAAGAGGTTGTTCTGGAAACTGGAAAATATTGGAGGGGTGACAGGTAAGCTTCTAACATGGATGATAAATTTTCTGACTGATAGAAAAATGAGGGCAGTAATCAGAGGCAATGTATCGGAATGGAGAAATGTCACAAGTGGAGTACCACAGGGTTCAGTTCTTGCACCAGTGATGTTTATTGTCTACATAAATGATCTACCAGTTGGTATACAGAATTATATGAACATGTTTGCTGATGATGCTAAGATAATAGGAAGGATAAAAAATTTAGATGACTGTCATGCCCTTCAAGAAGACCTGGACAAAATAAGTATATGGAGCACCACTTGGCAAATGGAATTTAATGTAAGTAAATGTCATGTTATGGAATGTGGAATAGGAGAACATAGACCCCACACAACCTATATATTATGTGAGAAATCTTTAAAGAATTCTGATAAAGAAAGAGATCTAGGAGTGGTTTTAGATAGAAAACTATCACCTGAGGACCACATAAAGAATATTGTGCAAGGAGCCTATGCTATGCTTTCTAACTTCAGAATTGCATTTAAATACATGGATGGCGATATACTAAAGAAATTGTTCATGACTTTTGTTAGCCCAAAGCTAGAATATGCAGCTGTTGTGTGGTGCCCATATCTTAAGAAGCACATCAACAAACTGGAAAAGGTGCAAAGACATGCTACTAAGTGGCTCCCAGAACTGAAGGGCAAGAGCTACGAGGAGAGGTTAGAAGCATTAAATATGCCAAAACTAGAAGACAGAAGAAAAAGAGGTGATATGATCACTACGTACAAAATAGTAACAGGAATTGATAAAATCGACAGGGAAGACTTCCTGAGACCTGGAACTTCAAGAACAAGAGGTCATAGATTTAAACTAGCTAAACACAGATGCCGAAGAAATATAAGAAAATTCACCTTCGCAAATAGTGGTAGACGGTTGGAACAAGTTAAGTGAGAAGGTGGTGGAGGCCAAGACCGTCAGTAGTTTCAAAGCGTTATATGACAAAGAGTGCTGGGAAGACAGGACACCACGAGCGTAGCTCTCATCCTGTAACTACACTTAGGTAATTACACACTCTCTCACTCACTCTCTCTCACACTCACACTCTCACACACTCACACTCTCACACACTCACACTCTCACACACTCACACTCTCACACACTCACACTCTCACACACTCACACTCTCACACACTCACACTCTCACACACTCACACTCTCACACACACTCTCACACACTCTCACACACTCTCACACACTCTCACACACTCTCACACACTCTCACACACTCTCACACACTCTCACACACTCTCACACACTCTCACACACTCTCACACACTCACACACTCTCACACACTCTCACACACTCTCACACACTCTCACACACTCTCACACACTCTCACACACTCTCACACACTCTCACACACTCACACACTCTCACACACTCTCACACACTCTCTCACACTCTCACACACTCTCTCACACACACTCACACACTCTCTCACACACACTCACACTCACTCACACTCACTCACTCTCACACTCTCACTCTCACTCTCACTCTCACTCTCACACACTCTCACTCTCACACTCTCACACTCACTCTCACACTCACTCTCACACTCACACTCACTCTTACACTCACACTCTCACTCTCACACTCTCACACTCTCACACTCACTCTCACACTCACTCTCACACTCACTCACACTCTCACTCTCACTCACACTCACACTCACACTCTCACTCACTCACTCTCACTACATGGTAAATTTCTTAACATGGGTTATTGTAAACCAGCACATAGGTAAATATCTTAATTAAATCAGTGAATATCCCAATATTTGTAAACAAAGTATGATCTATTCTCAAATGAGACGTGCAATAAAACCTTGTTTCCTTGAAAGCTCCTTCACCACGATATTAGCTGAAATAAGCAGATACCCATTAATGAGTATTCAATAGTCTTCGGCAAGTCTTTCAGTCAATCAAGTACAGGAATTGAACTCATGAACACCAACCATGAGTTTTAGCATCAATACCTACAAATTACAATATAAGCTTCTAATGGGCCACAGTTACAGGAAGTAAAAATAAGAACAACAATTGTATTACAGTCATGTTATTCCAGTGTGTGTAGAACGTAGAACATTCACGTTATCCCAGTGTGTGTGTGTAGTTTAGAACAGTCACGTTATTCAATGCATTGGCTTCGATAGGTTAAGTGGGTTGCTTGGGTTCATACATTTCTGGTGAGACAAAACAGTATATTTTACGCAATGGCAAATCTAGAAATGGACTGGTTTGACAGCAGACAGAGATGTGGACTTGCTGTGTTGTAACAATACAAGCACCTATAAGGCGTAATGGCTCATAATAATTACGCAAATGAGACATTTGCAGCTATAATTAAACGAGGAAAACTGTGCTGAATTTCGATGCCGTGGCAGCATATATCTGATAAGACATCACTTGAAATGAGCCAGTCGTTGAGCGTTGTGATATGGGCAAGTAAGGTATTTTCTGTAAGGGTGACCCCCCATGAAGATTTATGCTAAGACATAAATTGCTGAATTCATTTATCAATGTCAGGCACATCTGAGAAATGTGCACATTTCTCAGAAATATACAGAGCATATATGTCTCCTGTTATCTAGGATAATCTCTACTCTATTCCCTGGCTATACCTAGTGATTGGACCCAGCAATCAGCTTTATCTTTGATAAGAGGCAATAACACCCACAACTTCCTCCCATCGTCAACACACACGCCTTTTGTCCCTTTGAAGTGTTTATTGCACGTACGCTCACTTTTACTATGCACCCCATACCCATCACATGGGCGGTGGTGGAAAGGCTCACATGCACATACTGTATTGTATGTGTGTAGAGAAACTTGCAACTTGGCCTAGTTGGCCAGGTTACCTAATGGGCCTAATTTTTCTAAAATAATGTGCATATATATATTTTTTTTCCTTGTGGAATGATTCAGCTTTCCATAACATATGATTTTTTATTTAAACTAATATAGAATTTTATCTAACCTAACGTAACTCAGTAATTCATGTTCTTAATATAATAACATTAATTTGAAGTAACTACTGTATATCTTAGCAGATACTATATGGAAAAAGACATACATAGTTCTGATCTATAAAAATGGTAGCAGAGAAGACCCTCTAAATTATAGACTGTATGTATCATTGAGAAATGTTGTAATCAAAACGCTAGAAAAACAATTCAAATTAAATGAGTAGAATTACCTGGTAAGAAATGACATGACATGGTATGACTTTTAAACAGGAAAATCCTGTGTAACAAATTTACTTACTGTAGTTTGAATTATTTACAATATTCGCATATATTTAAGATTTTATTTACAATATTCAAAGAGATCTTGCAGGAAACAGATGGTTGGGTTGATTGGATTTGTCTGGACCTAAGACAGGCTTTTGACAGTTCTACTCAAGTGGTTGTTTTGGAAGCTGGAACATGCTGGAGGGGGTTACAGGATGACAAATTTTCTGACAATAATAAAGGAGGTGTTAAATGTACCATATTTAGAAAGAAGATACAGTACTGTATTAGAGAAATAAGAAAAAGTATTAGTAATTTTAGGCACTGTACTCGTTACTTATGAATCCTCCTCTGTTTATATATACAGTACAGTAGTTTTTATAATAATAATAATAATTTATTTAGGAAAAGTACATACATAGTTGCAGAGTTACAGTACAAACATTGTTTGATTTAAAGATAGAGGTAGTACATACAATACCTAAAGCCACCAGTATGCATAGTTTCGGGCAACGCTATGCATACTTTTATGCATACTTAGGGCGTTTTTATGTATGTACTCTTACCTAAATAGACATTATCATAAGAATCAACAAAATTGACAATTCTTGAAAACTGCAGATTTACCCTGTGTAGTGGTAAGACGGGATACCACAAGAACCAATGAAACGGTTCATGAGTGTGTATCCAACACTCTCATCCTGTAACTGTACTTAGGTAATTGCACATGCTTGCATGTTCAGAGACCAACACAGGCTCTAGCAAATACTCGACCCTGCAAGTAGAACTGGGCAAGTACATTGTACACACATACAAAACCCCATTTCCTGATGAGACAAAAGGTGTATGTGTTTAAGGTGTTGCATTTGGTATTAGGAGAGTTCATTTTGAGCAAGTTGGCAGCAGTCTTCATTCTTTTGGTGTTGGTAGATGTAATGTTTCTGCCAAATGACAGAAAATGTGATGCCTACCAACATTGAACAGAAGATGCAGGTCATTGTTAGCTTCAAGAGTAAGAAATTTGCCAATTTGCTCATAGAGAACTTATGATATTGCATTTAGTATCAATATAAGAGACTAATGCTGTTTATTCCTTTACATGTCCACTTGTGGACTGTCAGCCATAGTGCTCTAAGTATATAGGCAGGACAACATCCATTTCAAGGCATCTTACAATACACAAACAGTCTCCATTAAAGATCACACAATTTCTGCACATACCCACACCATCTCTAAACATCCTGACCATCAACACCTGATCAACAACGGCTAGATATATCTGACCTTTGATTTCACAGTGACTTGTGACATACTAGTTATTTATCTAATATTTGATTTGATTTTGTGTTAATGTAATCAAGACACTAGTGACACTTGCTCCTTTTCAGGCATTCCACTTACGAGACATCAGATGTGAACGACCAAGGTTTCTCAGCAAGTCCTTCTGTGGTTTTCTGACCTTCAATATTGTGACATATTCCCTCCTGGTGGCAGAAATTCTTCTTACCAGGGAAGCGCAAACCCAGGAAGAGAGGGTTAGTCTCCATTTTGTGTTATCATATATTAGGGGCTGGATAAATTTCATTTCCCCCATTCTGTTAAATATTTTCTTCAACCAGTTAAATTTTCTAATACTGTACATACAATAATTATATTCCTTGGGTATTAAAAAGGTATATACCAAAGAATTACTGGAAATTGCTAAGTTGTTGAAAATAATGATGCCAGTCAATATTGTGCATTTCATACTATTCTGGTATGTTTATCTTGATTTGTAGTTAATGTGGGAGTATTATTCAAATATGTTTAGATTTTCTAAAGGTACAAATGAAGTAGGTATGGTTACACCATCATATTTTTATAATGTTTATAATGATAAATTAGTGACAGCATTACCTTACAACAGATAAATGAAGAAAAGGACCATGGAGTCAGAATCAGTCATTCACGAAAAGTTGCACAACAAGTGGGAGCAGCAGTAAAAAAGCGAACCAAACCCTGGGAATAATCAAGCATACCTTTACCTTCAAGGAAAAGAAAGTAGTCGTTCAATTGTATTAGTTTGGTGGGTGCCCCCACCTGGATTATTGTATCCAGGCATGGAGATCTCTTCTTCAGATGAGACATACTATAGCTGCTCTGGAGAAG
>NC_091179.1:9294369-9499369 GCF_040958095.1 Procambarus clarkii
CATGGAACTGCCTTCCTGCCAAAACTAAATGCCAAAACTGTGTAAAGTTTTATAATCTACCTGGAAAAGATCATAAAGGCAAATGAGGAGACCTTCGACAAGCCGCTGGCTTCCTGTCCTCGTCGAGGCCACTAGGGTTAGTGGCTCTTGGGTAAATTGGGTAAATCAGATATGCTAAAGATGCAAATACTGTACACAAGCATCCACAGATAATGGCTGAAGAAGTTTGCTTCTTGGCTTGGACTTGCATATCTGAATAAAAAATAGACAAAATTACATACAGTAAGTTTTTATATATATATAAATTTTGGGAGTACCCTGTACAGTACAGTTTAGTTGGAATTTAGAAAAAATACAAACTATTATTAGCTGTGTGTGGAAGAGTGAATGTAAATAAGTTATGCTGATGATGAAATTTGCTTAGGAAAATTATTAGTTATACAGATATAGGCTATCATCTAAGTAATTTTTTAATCATTATTTTTTTTTGTCTCATGAATAACTGCCAAATCGATTTATGTTAAACTTTGTGAGATTTTGTTTATTCCACCTGTGTCATTTGGGAACAATAATATTGTTGTCGACTGTAACATTTGTCTCGTCCTTTTCAGAGTTTTTTAAGTCACGTGTTTAATGGCTGCTATGCTGTCTTGCTGTTCATAGTAGTCGTGTTCTTCTTAATATATGGAGTTGAAGTGTACTTTAAGGTGCGTACTTTATTATTATGTTCACCCTCCCTAGGTTTTTAGTCTTTAATGCTGCTGCTGATTTTGTTTCTCATTGCTAAGGAAAATGAGCTTATTAGGCTTATTGAGGTCCCTACCCCACCTAGGCCAATGACTTGTCTTTTCCATGATGTAGTCCACAGCAGTTGTATAATATCAAAGTATTACCCAAACATCTATGTTCTGTGTGGGAATTGAACCTGTGAACTTTGGGATCTGAAGTGAGTGCACTGTTCACTATCCTGTACCAGTGGTTAGTAAATAAGTACTGAGAAATTTGGTAACTGTTGTGGGTTGCACCCTAGAGATTATCATTGGCTTAAGAGCACTTTGATCATCCCCAACAGGCTTGTTGTTCCTGGCAATGGGAAGCTAAAGCTTTTAGTTTTTAGTTAATGTAGGATATTTTAGGGCCAGAAATGTATGTAGAGGAACACATTATATTTATGAGTAGGCTATCAAGCATTTGCAGGCGATGAGTCACAATAACGTGGCTGAAGTATGATGACCAGACCACACACTAGAAATTGAAGAGACGACGTTTCGGTCCGTCCTGGACCATTCTCACAATCGACTTGAGAATGGTCCAGGACGGACCGAAACGTCGTCGTCTCTTCAATTTCTAGTGTGTGGTCTGGTTATCAAGCATTTGTTTAAATTTTTACTGGTATATTTTGAAGTGACTAGTTGTTAGGACAATATGAGCTGGACATGTTCTCCCGGTCCTTTGGTATCCAAATTCAAGGTAAATTAATATATAAAAGCTCTCATTACACTGTGCATTACTTTAGATTATTATATGTGGTAAAAAAATATAAAATACCTGATTCATGAATGATTTGTGTGTTAAACGAGAACTTGGTAATATTGTTGCTTAAGGCCTAGTTACCTGTGGTTTGTGTTGTAATTGATGTGGGCGTCTTCTGTATTGTAGGTACGTGGGGGCTTCGTAAGTGACACCATTATTGTGGGCAACGTTCATTCTCGAACCCCTCCCCAAGACCATCACCTTCCTCCCCTCCTTGATCCTGTTGATCCAGATTCCCTACAATCTCCATCCTCATCCTCACTTGATCCTCTCACTGTACCTTCCCCAAAGAAGTCTTCCTCTAAATCAACACCATCTGTGGTTAAACCTTCAAGGGAGCAAGAACAGGATCCATCCACCCAACGCCTTGTGGCAGAGCAGGTGTGTTACGTGTCGAACTGGAGGTGCATTTGTGTTTGAAGCATATACCTTAACGTTTTATTAGCACTTTAGCATTTCTTTTTATTAAGTTTCAAATTTTCTGGTATTTTTAAGTATCGTCTAAATAATTGGCAATTTTAAATAAATTATCACATGCATATATATACAGTATTAATTTATGTCTTAGCAGTATTATTGACTCTTCAGTTATGGCAAATTTGGATGTGGTTTTGTAGCTTTGCAGTCAATTTTGTTTTGTGATGTTGACTATATTTTGTGTGTATTCAAGTTGTGCTTCTGTCTACAATCCAAGTTTGTTTTTTGAACCATTTTCCTTTTGTTTAAATGATTTGTGATGTGTGGTAATAATTTGTTTAGGAACTGTACCTCGTTCTGTCAAGGTTTCAAATGTTATCCTTCTCAAGTTACAGGTGGTCGGGGAGTTTACTGGTGAAGCTCCTCCACACAGAGGCATTGATCAATCACAGCTTCATCAGTCCCGGTTTGGGCTGGTGTTTCAAGCCTGTATGTTGATGATCACTGTCTGCTTCCTCTTTTCTGATGTGCTGGGAGGATTTTGGAAAAATAGGTAAGACAAATTGAATAAAAGCCTTTTATTCATTATCTTCATTAGTGTCTGCATTTCATGACAACAGTTCTTATATTATTACCTTCCAGAAAAGGTTTGTATTAAAACTGCTTTTAATGGAAGCTCTCAATGGCATGAAGCAACAAACCAAGTTCTAAAGTGTTATTCCAAATTTGACCCGGAATGTAAGATATCTCAGACCTACATATTATCAGTCTTCCATGAAGATATGCAAGGATTATCATTCAGAAACAGCAATACCATTAGCCTGCATATCTCTAATTTTGATGAGTGAGTATGGGAGCTAGACTTAGACTCTGTCTTAAATAAGAAATGAGTCAATGTAAAAAAATAGATGGTTCTTTCATAAAGTCACATGGAAATAGTTTAGCTTTCTTTCTTTACCTTTTTTAACAAGGTGAGGAGCACCTTGCATCTCACTTTCTTGCCTTATTGTTTCTTCCACTTTTTCCATTATTCGACTTGGTAATGATACAGGACGGACCAAAACATCGTTGTTTCTTCATTTTCTGATGATTGGTTTGGTCATATCTTCAGCCACATTGTGACTCATCTGTATAATTCATATTTAGGTAAAGAAATACTATAATACATTTTATGCTGTTTCACTTATAGATCAGGGTAGCAAGTTCAGGAACTGTTTGATATCAGTTGTTAGCCATCTCCTAAAGACTCAGACATGTACCACATGCTGAAGGATATGAAGTGTTGGCTTAACTTTTGTATACTGAATACATATTGACCAAATATTGCTTAAAAGGAGTTCAGGGTTTATTTATCAGGCATACAAAAGAGCTGGAAAAATCACTTAATACCTCACAAGCTTAAAAGTTTGTTAATTATAAAGAAAAATAAATTTGTCATTTTTAATGTTACCATTAACTGGTTAAACACTTGCTATGTAATTTTAATTAGAGATGCACATTTTAACAGCTTTCACATTTATTTTGTTGAAATGCTGTTTCTGCACAGTGGATGGGGTATTGTTGAACTCGAGCAGATGTAAAGGAAATAAACGTTAGGGTGATGTCAGTGGTCATCAACAAGCACCAGTTGTCAATCGCCTGTCAGAGACTGGAAGCTGATAAGCTTATTGAGGTCTTCCTAGCCAGTGACTAACCATTGTTCAGGATGTGACCCTATTTATTGCTAGGTGACAGAGGCAACACATTAGGAAACATTGGCCTATCTGGAACTCGAGCCCACACCAACGGGTTGTGACCATCTATGCTAATAGATGCACTGCAAATGCAAAATTGTTGCTGTAAGTAACCTGTAGTAATTCATGTGAGGGCCTCTAACTCTAGTGACTTTCCAAAGATTTCTCCATTTTTCTTGTGGATGTTTTCCTGTCGAGTTTTGAACCGAAGAGTTTTGAACCGAAGTACAGGGCAGTACCGTCTTAGTGTTTATGGCTTTGGCAAGTAAGTGATTCCATGGATAAAATAGTATCGGTTGTCTGTGTGACATTGTGACTTGTTGAGGTTGAAACTATTGCCCCTTGTGCAAGTTGCACAATCTCATCAAAAAGTAGTCTGTACTGGGTATTAATATCTTCCAATTTGTTCAGTTTATTAAAGGTTTCGACGAGATCCGTCCTGTTTACAAACTTAGTTATATAATAAATTACATTTTTTAATACTGTATTTTATACATTTCCTCAGGGTTCCACTAATGTCTAGAAATGCATATGACATTATCTTTCGTGTCGTGGAGCTTGGGGTGGCATTATGGTTTCCGTGTGTCTTGTGGAACTGCATGTCCCCAGAACAGTTGTGGATCCTTAATCCTAAAAAAATTTTGAAGAGGCTTGACATTGATAGATCACTGGAGCTTGGGCAACCTGTAACGCAAAGCGGTAAGAATTGAATTTTTTTGTTTTAGCAATTAATGTTGTATGTTAGGAACTATGTATATTAGCATGGCAATTTTAAATTATTAGGCAATTCCAAATAATATTTGGAATTTTATGTGCAATTACAATTTTATAGAATTACTTAGATTTGAAACCTTGTCTGGTAGAATATCTGAAAAGCTTGGTATTCAATTGTGCACCAGGATGTGAGGATAATTAAAGAAGATGCATAATGTATTGACAGTTACTCATGAATATAATATTTGGTTAATAAAATTAAAAACAAAAAGCCTTAACTATTGACTAGTCACCTAATTTGGAAAAAAAAGTTCATACTGAGAGATGACAAAATAAATGGCCAGGAGACATACTTCTCCATCAGTTCACAAGATCACAATAATGTGATTTACTTAAGAGCAAATCTGCTCAGGATATATTATATATCAGTGTCATACTTATCTTTCATTATTTTAATACATCTTCAAAGCAGATCATATAACCAGATTCACTGTAAAAAAGGTGACTTGCTTCACAGGTCTCAACATTAAAAAGGTTCACTTAATAAGCTTGCCATAAAAGGGGCTTATTTGACAAGCTTCACCATAAGGGTTCACCTATGAGCCTCACCATTGTTCCTCTGTAATGTGGGAAATGAGTATTAAAAGTTATTAGTGATAGAAAATAGTTAGTACTTTTTATACTGAGACTAATTGCAATTTTGAGGAGTAATAATAATAATAATGATGATGATGAACCTCTTTAGTTGTTGTGCCTCTGAGAAAGATAGATGCCTCTGAGAAATATTACAGTCACTAAGAATTAGTGCCTGTAATGATATAACTACAACAGGTAATCTGTTGGTTATATTATTTACTGTAGTATAATATTGTATTAGTTTGAGAAGTCAATTATTTGCACAGAATTACAGTATCTTTGATATTTCAGTCATCTGTACTTGAGACACAGATTATAATATATTTATTTAGAACATTAATACATACCTAATTTTAATTCATAAGCTTCTAATTTTGTCCTTTAATTGAACACAAAGTTAAGTACAGGTACAGTATTAATGTTATAAATTTGCATAGGAATTCAATTAGCTTATTAGAAATTTTAATATAATTATTGGGACTTTTTGGCCAAATATAAGCAGCTAACTCTGTCAGACACCTATTGTACTACTAATGTTCATATTTTCATAGGTGAAGGAGTCTCTGGCGAGGGAAGTGCAGAATGCTGGATATGCTATGACACAGAACGCACAGATGCAGGCCCTCTCATCCAGCCGTGTGACTGCCGGGGTGATGTTGGCGCTGTGCACCATAATTGCCTCCGTAAATGGCTCATGGAGGTTAGAACTGGATATGTATACAGTGGTAACTTCGTTTACGATCGTAATCCGTTCCCAGAGACGTGTCGTGAACCAAAACAAATTTTCCCATAAGAAATAATGTAAATGTAAATTGAATTAATCTGTTCCACACCCACAAAAATATTAATTAACTTGAAAATAAATTTTATGCCGAATGACACTTTGTACTAGCTACAATACAGTACAGGTATGTAGATCTTACCTTGCATGAGTACTCTTGTTGGTGTATGGAAGATGGTGAGGAGGAGGAGAGGTGTTAGTGTTTGGGAGTCCCCTTCCATTATAACAGCAGTGATGACATTTCTGGGGTTTTCCCTTTCTTACGTTTTGCAGGCATACCACTAGGACTTGGTTGTGACTTGCTGCTTGCATGTCTTGCTAAGAATCTGTCTGTAGACACTTGTTTTTCCCTACATTTTAACACTTGTCTGTAGTGAGATGAGACATCACATTGTCTTCCTATAAATGATCTCTTGTTTTTCCTCTATCATCATCCTCGCAACTATTTTCTTAGGTTGAACGTTATCACCAACTTTCTTGGGACCCATGGCGTGATATATAACTTTTATGTTAAAAAGGAAAAAAAAAGGCAGGCAAACAATGAAATTCTTCAAAGAATTCAAGCTTTTTCAAAGAATTCGGCCATGGTTTTCACTACCCAGGATAGACTTGTAAACGGAGTGCTTCGCCCCGCGCCCCCAGTACCAAGCGCTTGTTTGACCTATACGCGTATGAACAGACGTCGTCTTCCAAGTAAACCGTCGTACACCAATTCAAATTTTACGATGAATTTGACGTCATATACCAAAAAATTCATACTTTAGGGCAGTCATCAACCGAGTTTCCACTGGTATTTGGTTTTGAATTTTTATGAATTCTTAGTGTGTGAAATTATGTAAAATAATAATTTAAATGGTTTTGTCAGTTTTTGGTTTTCATTCTTTGACAGGTTTCAGCTCAGTACTGTATCTTGGAATTTCCTCATCATATTGACTTAAAACATAAAATGCTTCAATTTTAGCAACACGTGACTGCTAACAATGTAGTCCCATAAAAAATTTCTTTCTATATCTTGAAAAAAGTCTTGCTGTACTATCTTAACACCTTTCATTACAGTATTGGGCATTGTGGTTCAATGTCCACATTTTCTTTTATTTCAATTTCAAGGGGAATGTAGAATTATAATATTTCCTTCCACTCAGGATGTGAAATGTTTTAACTTCAAGGGTATTGCTATTATCTTCCACTTCAGAAATAATATTTGAACTTCTAGCAGCACTGCTAGATTTCATTGGTGTGAAGTATTTTGAGAAAGGTTCTTTGAATGTTGGAAGGTAGGAATGCTTCGCTTTGATGTCCATAGGGAATGGAAAGGATGGGGGAGGTAGAGGGATGGGGAGATGAAATTCAGGAAGAGGATGCGGGTGTAGAGAGAGAGGAGGTTTGAAAGTTCGGTGGCCTGTCCACCATGGGTTGACATTTTTGTATGTGTTGTTTGTTTGCGTGTGTGTTATGTTGGGTTGTCAGTACATTGGCTGGGGGGGCTAGTGTTTGTGACCTTGTTGGTGTCCTAAAGCACTAGAGCCGATGGAGTTGGCTGAAGGAGGCTAATCTTAGAAACATCAGGGTAGTTACACTTCTGACGCCACGATAAATGGTTTTTTGGTTTTATATTTTTGTAGGTGTTTTATTTATATATATATTTTTTTTTTTTTTTTTTTTTTTTATTTATTTATTTATTTATTTATTTATTTTTTTTTTATTTATTTTTTTTTTTCTTTCTTTCTTTATTCTTCATTTGGTGTAGATTGGGTCCGGGATGGGCCACTCATCTGGATCGTCTGGCAGACCGCTTAGTATCTGAGGGCTTGGGAAGGCCTCATCATGGATATGTCTGATCACTTTTTGTTGGAGAGTGATTCTTCTGGTTCTGTGTGGTGGTTCGTGGATCTCGTAGTCGCTGGTGGTGTTTTCTGCTACGAAGGGATCTTCTGGGTCTGGGACATACATGTTCTTCATACGGTACAGCTGTCTTCTGGCCAGGTAGCTGAGCCTAATGTTCATTGGCTTCATGTTGAGCGTCTCATGGATCAGGTCAGTTCTCACCCTGTCCCTCAGAGTCAGGCCCTCTGCAAAGCGAAGTGCTTTGTTCTGTACTCGTTGAATCTTCAACATGTTGGATTTGTTGGTGAGGTTCAGGGGAACGTATGGGTATTCCAAGCTAGGCCTTATGATCATTCTGTACAGGTGGAGCTTGATGTGGGATGGGGCTTGGTTGAAACGGAAGAGCCTCGCCAGTGAGCCCCGGGCCATCGCTGTCTTCTGGGATACGTACTGGGAGGAGTTGAGTAGCCTGTTGAAGTTGTAACCGAGCACTGTGTTGGAGTTTGAGATGGCTATGGGTTCACCCCTGATTCTTATTCCCCCCTCATTTTCAATTGAGAAGGCCATACAGCCGACAGTGCTTAATTGAATCTTTTCTGGGTTAGTGGTGATCCTCCATTTCCTTTCCCAGTTAGCAGTCCTTGCTAGTTCTACGTTTGCCTTACGGGTTGCAGTTGCATGTTTGGCCGCTTGGCTGCTAGGGTTAGATGTTATTACGTGTGTTACGTCGTCCGCAAATTGCACGATAATGGTGTCCCTATACTCTGGTTGGGGCAGGTCATTTACAAAGATGTTGAAGAGAACCGGGCTCAAGCATGATCCTTGGGGGACTCCAGCTGTTGGGGTGAAGGCTGCGGCCTCGTTTGCCTTGAAGCTGGGGGTAACTTACCTATTCTTAAGGAAATTACTGATCAGCCTGAGGAGGGTCCAGTTTTGCACTGGTAAGTCTGCTAATTTGTACACCAGACCATCGTGCCACAGGCTGTCGAAGGCCTTGTGTACGTCCCTCGTCGCAATCAAGGCTACCTGTTTTTGCTTGCGAATTGAGCTTAAGGCGTCGTAGATGATGTTAATTGCGTGCTGGGTTGATCTATGTGCTCGAAAGCCAAACTGCTTTTCTGTGAAGAGGTTGTTGTACTCCATGTAGTAGTTAAGGCGGTTTGACATGATTTTTTCAAAGCACTTGCCTATTGAGTCTAAGAGTGAGATTGGTCGGTAGTTGCCAGGTTGGTGGGGGTCTTTCTTGGGTTTGGGAATGAATATCATCTTGGCTGACTTGAATGCTACAGGAATGTGACCCGATGCCAGCATAGCGTTGAATAGGTTGAGTATGGATTGCATAAGATTGCCTGGTAGAAGTTTGATCTGCAGCGCTTTGATCCCTGATGGTCCTGGGGCCTTATCTCTGGTGTTTTTGATGACTCCTCTCATCTCTAGCATAGTTATGGGTCTTGTTAAAGGGTGGTCGTCTTCTAGGGTTGTCAGGTCAATCAGAGGGGTGCTGTTAAGGGAGGCGGCATTTTCTGTTGTCCATTGGTTGACACGTTCAAAGTGAGTGTTGTTGAAGGCTCTGCTGTTTGAAGCTGTGAGTGTCTTTTTCCAAACTGCGCCCATGAGGTCAGCCTGATCCTGCGGGTCTTCTATTTTTTCTTGTTGCTCCTCTTCATCTTCGTCAAGGAATGTGTGTACAAGGTGGGTGAGGCTGGGGTTAACCGATCCCAGGAGCTGTCTGATCTTGCGCCAGAAAGTTCCCGGCTCCCTTTTGTACTGGTTGGCCTGTCTCACTAGGGTTCTCCAAATGTGGCTCTTGTGGGTCAGCGTAAGGTCTATGGTTTCCCTTCTGAGTGTTTGTAGGGTCAACGCTGGTGGCTGGCCTGTTTGGTAGTGGCTTTGGCAGGCTCGCTGGTACGCATTCATTTTGCCTCTGATTTCTCGGGTCGGCTTATATTGGTGGTAAGTCCTAGTGGTGGATATTTCACAAGTGGCCTCGGTTGCAAGCTGGATCCGGTTGTGGATGGTGTTTACTGCTTGGTCGATTGTTTGGGTTGGGAGGTTGTCGAACTCAAGGATGGGGTCGCCAGCAAGGAAGGTGTCATAGTCACGGGCACGTATGGTTTCCAATCTGGGCCTGGATGGTGCCACATATCTGAAGGGGGTTGCTTGGAGGGATGTGACCACAGGGATGTGATCCGACCCCACGTTCTTGCCTGGGGTTACTCTGCAGTGGAACAGGTCACAATCTCTGTTGGTCAGCACTATGTCCGGGGTGCCCCTATGGTTGCCCGCAAAGAACGTCTTAAAGTGGGGGCCTTGGAAGGAGAGGTCCCGGTTTTGCATTAGATTGAAGAGCTGCCTGCCCTTGAGGTCTGGCCTGTCAGGAGCGTTGAATAAGGCCTGATGGTGGGCATTCAGGTCTCCTGCGATGATAGTGGGGAGGTTCCTGTCGAGCAGCTTGTTCAGAGGGATGGAGGGGAGGTAGGCCAGTCTAGGTGGTAGATATGCGGTGCAGACAATGAGGGGGCCGTGTGAAGTGGTGAGTTCTATTGCAAGAAAGTTGTCGTCTTCTATGAGGATGGGGCGGTAGGAGAGCCCTCTTCTTATTAGTATTGCCACCCCACTGTACCTACCCCTGTTGACTTCCCTGGTGGAATATCCCCAGATGGAGATGTGCTGGTCTTGTCTGGCCGCTGTTTCATTGAGTAAGACAACATCTGGGTTAAGTCTGGCTACCTCCAGAGTGAGTAGGTATCTGTTGTTGAAGTAATGTCTGATGTTCACCTGAAGGATTGTGATCCCCATTATTGACTATGAGACGGAAGTGTTTGTTTGGCTGTAGTGCCAATGTTATTACATTCGGTTTGGTCGCTTCTGTTTGTGGAGGAGGGGGGTAAAGCTGTTGAGCCAGGTATCTTGTTCCTGGTTCCGGTCGGGGATTGGTTGGGGTTGGGGTTTTCCATACGTTGCTGTGCCATTGAGGGGTCTTCGGTGTCACTGCTGTTCATGATGTCGACATCCGTGGTGCTAGAGTCGCTCTCTGGTGGAGAGTTGTGGGGGCTGCTTGCCCTTGCTCCGTCCACAGGGGATGGGGTTCGGCTGTAAGTGTTGGTCCTAGGCCTCTTGGTACCGCGTTGTGTGGAATATATTGTTGTGGGGCTGCGGTGTTTGAAGCGAAATTTCCTAGGGCCCCGGATGGGGTTCCGTATGGCAAGGGAGTTTGTGATAGCTTTGAGGACGATCTGATGTGGGATTGTTTCAGGAAGGGTGGACATAGGTGTTTCCCAGGATGTCGGGGTGGAGGGGCCGGGGTTGTTCAGGGAGTTTGGAGTCTCCTGGGCGTTGGTTGAGGCCTGGGGGCGAGGAGTACTAGGGTTGGGGTTGTTGGGTTGTGCTTGGGCCTGGCCGGCGGTTGTTGTGATGTTAGGAGTCAAGTAGGCAAGCGAGTCCTCGGACATATGGTAGGAATGCTCACTTTGAGAAAATTTTGAACACCATCATTTGTGTCATTTGCAAAATAAAGGTTATTCATGAACAAGGAAACTAAATTTACAAGGTACAATCTCTCCCACATAAAATTCTAAACAGTCACATTCAACACTCCATCATGGCTCGATTCATTTACAGGGGTTACTGGCCTGACCCTTTGAGAACGTGAGTTTATTAACCTAGTTTTGGTCAAAGCCTGCCAAACTGAATGGACAATTGTCAGGAAGAATGTGAGGTGGCATGCCAGGGAAAGTCCTGTTGTATATATGGTAGTGCCATCTAGTAGTGGCCAGGGTAGGTGACTGGGCAGGCCAGCTGGTTTGCTAGAGCATTCATTGCTGTTTGTGATGCCAAAGAGGACAGTATATTTCATTTGTGCCTTCTAGAGATCACCCAAACTAGATGGTATTCTCCAGTTCTCCCTAGTGTTATTGTGAACTTTTCAGGAACTGGATTAAAAGTGTCGGCGGCACCAGTTTCAGAATATTACTCTCCCTGACTACATGTAACAATATCTACCGAGACAGTGGAATCCTATCCAAGGAAGCAACCGAGTGAGAGTGCTCAGAAAAGGTCACATTCACTATTACTTGGCTGATTTCATCTAGCCTTCTTCTATCACTTCTTATATGATTATAGTGTGTAAATTATACAGCCTAATTTATTTAGCTTATAAGTATTCTTTTTTACAGCTATTTTATGTTTTTATGTTGTAGTGGCTTGAGTGGTTAGTGAGTAGAGGAGTATTGTAATGACTGTAACACATGCAGAATTTCATACTAAATTTTTGTAAATACTAAAATAATGATTTTATCATTCCAGTGTGCTGAGAATTCTTCAGAAAATTTATCATGCAAAGTGTGTGGGGCAGTGTATCAGCTGGAGAAGGGTCGGGCATGGTGGATTGGCCAGGGGTTCACAGCACGGCACTGGCTGCAAACTGCCTCCCTGGTCACGGTCATGTGTGGCACCATAGCGGGTACTTGGGCTGTTGTTCAGATGTACGATGATGCCTACATTAGATCCCTGGCTGCTGGAGCCACTCTCTTAATCATATATGTTTGTTTAAGGTAAGAATACATAATGCTGGTGAAGTACACATTACACACTACATTTCTTTATTTATTTATTTATTTATTTATTTATTTATGCATATACAAGAATGTACATAAGGAATGTGAGGATACAAATATGGTAATTACAGTCTTGTAAAGCCACTAGCACGCACAGCGTTTCGGGCAGGTCCTTAATCTAAGAAAATTTTAAGGAGGTAAATACTTGCAAAATTTATAGACAAAAAAATGATAACAGATTACATGAAATTAAAAAAAAAAAAGATGATGAGAGAAAATTGTAGGTACAGTATATTAAAGCACATAGGTAGCTAAGATTGATTGCAATGACAGCTTGAATGGTAGTTGACAAAAATTGGTAGTCACAATACAGCATATGGCTAGCACATAAAAGAAGACAGCAATGAACACAATGATAAGGTTGTTTGATATTACATAAAAATTAGGAGATTGGGTAACACTAGGTACAGAGCAAATTTAAAGCTCAGTGTAGGAAACTAAGAGGATGAAGTTAGGTACTTTTTGGTTTTGCTTTTAAATAAGGCAAAAGTTTTAGTTTTTCAATTCACTAGGGAGTGAGTTCCATAGACTTGAAGCTATTACATCATCTATGTATGACAATTATTGCCATATTTCCATTATTATCTTTGTTTCTTATGTGTGTCCATGAACCACTACAACTCGATAATCATTTCAGTCCTCGAGCCTATAATAGCCAAAAATTTCCATGGATTATATACATTGCATTAATTTTACTGTGTACATTTAATTTCATCATATTGAATAGGGTCAGGACCAAGACCCATTGGTTAGCAGGATTATCATTGTAAACATTATTTGTATTGTTTAACTGTATTTAGAGAGCCATTAGGTAAATTAAAACTTTTGTAGTCAATAGTTATGCAATCCTGTGTATCCAGCCTTTGGAGCAAAAGGATTAAAGATCAGACTCTGCAACATGTTAATTTATCAGATATGATTTTTATTTTCACCCTGGTACTACTTGTACACTAAACTAAGCTCTTCCTCCATTGGGGGGGGGGGGCCTTCTCCTTTCTTGCCAGTCGTTGATGCTAATGCAGATGATTGTGATGTGAATTCACTGTATTGAATTTAGTTTGATGTGCATTCATTGAATTTGATGGTTGCTTCATGATAGCAACCAACTACAGTATTATTTAGGAAACATATTGGTGATTTAAAAATATTTAATTCTTTCAGTAACATTTTGGATTACTGTGTATACATCAGTATTAAAATGTAATTACCCACTTTCAAAGTCTGATCAGTAAACTCCAACTATTCGTTCTCTTGTGATTTCTCTCAATAGCTGTTTACGAATTATACTCATTGCAGATACATACAATAGTTCACATATATCAAGTAAACTTGCTGAAGAAACAGTTGGAAGTCTGGTACACTTGTGACTGGAAATACATGGCCTCAGATGATGCCTTGAAAGTTTTATGTTAAACTCTGTACTGGTGGATGTCATATAGCATGAAATATAACGGCTTTCAACTATTAAAAAGCCATTCTTATTTGAAATAATACGTTTAATCTGTCCGTGATTGTTAAAATACTCATAAAATCTTTATATTCAAACAGGTTTTTAGGATTCAATACCTTCAGTGCATACCAGCGAGCAAGATACTCGGCTGTTAAAATCCTCGGACGGCATTTTGCTCAGCGAGACCATGGCAGCACTTCTGGGGTATCTGCAGCAACAGCAAATGTTGCAACTATCAGTTCCGAAGTATCTGTGGACATGAATGCCACTGGTGTCCCTAAATTACCAGAAGCCACCATCTGAACTTAACCAATTGGTGAGGAAATAAGACAGTAGCAGAAGTAATTCCATAAAATAAGTGAATAATATATTGGTGGTGATAGTGCATCAGACAAAAGTAAAGCAGTATGGATTTTTCTGCTTACAGAAAATAAGTGAATGCTGGCATTCTCTAGTGATTAAAAGATTATATTATTATAGAGAGTAGTTGTCTTGTGCAAGATAATATTTTAGAATAGATGAAAACCCCCGGTTGAAAAGGCTGTACACAAACAAGATGATTCCTTTAAATTTCAGTATGCTTATTTACTGGTAGACAGACATTAGTATGTAATACAATACAGTACAGTACTTATTAACTGCTTACGAATTAATTCCTTTAAACTTGACTGATGCAGTTACGAAATAAAAGATAAGAGATTGGGTTGCACCAGTTGGAGCTGCTGTTTGTATCTGAGCAAAAATCTGACAATTGTGAAAAATTTCAATGAATATTTTTCAAGGCTACTAACAGTCAGTGTAGAGCTGTGTGTAGACTATAATTTTCAGTATGGTTTTCATATTGCCACAAATTATGATCCCATATTTCTAGTACCATGATACTTTTTTTTAATACAACTACAGTAGACTAGTTAATTCAGCATATATATATATATATATATATATATATATATATATATATATATATATATATATATATATATATATATATATATAAATATATATATAAATATATATATATATATATATATATAAAATATATTTCATGAATCACCTAATTTATGGTTAATGACATTATATCATAGTACAGAGCAAATCGATTGCTCTGAATTTCATTGTTCCGAATGTCTGCTATATCCAAACTAAATACTAAAGCTAATACTAAACTGCCTTGTGGCAACATTATTTGGCAGGCAGTACACCTGGTGACATCCGAATAGTTCACTCGCTCATCAAGAATAAACTTGCGCTAACTACACTTTATGATTGCTATATTGAGCCCTGACATGATACCTTCATCAAGAAAAGGGGCAAGTAAACTTTCTCTAAAGTTGAAAGATGTACAAGAAGTCTCATTCTTGAGCTGATGGGTTTGAGCTATGAAAAAAGACAGAGACCAGGCCGCCTCACCACACTGGAGGAAAGGAGAGGAGTTCTTCTTCTTTCTCCCTTTTTTTCCCCATTTCTAAATGAGGATTTTATTTCTTATAAAATTTTAAGATGAATTGACAAAGACAAAGCAGCAGTGTTCAAACCTAGAAATGGCAGAATGAAGGTCATGGATAGAAAATGGAGAAAAACGAATTGCAGCAGAAAGAACATTTTTCTGGGTTATTAAGAAGTTGAATAAATTAGATGAATAGATGAATTCATTAAAGTTAACTTGGTACAAGATTTTAAATGTAAATATGAAAAAAAAGTGGGAACTGAGTCATTGCATTAATATTGGAAGAGTTTCCTGCAAGCATTTGGAAGCTAGGGGCTAGTAGACGAGATGGTCCCTGCCAGCATGTCTAGACTAGTATATACAATACTCACACATTTTGTCCTCCCCCATGGGTACTGAGGGGGTAGAGAATGCACCTAGTAACCAATTGCAAATTATTTTCCAGAAATCATTACAAACTGAAAATAAGCAAATATCCAAATTTATGGAAATAGTGACAAAAGACCCATTAAAGCAAATCACTAGAGAAACTAAGTTAAATGGGTGGAATATCTTTAAAGAACTGCCATAATAAGACGGTAGGGATTTTGAACTGGGTCATGTGTGTAACAAATTAATTTTCATTCAGGAAAGACGTATAGACAGATTTCATCTGTTCGGATCTTGATAAGAGGCATTTGATAAAGTCCCACACAAGATGTAGATTATTAATATAGATATAAAATTTTTAAACAGAAAAGTGAGACCAGTGATCAGCAAAATAGTCATTAAATGCTACTGGTTACTGTTGACCAGACCATATACTAGAAAGTGAAGGGACGACGATGTTTCGGCCTGGACCATTTTTATGTCGAATCTTGTGAATGGTCCAGGACAGACCAAAACGTCGTCGTCCCTTCACTTTCTAGTGTGTGGTCTGGTAAACATACTTCAGCCACGTTATTGTGACTCGTCGCCTGCTGGTTACTATTTCCTGTTCATCTTGTCCTCTTCAATAATTTGGTGTATCTAGCCATACATTGAATGATAGACTGAAAGAGCACAAAATAAGTGTTAAAGCTGCAGACACAAACAATGCTCTTCTATTATGTTAGGGACTCTAATCATCATATAGATTGATCTTCTAAAATAATCTTTCCTGACTTTTACTCTAAACAGATGCCATCTTGTCGAAGTGGCTCTGATAGACAACGTAAACTTTAATTCTGTCTTTGTTGCAGTTGACTCTTCCCTTTCACACAACATAAATGCTCTTAACATTGTTAA
Organism: Procambarus clarkii; assembly: GCF_040958095.1. NCBI lineage: Eukaryota > Metazoa > Arthropoda > Malacostraca > Decapoda > Cambaridae > Procambarus > Procambarus clarkii. The sequence goes on from NC_091179.1 coordinate 9,310,787, forward strand.
TGTGATCTGACTTAGCTTTAGCCCCTCGTTCCTTTCTGTCTTTAATGATAATAGTTTTTCCTCTGCCATTTGGCTTCTTGCACTTTTCTTTATTTTTACCTTACTTTTCTTTCTTATTTATACCTTTTTCCTATTTTCCTTCTCTTCTTTCTAACCTTACCTTTAACAAATTCTCTTAATTCTTATGCTCATCTTTCTCTTACATTCATCTTGCTTTTCATCTCACTCTTACCTTATATTGTTTCTCTTCTGCTCTTGATTACACCACTTAATAATGGTCCAGGACAGACTGAAATGTAGTCCATTCTTCATTTTCAGATGCATGGATTGGGTGTAAACTCTTCAGCCATGTTATTGTGACTTATCATTTGCATATTACAAGTACAGTAACTGCATAGTTAGACCTTTTGTCTTATGTGGCATTGAATATGAGCAGCACCTCACTGTAATAAGACCTACATAAATTACTCATATTTGGTGAAATTGTGTATTTTGTCAATAAAGCTGTTACATACCTGGAGAGGGTTCTGGGGATTCTACTCCCTGAGGCCAGGCTCAACTACGGATATCTTGGTCCAACAAGCTGTTGCTTGGAGCGAACAGCAGGTCCACTACAGCCTGGTTGGTCCAGCACTTCTTGCAAGAACTTGCCTACATGTTTCTTGATTACATCCACCTTTGTTGTTAAGGCTCAGATTAGCAAAATCACATCCTCTGAAATTTGATTTGTACTCTTAAACAATTGAATATGATCCATAATTAGTGTGATTCAATGAACACAGCATAATTTATCAATCGTGCAAATTTAGCTGAAAGTTGATGCTAATGGTTATTCTGAACTCATTTAGCAAAGTACAGTGCATATTAAAGCAACCTGAAAATTTGAATTACCATGTACTGTGGTCTACTGTAGGGTAATGATTTTGGTTCATGGCATATATTTTTTATTGTGTAAATATGATAACTGATGTAAGAATTGCATATTTACTGATTTTTCTGGTTTTGGTGTGAAATCTTTGGTAGGATGCATTGGTACATATTTTGCTAACATTGATGTATTTATAAGCATTCCTTTGCTCTCACCATGTCTCATCTTATGTGATATTACAAATTTATAATAGGAAGTAAGCATAAAGGGAGATTTTATATTTTTTAAATACTGTAAAACTTCAAAAAATGTCACTGTTGGGACAAAGTGGGAGAATATTTCAGACAATAATGCCCATGTGCATTGTAATACATTTTACAACGTTAAATGGATTTACTCTGTTTTGGGGGATACAATGATTACATCACTATTTTGAGATAATTGGCATCAGTATTAAGGCCATGTATTGTTCTTCTATACTGTATCTATAAAAGAGGGTGTCTGTGTCTGTCCAAGTTTGGAGGCTAGGCATTTGAGGCTAGCCTCGCCAAACTTTGCAGGATGACTAATGGGTGTAGGGGGGATGACTTGAATATTCAGGGCTGAGTAATAGTTTTATTATTTCTTCATTATATTATTCAGGGCTCCCAACACTTAAATGGTACAACTTTTTAGGGTTGACCCTATGTAATGTTTAACAATTTCAAGAACATAAGTTAAAATGAGAAAATCCGTAGGAGCAGTGATGAGGGTTCGAACCTATGCAGTGGATGTTCCCACACACAGGTTCGAACCCTCAACAGTGCTCCTACGGATTTTCTCATAGATGCAGTCATGTTAGTGTGATTACTTTGTGTATAAGTTCAAATATTATCTACACATTTAACTTGTGCTGATACTGAAGCTAGTGTTATTAAGCAAAACATCCACTGTGTAGTTGGACTGAGCAAGAATTCCATTAATACATGTTTACTTTAATATCAATACAGTATTCATATTGCAATTTGTTTCTTTTTCTCAAGGTTAGTAACAGTAATATTCGAATTTCCTGACACTGTCTTGTTTAATGTGTATGCTTATGTGTGTGAGAATCTGTGTATATGTATGTGTGCATGCATCTATAAATTAATGGTTTTGTACATTTAGGCTATAAACAAGAATTTAAACATTGTTATTGCAATATTACACTGTAAATAGTATTGTAAATTCTGATGTACATGTTCAGAAGAAAGTGAGTAATCATATATGGTACTTGTATTCAAAACACTGAGGTGTATCTTGGACATGCAGCAGTTGTACATTCTTTCTATTTTTGCTGCACATCCTCTGGTATAGAAATGTTTAATAGTGTCAAATAATATTGTGTGTGATGGTGTTAAATGAATAACAAAATAAGCGTCATCTATTGGCTGCATTGAGTAATATTGGATTCCATGCCAGCATCAGATGTCGTGCATGATATGTCATCACCCTTTGGCTGCGACCCTTATTTTTTTTTTCTAGCCTTACCGAGCATTAAAATGCAGCTTGAAACAAAGAACTATTTTTTTTTTTTTTTAGAAAAATACCCTAAGTGCTTAATTATGTTTCTAAATATGTAATTTGGGGGGAGGGGGATATTTTCATTGTGGAAAATAATATTTGATTCCACTTTGTATTATAAAATATAGTCCAAGTACATGTACTGTAACACATTACTAAACTGTTAAACCCATATTCCTAAAATGAAAATACTTACAACTTGCCTTATTTACGAAGGCAAACTTACAACAACTATTTGGACATACAAAAATGGACTGTTGCAGCTGACAGTGACATTTTGTACTTTTAATTTTAGAGGGCATGAAAACAACAGCTAACAACCAAACTTAAGCATTCCTAGGCCTAGTAATGCACGTATATGTACTACATTAGTCCTCAAATAGTGTATATTGGACCTAGGATTGCTGGGACAGATTAGGTTAGGGGGTCTAGTTACTGTTTTATTGTTTTAGTCTGCCATTTGGGCTAATTCAATACAAAACTTTTTTGGTTCTAACAGCATATTTTGTAAGTTTGACAAAATATCTGGTGTAATTATTTAATTACACTAATGGAGAATAGGCTGGTTTGTTCCAAAGATATATAATTATAAACAGATTTATTAGCCATGATTGTAAAAAAAATTATTTTTGCCTATTTTTATTAAATATATAAAATTAAGTGCTCTTACCATATACTGTGGTACCTCGGTTTTCGTAGTTAATGTTCCCAGAGACGGTATGGAAACCGAAACTAATTTTCCCATAAGACAATGTAAATTGAATTAATATATTTTGGGGTGTGAAATGGATTAACTAAAAATACATTTTATACAGAATACTGTAATACTCTTAGGTACCTTACCTTTATTGAGGACTCTTGTTGGCATATGGAAGACAGTGAGGAAGGGTAATGATTAATGGGTAATGACTGAGGAAGGTTTTCTTGTTGACCACAAAAACTGTGGTTCCACTATACTGTATACCATTAAAAATAATTAAAGATTATTTTAGATATTAAAAAAAAATTAAATAAAAAGTAATTGTTATTTACAGTACAGTAATATAAAAAAAGGAGAGGTGTTAGTGTTTGGAAGGAGAGTCCCTTTCCATTATGACAGCAGTGATGACATTTCTGGGGTACTCACTCTCTCATGTTTTGCCGGCCTACCGCTGGTGGTGGCTCACTGCTTGCTTGTCTTATTAAGAATCTGTCTATAGACACTTGCTTTTCCCTACATTTTAACACTTGTCTGTAGTGAGACATCATTGTCTCACTATGAATGATCTCTCGTTTTTCCTCTTTCCTCACATTTTTCTTAGGTTGAACATTACCACTGATTTTCTTGGATCCCATGGCATGATATATAACAAACTTTTGTTCAGAAACCAAAAAAGCGCAAAAAAAAAATGAAATTCTTCACAAAGAATTCAAGCACAATCATTACTAGGCAGGTGACACCAGTAAACTAAAGCACCACGCTCGCGGTGGGCTCATACGTGTATAAACAAACTCCTAAAACCGAGGCGTACTGAATCAAATTTTTCGTAGAAATTAAGAGTACCAAAAAATACAAGAACAGGCATACGAAAACCATGGTTCCACTGTACTATATTGTACTGTATACCCTTAAAAATTATTATTATTATAGATATTAAAAAAATATTAAATAAAAGTAATTGTTATTTACAGTACAGTAATATAAAAAAAAACACCTTGAGTAAACATGATACTGTACTGTATAATATTGTGTGTGCTCCAAATGCATGGAAATTATTATAAAACGTATCTTATACTATGCGAGTAAAATACATAAAGTACAGTACAATCAAAAGTTAATTCTAGCCTTTTTTCCCTAGATTTTTTGTGGTTTTCTTGTTGACCTATTTTCTCATGTTTCCAGTTAGTTTTTTTTGTTGTCACATTTACCATTAATCATTATAAGACTCAAATGGTGAATGAGTGTTCACCAAGAAGAGAACATTTAAAAGTGATTTCCAAGTTTGTAAATTAATTCCAATATGCATGCATGTGTAACACACACACACACACACACACACACACACACACACACACACACACACACACACACACACACACACACACACACACACACACACACACACACACACACACACACACACACACACACACACACACACACACACACACACACACACACACACACACACACACACACACACACACACACACACACACACACACACACACACACACACACACACACACACACACACACACACACACACACACACACACACACACACACACACACACACACACACACACACACACACACACACACACACACACACACACACACACACACACACACACACACACACACACACACACACACACACACACACACACACACACACACACACACACACACACACACACACACACACACACACACACACACACACACACACACACACACACACACACCTACCTAAAAACACAAAAGGTGACACCCCTAGGGTCAACACTTGCAGCAGAGGAGCTCCAGCATATTTCAACAATCCTAAGTATTGTAGTACAGGTTGATGGTAGTGAGTGGTGTCCCAGAGAACATAAAGGTATAGTGCTCTTGAAAAATAGGTGAGATAACAGGAAAGTGCTAAGGGAAGTGAAAAATCGGATGAGAAAAAGTTGCCCTAGTGTTTACAGTGCAGAGAAGAACATTCAAGATGGCCACTGGCAAGGGGAAAAACAAAACAGAGCTTGATTTTGAGGGATTCAATGAAGAAAGCATTGATATTAGTAGTCTACATAACAAGTTGGTAAATTTAGATACTATAGTGAACTCTCATGTAGAAATAATTAGTAAATTGAAAGAAAGTAATGACCATTTGAATAGCAAAGTTTTATGTCTTGAGGGTTTAGTGAAAGACTTGCGCAAGGATAAGAATCAATTGGAAACAAATTGCAAAGCCATGGAAGAAGAAAATAAACTCTTAAAAATAGCTTTGGAAGAAGTTAAAGTAAATTTAAACATAAATGACTACAATAGGTTAGGCAAGGAAATTCAACAGGAGAAACAGCTTTTGTCAGCACAGATGGAGGAAGTTACACAGGGAATAGAACAGTGCAAGAAAGATATGCAACTCACTTATGCACAAGTGGCCAAGGAGAAGGAAAAAATAGAAGAAGCAGTAAAGGAAGTCAAACACTGCAGCAACCAAGATAAAACAAACATTAGGCTAGAAGTGAGGAAAGAATTGGCATCTAACCCGAAGTTGGTGCAAAACACAGTTGATCGGAGTAAGTCCCTGATCATTTTTGGCTGCAAAGAAAAGGCGATAACATCTAGGTCAGAAAGAGCTGTAGAAGAAGCTAAAGTAGTAGATAAAATTGTTGGCCTCGTGGAAGGTCTTACAAACAGAGAGAATGTGTGCGACTACAGGAGAATAGGCAGGTACGTAAAAGGGAAAGATCGACCTTTGAGGATCACCCTAAACGGTGCCAAACAGATGGAAGAAGTACTAAGGAATGCTAGAAAATTGCAAAGGGATGAGGATGGGAAAGGGTGGTCATTAAGACGAGATCTTTCAAAAGAAGATAGAGAGAAGCTGAAACTGAACCTCGCCGAGGCAAAACATTTAAATGAGAGCAGGAATGAAGAAGAAATAAATTCTTTTTTCTACAAAGTGATAGGGGTAGGCAAACCAGTAAAGTGGTACATAAAGGCAAACCAACAAAATCAATAGAGAGAGGGGGAGTGAAGAATAAGGAGAGGGGGAACAAGTTCCTGAAGATTGCATACACCAACATAGATGGAGTGAGATCGAAGATACTGGAGTTAAGTGATGTAATACAGCTGCAGACACCAGACATTGTTGCACTCACGGAGACAAAACTTGAAGATGTAATTTTAAATGAGGTCATATTCCCAAGGGGCTACTCAATTTGGAGACGGGACAGAAAAATTAGGAAAGGCGGTGGCGTTGCTGTGCTGGTAAAAGAACACCTAAAGGTGAAGGAAATAATGACTGCCAATCCACAAGAAGTTGACATAATAGCACTAGAGATCTGCTATGAGGATGATAAACTAATGATGATAAATGCATATAGTCCACCGCCAAGCAGCACATGGTCAAAGGAGGAGCTAGATAGTAAACGTGAAGGTCTTATAACAATAATGAGAGAGATTATAGCGAGAGCGGATAACGATAGATCACGACTGTTGATAGTCGGTGACTTCAACTTGAAATCCATAGACTGGGAAGCATATGAAGCTAAAACAGAAGATTTTTGGACCTGTAAATTTGTAGACCTCATCCTGGAAACATTCTTGTATCAACATGTTAAACAAGCTACGAGGATGAGGGAAGGGGACGTTCCCTCCATGCTAGATTTGATATTTACCAGGAAGGAGGAAGAGATATTTGACATTCAGTACCTTCCTCCCTTGGGTAAAAGTGACCATGTCTTTTTGGGAATAAAGTATGCAATGCGTTATAAGCTGGAAGAAAATAAGGAGGTTGAAGCAGTTGAAAAACCAGACTTCAGGAGAGGACATTATGGTGACCTTAGAAATTTTTTTTAGTGAGTATAATTGGACAGACTTGATGCTAGGCAAGGAAGTGAATGAGATGTATGGCAAGTTTTGTGAAATATATGATAAAGGCACAAAAAAATTTATACCAAAACAGAGATGCAGAACTAGGAAACAGGATTGGTTCAATAGAAATTGCGAGAGGGCTAGAGACCGAAAGACACAAAAATGGAATCAATACAGGAAGAGGCCGAACCCCCAAACATACCAGCGATACAAAGATGCGAGAAACAACTACACGGCAGTGAGGAGAGAGGCAGAAAGAAATTTTGAAAAAGGGATTGCGGACAAATGTAAAACAGAACCGGGTCTATTCTATAAATTCATAAACAACAAATTGCAGGTAAAGGATAATATTCAGAGGTTGAAAATGGGAAATAGATTCACGGAAGATGAAAAGGAAATGTGTGAAACACTAAACGAAAAGTTCCAAAGTGTGTTTGTACAAAATGAAATCTTTAGGGAACCAGATACAATAAGAATTTCAGAGAACAACATAGAACACATAGAGGTGTCTAGAGACGAAGTGGAAAAAATGCTCAAGGAGCTCGGTAAGAACAAAGCAGCTGGCCCAGATGGCGTTTCACCATGGGTTCTGAGAGAATGTGCATCTGAGCTCAGCATTCCACTTCACCTGATCTTTCAGGCATCCCTGTGTACAGGAATCGTAGCAGACGGGTGGAAACAGGCTAACATAGTTCCAATCTACAAAAGTGGCAGCAGGGAAGACCCCCTCAATTATAGACCTGTACCATTAACAAGTGTAATAGTGAAAGTATTGGAAAAACTAATCAAAACTAAATGGGTAGAACACCTAGAGAGAAATGATATAATATCAGACAGACAGTATGGTTTTCGATCTGGAAGATCCTGTGTATCGAATTTACTCAGTTTCTATGATCGAGCCACAGAGATATTACAGGAAAGAGATGGTTGGGTTGACTGCATCTATCTGGACCTAAAAAAGGCTTTCGACAGAGTTCCACATAAGAGGTTGTTCTGGAAACTGGAAAATATTGGAGGGGTGACAGGTAAGCTTCTATCATGGATGAAAAATTTTCTGACTGATAGAAAAATGAGGGCAGTAATCAGAGGCAATGTATCAGAATGGAGAAATGTCACAAGTGGAGTACCACAGGGTTCAGTTCTTGCACCAGTGATGTTTATTGTGTACATAAATGATCTACCAGTTGGTATACAGAATTATATGAACATGTTTGCTGATGATGCTAAGATAATAGGAAGGATAAGAAATTTAGATGACTGTCATGCCCTTCAAAAAGACCTGGACAAAATAAGTATATGGAGCACCACTTGGCAAATGGAATTTAATGTTAATAAATGTCATGTTATGGAATGTGGAATAGGAGAACATAGACCCCACACAACCTATATATTATGTGAGAAATCTTTAAAGAATTCTGATAAAGAAAGAGATCTAGGAGTGGTTCTAGATAGAAAACTATCACCTGAGGACCACATAAAGAATATTGTGCAAGGAGCCTATGCTATGCTTTCTAACTTCAGAATTGCATTTAAATACATGGATGGCGATATACTAAAGAAATTGTTCATGACTTTTGTTAGGCCAAAGCTAGAATATGCAGCTGTTGTGTGGTGCCCATATCTTAAGAAGCACATCAACAAACTGGAAAAGGTGCAAAGACATGCTACTAAGTGGCTCCCAGAACTGAAGGGCAAGAGCTACGAGGAGAGGTTAGAAGCATTAAATATGCCAAAACTAGAAGACAGAAGAAAAAGAGGTGATATGATCACTACATACAAAATAGTAACAGGAATTGACAAAATCGACAGGGAAGACTTCCTGAGACCTGGAACTTCAAGAACAAGAGGTCATAGATTTAAACTAGCTAAACACAGATGCCGAAGAAATATAAGAAAATTCACCTTCGCAAATAGAGTGGTAGACGGTTGGAACAAGTTAAGTGAGAAGGTGGTGGAGGCCAAGACCGTCAGTAGTTTCAAAGCGTTATATGACAAAGAGTGCTGGGAAGACGGGACACCACGAGCGTAGCTCTCATCCTGTAACTACACTTAGGTAATTACACTTAGGTAATTACACACACACACACACACACACACACACACACACACACACACACACACACACACACACACACACACACACACACACACACACACACACCCTCAGACACCTAGGGGTCTGGTAGCTGAGCGGACAGCGTGCAGGACTTGTAATTCTGTGGCCCGGGTTCGATTCCCGACCAGGCGAAACAAATGGGCAGTTTCTTCTACCCTGATGCCCCTGTTACCTAGCAGTAAATAGGTACCTAGGAGTTAGATAGCTGTTACAGGCTGCTTCTTGGGGGGGGGGGGGGGGGGTGTGTGAGAAAAAAAAAAAATTAGTAGTTACAGTTGATTGATTTGACAGTTGAGATGCAGGCTGAAAGAGCAGAGCTCAACCCCAGCAAGAACAAATACACACACACACAGTGAAGGCAAAACCCACTCTTAAATATGGATCCCCAGCATGGAACCCTTACTTGAAAAAAAGGTCTAGGGAGAAACTATAAAAGGTCCAAAGATATGCAACGAGACTCATTCCAGAGCTGAGGGGATTGAGCTATGAGGAAAGACAGAGAACTGGAACTCACCACACTGGAGGAGAGAGAGGGGGAGGGAGAGGAGAGAGAGAAACATTCATTCAAGATTCTAATGGAAGTCAACAAAGAAGACAGTAGTAGTGGTGTTCAAAGCTAGGAACAGAATGAGGGGTCATAGATGGAAACTGGAAACGCAAATAAGACATCAGAAAACACTTTTTCAGTGTTAGGGTTAGCAGAAGTTGTTGAAGCTAATTCAATTCAGAATTTTAAATGTAAATACAAAAAAAAAGTAAGACGAATTAAAAGCATTAATCCAAGAAAGTTCGGAAGGCAGGGCTAGGAGCCTAGCTCAACCCTGCCATCATATCTAGAGTACAAATGCACACACACATAAGGGGCCCTGACAACTGAATGGACAGCCCTTGTGATTTGTAGTCCTGTGGCCCGGTGATGGCGGAAACAAATGGGCAGTTTTTCACCTTGATGTGCCTGTTCACCTAGCAGTAAATAGGTACCTGGTAGTTACAGTTGCTATGGACTGCTTCCAGGGGGAAAGGGGGTGTGGGGGGGGGAGAGAAGCAGTTGATTGATTGACAGTTGAGAGGCAGGTGGAAATAGCCCAGAGCTCAACCCCCACAAGCACAACTAGGTGAATACACTTGGACCTACTGTATCTTGTTTCTGATATGCTGTACGTTGATGATCTCAGTGTTTGTCGAGATGCAAAAATTATGGGAATGATAAAACAAGACAGAAAGGGACAACAAAAAAAGTGACAAGGTACCATTTGGGAGACAAATCCTTTCAAGTTCAAGTTCAAGTATGTTTATTGAGATAAGCAATAAATACATCTCAAAGGGATAGAGTAGCTTAGGCTATTTCTACCCCCTCTACTTCAAGTCCCTCAAGGGGCGCACAAATTCAGTGAGTACAAATAGACATATAACAGTACAAGTATCCCATTTAACATTGCATACAGCAAGTACAGCATATAATTGTTACATTCTTGGGGCAAAATTCTTGTAGCTCCTAAGTATACTGTCTATTATACCATTATCACACATCCAAACAATTTGATGTGGTACACATCAAATTGGATGATGTGTACAATCAAAATTTTGGAGAAGGTACAAAATGAAGTAATGAGAATTATCTTAGGATGCCCAAGAAATGCTATGATTGAGATAATGAGGATGGAGTTGAATCTGCAGAGTATTGGGGATAGAATTTCAGAGATAAATGTAGCCTCTGCCATTAGATTAATGACAAATCCTTTAAGAATAAAGAGAGAAAGATCTAGGCAGAAGGTTTAACATCACACCAGACCTGTCCCCAGAAGCCCACATCAAAAGGATAGCAGCAGCAGCTTATACTAGGTTGGCCAGCATAAGAACTGCCTTTAGAAACTTGTGTAAAGAATCATGCAGGATCTTGTATACCACAAATGTCAGACCAACTCTGGATTAAGCTTCACAAAATGAAGTTAGAGAAAGTTCAGAGGTATGCCACCAGACCAGTCCCCAAGCTGAGGGGCATAAGCTAAAAGGAAAGACCACTGGAATTAAACCTCACATCACTAGAAAACAGAAGGGTTAAGGGGACATGATTACCACCTACAATATTCTAGGGAATTGACGGTAGACAAAGACAAATTATTTAGCATGCGTGGTACACAAACAAGGAAATACAGTTGGAAACTTAGCACTCAAATGAACCACAGACACATTAGAAAAAAAAATTCAGTGTCAAAGTAGCAAAGTAGTTAGCAAATGCATTGGGAACTGATGCAATGGAGGCAGGCTCCATACATAGTTTCAAATGTAGATATGATAAGAGCCCAATAGGCTTAGGAACCTATACACAAGTTGATTGATCGTTGACAGGCTGGACCAAAGAGTTTAAACTCAACCCCTGCAAGAACAATTAGGCGAGCACACACATGGATGGCAAATTAAAGAAATTATTCACAAAGTTTGGTCTAACAAAGTGGAATATGCAGTGATTGAATAGTTCCCATATCTTAAGAAGTACACTGCCAAAATGAAAATGGTACAAAGTCTTGCAACTAAATGCCTCCTAGAACTGAAAAATAATAGCTATGAAATGAGGTTAGAGGTATTAAATATGCCAAAGCTAGAAAACGAAAGAAAAAGAGGTGATATGTTCACTACGTGCAAAATAGTAATAGGAATCGACAAACTTGCTAAGGAAGAATTCTTGAGATCTGGAACTTAAGTAATGATAACGTCTTCTTACAGAACTGGATAAAAACTCACACTCATGTATTTGTAAATTTTACGTAAAGATTTACACCATCGTGAGGTTATCTTGAGAGGATTTCAGGGCTTTAGTGTCCCCGCGGCCCGGTCCTCGACCAGGCCTCCACCCCCAGGAAGCAGCCGGTGACAGCTGACTAACTCCCAGGTACCTATTTACTGCTAGGTAACAGGGGCATCATGGTGAAAGAAACTCTGCCCATTGTTTCTCGCCGGCGCCCGGGATCAAACCCGGGACCACAGGATCACGCGTCCAGGGTTCTGTCCGTTCAGCCGCTCGGCTTTGTTTACCAGGTGTAAACCTTTACATAACATTCATAAATATGTAAGTGTGGGCTTTTATCCTAAATAATTCATTGTTTTGGGGGACATTGTTTTGTACTGTATGTCTAAACAGTCAGTTTACATTCAGATTGATTGATGAAGATTAAGCCACCCAAAAGGTGGCACGGGCATGAATAGCCCGTAAGTGGTGGCCCTTTTAAGCCATTACCAGTATCAAGAGCTGATACTGGAGATCTGTGGAGGTGCGAATGCACCCTGCATGACGGGAGATGTCTCCCTTATGAATGTGTTAAGATGAAGATGAAGCCACCCAAAAGATGGCACGGTCATAAATAGCCCGTAAGTGGTGGCCATTTTAAGCCATTACCAGTATCAGGAGCTGATACTGGAGATCTGTGGAGGTGCGAATGCACCCTGCATGACGGGAGATGTCTCCCTTGTGAATGTGTTAAGATGAAGATGAAGCCACCCAAAAGGTGGCACAGGCATGAATAGCTCGTAAGTGGTGGCCATTTAAGCCATTACCAGTATCAAGAGCTGATACTGGAGATCTGTGGAGGTGCGAATGCACCCTGCATGACGGGAGATGTCTCCCTTGTGAATGTGTTAAGATGAAGATGAAGCCACCCAAAAGGTGGCACAGGCATGAATAGCTCGTAAGTGGTGGCCCTTTTGAGCCATCACCAGTATCAATAGATGATACTGGAGATCTGTGGAGGTGCGACTGCACCCTGCGTGACGGGAGATGTCTCCCGGACCAAATGGTGTTTACATACAGTACATCTTAGGCTTATATAGAGGTCCCCTTCCCCCACCCCAAGGTCAAATTACTGACCCTGCCCAGGATGCAACCCCACAACAAGCTGACTAACTCCTGGGTGGGTTGCGTGTTGGACGCGGTCGTGTTTTGGGTGTGTTTTGAGTGAGCTCCCGCGGAGGTGGCCGGTGTCATGGCGGCGGCTGGAGGCGCACATGGCGTCTCTCGTACAACCATCGACGATACCTTAGATGTTGGAAAACCACTACTGCATACCACAAAATTGAATCCTGAACGTCACCCGGTCATAGAAGAGGAGCCCGAAGGAGAATTCATAGACAGCAAACACCATAGTAAGGCAAACAGACTGGAGGCAAAGCGCCGCCATTTATCAGAGGTAAACAGAAATGAGGCCGACGCCACGCGGCCTCAATATCCACACCCACCGCTCAACCAAGGTAGGCCAAGCTCTTCTGAGTTACAAACCTTTATCATTGCTTTTGAGGGCGAAAATGAGAATATTTTCCGAAATAGTAGGGCACAAAGCATCCTATATAATGCCATTCCCCACAAATTCGGAATCGACGTGCACGATATCAGACCAAACAAACTAAAGAACCTGATTGCAGTGGATCACAAACACAGCGCGGAACTGGAGATTTCAAACATTACTGACATCTGTGGTTACAAAGTTAAGTGCTATAAACCACTAGGAGACAGATTAGTGAAATATGTAATCCGGCATGTTGTAGACATCAGCGCAGAAGACATTAAGGCACAACTCGACACAAATGGCATCCCACTCTATGAAATAAAAAAATTTATGCGACGCACGAACGGAGAACTGAGTGATACAGGCACCACCCTGCTTACTTTTCTGGACTACGTTCCCCCTGATAGGATTTGGTTAAACGGCTTCCTCCACAAACTAGAGGTGTATGTTCCGCGTCCCACCCAATGTTTTAAATGCAAGGGTTTTAACCATACCTCGAAGGGCTGCACTAAAGATATCAAATGTGGGAAATGCTCTGGTTCCCACTACACACAAACCTGTGCATCGGATACACTCACCTGCTCAAACTGTGGTGGCGAGCATGACATCACATTTAAACAATGTCCTTCTTACGTAGCAGCAGCAGCGAAAATGAAGGTTCCCCCTACCACCAACCTGCTATACAGCAGTGCATTAAAAAAACCTTCCTCAGCCCATCACCAACCTCTACCTCACACTCAACCACAACCTTCGCTTGTACCGGATATCCCTGTCTCCGACAATCCCGCAACCCCAGGGTCCAACCATCTCTCACAAAACGCGCAACTGAATCCTGATTTAGTTGAAACTCTCGTCACTCGCCTCGAAAATGATCTTATTGAAACGATCGTCACTCGCATCGAAAATGCACTGGAAAAGACCCTGGACCGACTCCTAACAAAATTTTTTGCCCAAGTACCACAACCCACCCCTGAGGCTGACCCAACAGACCCCCATCAACAGTTACGGACACTGACATCCGCCCAAATAAAGCTACCAATGCCGGACACACATTGTTTGATCAGATGATGGAAAAACTCCTAATTACCTCCTTAGCGCGCCTCACCAAAACCACTCCCCAGGCTAACGTGCCACACACCCCAACCACCAGTACCAAGAGTAAGACACAGCCCCCATCCACATCTAGGTATCCAACTCGTACCACTATGAGCGCACCAAAGAAAACAGACACATCCACAACCCAAACATCCTAAATGGCTCCCCTAACCTTCATGACTTGGAACGCAAAAAGCATCAAAACATCCCTCACAGAACTTAAACAATTCCTCTACTCATCCAAACCGGACTTAGCATTCATCACCGAATCCTGGCTCACTCCCAAACAAAATCCCGTATTTAAAAACTTTCAGATGCAGAGACTGGACAGACCCAACCGTATGGAGGGTGGTATTTTCCTTCTAACACGAAGTAATATGACATGTAAACCTGTAACACTAACGTATTTTGTGAACGGTAAATTAGAAGTTCTAGCATGCCTAATACCTTATAATGGTACACACATATCCTTTCTGGGTATATACAACCCTGGAGGCACCATAAACTCAAATGAACTGGAATTTTATCTTAACCAATTACGACATCCGATCATTGTTACAGGTGATCTCAATGCTAACCACCCCACATGGAGTAGAGGTACCCAAAATACTGCAGGCACCGATTTGTACA
The DNA here is from genome assembly GCF_040958095.1 of Procambarus clarkii. Taxonomy (NCBI): domain Eukaryota; kingdom Metazoa; phylum Arthropoda; class Malacostraca; order Decapoda; family Cambaridae; genus Procambarus; species Procambarus clarkii. The sequence continues at coordinate 9,325,882 of NC_091179.1, forward strand.
ACTACTTAGACACTACACCATATACTCTTCTTTCGCCGCCCTACCTTGCAACCTACTTTAACTACAGAACCAATTATGAAGCCTCACTGGACATCTGCTTTGGCTCTGCACACTTTCAACATGAACTACAGTTTCATACTGGACCAGATATTGGTAGTGACCACAAACCCCTCATAATAAAATTTACTAACTTTCACCCACCAACCCACCCGCTTACGCTTCCCAAGTGGAACATTAAGTACCTAGACAAGAAAAAATGGGCTGATATTGTCCGCTTCCCAGACACAGACGAAGTAGACCCTAACAAACGCCTGTCCACAATCACCTCGGCCATAAATTCTGCAGCCACCCAAATGCTTAAGAAAACTTCAGGACATAGGTCCAACAAACCACTTAAACCGTGGTGGAACGCGGAATGTGCACGAACAGTCGCTTTACGCCGACGAGCCATTCAAAAACAAAGACGTCAACCCTCCCTACAGAACTGGGTCAATCTCCGGCGGGCTACAGCAGCGGCCAAAAAAACCATACTATCAGCAAAACGAGCATCATGGGCAACATTCTGTGATAGCCTCACACCCACAACGCCGCACTCAAAAGTCTGGGCTACTTTTAACAGCATTAAAGGTCGCCCAACATTCCCTTCGTTCCCCCTGATGATCAACGGTTCACTCTGTCAAACACCTCAGGAGCGTGCAAGTGTTCTCGCTGAATGCCTTAAAGTTACCCTCTCAACACCCTTCCTTCATGCCCAAGAACTCTCCCTCAGACAAGAAATTGACCGTGCCATACCGCTGCCCATGCTCGGCGTCGACAACGTGTACACCTTAAGCGAGCTACGATTGGCCTTAAACCGCCTACCTCTTGGCAAGGCACCTGGAGAGGATGGAATTCCATATGAGCTCATCAAATATCTTCCACCGACTGCACACAGCACTCTTCTAAACTATTACAATCTATGCTGGACTCACGGAAATATTCCTTCACAATGGCAGACCAGTATTATTCTTCCGTTCCTTAAACCAGGAAAAGACCCATCCCAACCTGCGTCATACAGACCTATCTCCCTACTATCATGCCTCAGTAAAGTCATGGAAAGGCTAGTACATACTCGCCTCCAATGGTACCTAGAGTATAACAATATTATACCGTCACTCCAAGCTGGATTTCGACCGCAATGCTCCACGCCAGATCAAATACTCTGCCTTGAACATGAAATCCGCACCTCTCTCAGAAGCAGTAAATATTGTCTTGTTGTCTACCTAGACCTCAAAGGAGCTTTTGATAGCATTCCTCATACTTGCCTCCTCGCAAAGCTTGCACGTTTAGGCGTACAGGGAAGATTACTTTTATGGTTACAGTCCTATCTCACAAACAGGACCTCCAAAGTCTTTATACAAGGCGAGTTTTCCGATGGCATCCCAATACAAACAGGTGTTCCACAAGGCTCCATACTAAGCCCAACCCTATTTGCCGCATTCTTAGCAGATTTGCCTAACACCCATCCTGTTCACCTCTCGGCGTACGCCGACGACTTAACATTGTATTATTCAGACAATGCCCTACCAAATACAGTCTCTACAATGCAAACAGCACTGGACCACCTCATAGATTGGACACAACAATGGGGCCTTCAAGTCAGTACTACCAAAACCTGCTATCAGATTTTCACTAAAAAAAGACTACTTCATCTACCCACCCTCACAATACACAACACTCCCATCCAACACGTACGAGAACATAAATATCTTGGCATGCGCTTGGACTCCCCCTTACTTACCTGGAAAGTACACATTCAACACCTTAAACAGACGACACAACCCCGACTCGCCATACTTAAAGCCCTCACTGGCACCACCTGGGGAGCACACCATAAAATCTTGCTCCGTTTCTATACAACCTACATTCGCAGCCAACTAGACTATTGTTGCCAAGCATATGCGTCGGCGGCGCCCACTAACCTACAGAGCCTCGAGGTCATACAAAATAATGCCATGCGACTTATATGTGGCGCAATGCGTTCAACTCCAATCCTCGGACTTTACGGGGAAACAGGCCTCACAAGCCTAGCCACCAGACGAGACATTATGTGTGCCAACTATCTGTCACTCTGCACCACTGCTCACCAGACACACCCATACAGATCAAAAATTAACCCAACAGTTAACCCATATAACCCCCGCTCCCCAACCATTCACTCGCAACCTTTCCACACACGGGCTACAAATAACCTCAATATAGACCTCTCCCTACTTCAAAACTGTGAAACCCAACCTCCTGTTCCTCCCATTCCACCTTGGCTTTATGCAACTCCTAATACAGCAATACAACTCGAAGACAACATTCCAAAATCTGCACCAAACTCAGCCATAGCCTCAGTCTTTGTCTCAACAATGAAAAATTGCTACCCAAATACCACAGAGATTTACACAGATGGGTCTCGCATCTTCATGAACAACGTACCCTCGGTCACTTGCGCTGTATGGATACCGGAATACCATCTCAAGCAGGGATGGCGGTTACCAAACCAACTATCTATTTTCACAGCGGAATTATATGCCTTGTATCAAGCTCTCCAAATCATCACAACATTACCAGTTGGGATATATACAATCTGTAGTGACTCCAAGAGCGCGATTCAAGCAATTTCGTACTCTTCGAAAACATGCAAGGAGATTGTCTACCCATGCCTTCAACTTCTTCACAAACATCAATTGAACGGTTATGACACCTCTATCCAATGGGTCCCAGCACATTGTGGTATTCTCCATAATGAACTTGTAGACCAACTAGCCAAAGCAATGCACGACACGCCTCACCTCACCCGTCATCCAATTCCCCATGTTGCACGCAAAGGAGCCTTCAAAGATACCATCTCCCAGGATTTTGCAACAAACTGGAAAACGTCATGCTCACCTTTGCACTATGGGTCCATTAAAAAGAAATGGGAAACTTGGAAACATGTCCGATATAAAAGCAGAGAAATTGATGTAACGATGACCAGATTAAGGCTGGGACACACCAAACTAGCAGCACACAGCTCTAAGTACAGAACAGACATCAACGAACTCTGCATCCACTGTCAGGTGCCTGAAACAGTCGAACACTATCTCCTGCACTGCTTCCGACATTATAGTGCCAGAGTAAATTTCAAACAAGTCTTTATCGCACTTAAAATACCCTTCACCATCGAGCATATATTAGGAGGCGGTGACCACTCGTCACAAGAAAAATACCAAATAGTCAAAGCACTGGCTAAATATCTCCAATCGACCAACAAATTGGGTCACATCTGACCCGCGCCACATTTATACCTGGCGCCACCAACAGCTAAACACAGAAAACAACTGCCTCGTCGCAACACCAAAGATCAGCTGACGCCATAAACACAACACACCGCCCTACAGTGCGGCAAGTCTCCCTCTAACACACACCTCTGTTTTAATCACCGTTCCTCTATCTACAGCACAAAGCAACAAGCACCTTGGTAGCTCCGATCATCTTCAACATAAACGCGTCCAACAACATCAGTACTGGTGCAGTCATCGGGAGGACAAACCCTTCATGCAAACTGCACCTACTATCAACAAGAAGAACTCCTGGGTACCTACTTACTGCTAGGTGGACAGGTGCATTAAGTGACAGGAAATGTGACCAACCATTTCTGTTCCACCCAGGATTTGAACCTGGAATTCTTGATAGAGTCAAGAACGAACCCGACTGGGACTCTAAAGAACAAGACCTTCAAGAACAAGAGGTCTTATTTTTATTTAACCCCTTAACTGCGTTGCCTCCAAATGTGACACCCCCGCAGTGCGCAGGGAATAAATTATCTGGAATTTTTATTTTTTATTTTTAAAGTGTCAAAAACCCTTCCCTCAGTATGGGTATGTAAAAAAAAAAGTCGAAATTGCACTTACTTTGGCTGCTATGGGGTCCGGAAGTTGGGGCGTGACGTCATCATTCCCCGTGCGCCCTTGCCGTAAGCTCTCGGGGGCGGTGGGGCGCTCGGGGCGGGGCGCGCGAGTTGCCGCGAATATATTTTCGTTCATTTTTTGCGCACCTTTCCAAATACATTTTCATTGTTTTTATGTGCCAATCCAATGTATAATGAACACGTACACTATAATATCGCAGTACAACATCCGTACTGTCCGTAGACACTGTTACGTGCATGAAACTTGTGTACACATATGCAGCACATATTTACTATGTATCATGCTAATTTGTGTATATATACAATCTATAAGACATAACTGTAACATGCTCGTGTCCGAAGCTAGACACAAATACAACAAAATTATTAAGGATGGTAACAGAGTCCATTTCATGTGGTCTCCATCTCATGTTGGCCTCCGAATGCATGATAGAGCTGATAAGTTAGCCAAAGATTCTGCCTTTAAAGGAGCCGTTGAGTGTAACCTTGGATTGTCAATGAGCAATCTGAGAGCAGCAGTACACCGAGAACTTCAACAAGATCTTGTAGATCTGAGGCAAAGTGAAATTGACATCAGTAATTCCATCTATCATCATACTATCATGCAAGAGGAGCCACACATCTATGGATCATCCAATAAAATCAGCAGACTTCTAGATGTTACTACTGCTCGGCTTAGACTCGGTTACAAGTATCTCTGGGAATTCTCATTATCTGCTGATGTAGACCTGACCAAATGTAAACTGTGTCAACAAAATTATTCGCACACCCTCCGTCACTATGTGATGGAGTGCGAAAAGATACGTGAATTTAGAGGGGGACTGGTCAAGTCGTATACTGCAATTTCGGATACCGGGCTCGAAACAACTTCGTTCACTGAGAAGTTTGTACATACAAACCATTCCGTTCGTATATGCGCTGGTTTGTGTTCGCTGTTGTTATTGTCTGAATAAATACTTGGCACTAGTTCATATAATTAGCGCTTCCATTATTATAATTATTTATCCATTATTAGAATAACAAGGTGCAAACCATACCCCCTTACAGTTGAAATCTATTTATTTATATACAAGAAGGTACATTGGGTTGCGAGAGTACATAACATATATTAAGAGGTACATTGTAGCAAGATTTGAGATTAAAGGATTTAAGACTAACACGTTTAGAAACAAGGCGCCCCCGAAGGAGGCTATTATTTGTTATGCACCCCATACTCAACCAGTAAGTAGTGGAGCAAAACATAGATTACATGGTCATAAAGTCTTAATCAGGCCAATTCAACTCTATTTCTTTCTTTATTATGCACCCCATACCCATCCCGTGGGCGGTGGTGTAAAGGATTACAGAGGCACATAATCGGTTCAGGAACTGAACCCTCTAGTTCGTTTAGCTAATCAAATAACAATTTGTGACGCTAGTTACAAAATTATTAATATTATATATACATGTACACACTCTCATACATACATGTATGAACTTAACCTCTTATCCACTATCTATGACAATAATCACTTTAATGATCTAAATTGCAGATATTTTGCAGCACATGATGTAAACAATGTTTTAACTCATAATCACAATATCTCTGTAATCAATTTGAACGTTAGATCCCTAGGTAAACACTTCGATGATGTTAGTGCCTTGATTGAAGCTATTGACAACAAATTCTCTTTTATTATACTTACTGAAACATGGTTGAAAGAGGATACTACTCAACTCTTTAACATGCCTAACTACTCAGCAATTCACAACTGTCGTCAACTTCAGAGAGGTGGTGGCACTGATCTCTACTACCACCAAAAACTAACATGCTTAAAAGAAATTCGAACTAGAGACTGCTATGGGGAGTATATCTTCGCCAGCTTCAGAGTCAAGGGTGTCGAGTCTATCCTGTCTATGGGTGCAGTTTATAGAATTCCTAACACTGATGTGTCCGAATTCAACTCAAACCTTAGAAATCTAATACTTGATAACAGACTGAACAAAAACCACCTAATTATCGCAGGGGACTTTAATATTGACCTCTGCGAGCCAGAACACCCTACTGCTGTTAGCTTCCTCAACTGTATGAATTCCTGCTTCCTCATACCCTTAATCACTAGACCTACTAGAATCACTGATAGCACTGCCACGACTCTAGATCACATCTGGACAAACATAACCTCTCCGCTTACTTCAGGTATAATCACCGATAGCACTACAGACCATTACCCCACATTTCTCTTAACTAACATTAGCAAACCACCTCTTGAGTCAAGAGAGATACGTTTTAGACTACACAATGAAACTGCTATAGACAATTTTATAACTGCTACTGATAATGTCAACTGGGAGTCTGAGTTAGGTAACATAGAGGACATCAACCTAGCAGAGGACATCAACCTAGCAGTTCAATCTTTTCTTCAAAAAACTCTTAGCCTTTATAATACCCACTGTCCTATGCTTACAAAACAAGTCACAACCAAAAGGCTTAACAATCCCTGGCTTACAAAGGGAATACTTAAATCTATTAATAAAAAACATGACCTTGAGAAGAAGTATAGGTTAGGAATTGTCTCCAAAGAATTCTCAAAGAATTACTCATTATTGCTATCTAAGATAATTAGACGAGCCAAAACTAAATACTACAAAGATAAATTTACCCAAATAAAGAGCAACATTAAACAAACTTGGAGAACAATTTCACAAATATTGGGATCAAAGAAGTCCTTAAATAACAAACCGACTCTCCTGTCTAATAACGATGGTCAGCTTTCAGCCTCTGATTCTGCTATTGAGTTCAATAGGTTCTTCTCTTCCATTGGTTCATCCCTTGCTAATGATATTCCATCTTCCAGTACTGACATTAAGGACTATCTTACAGGGAACTATCCCCAGTCTCTGTACCTAAAGCCTATTAATTCCACTGACGTCAATGAGATAATCCTTTCCCTTAAAACCAAGTCTGGTGCCCTTGAGGAGATACCAACTTTAATCTACAAAAAAGCCTCCAGATCTTTAGCCCCTGCTATTGCTTTGCTCTTCAACAAGTCACTTGAACTCCAAACCTTTCCAGATATTCTAAAAAAAGCGTGAGTAACGCCTGTCCACAAATGTGGTGATCTCACAGATGTTAACAACTACAGACCTATATCAATCCTGCCAAACTTGTCAAAAATTTTTGAAAAACTAATCTATAAGCAGCTTTACTCATATCTAGCCAAACTCAATATACTTAGCCCTTGCCAATATGGCTTCAGGCCCAAAAAAGCACTAACGATGCACTTATTAGTATGCTTAACTCGATTCATACAGCTCTTGATAAAAATGAGTTCCCTGTTGGGTTATTTGTGGACCTGCGTAAAGCTTTCGATACTGTCAACCACCAAAACCTTCTTCTTAAATTACATCATTATGGTGTCAGAGGACACTCCCTACAATACCTCAAATCCTACCTTACTGACAGGCTCCAATATGTTTCTGTGAATAATACAATTTCTCCCACTCTACCCATCAACATTGGTGTTCCCCAGGGCAGCATACTTGGCCCTCTCCTCTTTCTCATCTACATTAATGACCTTCCAAATGCCTCCCAACACCTCAAACCAATTCTATTTGCTGACGACACAACCTTCATTTACTCCAGTCCTGATCCCCTTGCTCTAAATGCCACAGTAAATACTGAGCTAAATAAAGTCCATCTGTGGCTAACTGCCAACAAACTCACCCTTAACATTGACAAAACTTTCTATATTCTGTTTGGCAATAAATCCTTTAATCAAATAAATCTCAAAATAAACAATACCCAAATTTGTAACAAATTAGATGGCAAATTCCTTGGCATTCTCATTGACCACAAGCTGAATTTCCAGGGACACATTCTAAACATATCAAAAAAAGTTTCAAAAACTGTGGGCATTCTTTCTAAGATCAGATATTATGTACCACGCCCTGCCCTGGTGACTCTCTATTACTCCCTTATCTATCCATATCTCAACTATGGTATTTGTGCTTGGGGCTCTACTACCCAAAATCACTTACGTCCTCTAATTACTCAACACAAAGCTGCTATTAGGACAATATCCAATTCTGGCCCCAGACATCACTCGGTACCCCTACTCAAATCTCTGAATATGTTAGACATTAAGTCACTGCACATTCTCTCATGTGTATTATACATATATAAAACGCTAAACTATAATGCCAATCCTGATCTCAAAAGCTTCATAGAAGGTTGTAACAGATCCCATGAGCACCACACCAGAAATAAATACAGTTTTGATATTCCTAGAGTACGACTTAATCAAACCAGAAATGCTCTACAAATCAAGGGGCCCAGAATGTGGAATGACCTTCCCAACCATGTTAAAGACTGTACCTCTCTCAACCAGTTTAAGTTAAAAACGAAGCTATACCTAATAAATTCCCTGTAACCTACCTTACCCCTCTGTTGTCAACCCATGTTTTTTTTTTTTTTTTTTTTTTTTTTTCAAATCAACGCTGTTTGAATGTAATTTTCTGTAATAATTTGTAATTGTATTTGTGCTGCTTTTTCAACAATGTTCCCCCCTCTTTTACCTCTATTTTTATTTGTACTCAACACATTTTATTCTTTTTACCCATTAGTTTTAAGCTTTAGTCATTAGTGTTTTTTCCTGCCCGAAACGCTTTGCGTAATAGTGGCTTTAGGCATTGTATGTACTAGCTCTATCTATAAAGCCAACAAACTTTGTAAAATCTCTTTATGTATGTACCTTTACCTAAATAAAAATTATTATTATTATTATTATTATTATTATTATTATTATATATATATATATATATATATATATATATATATATATATATATATATATACGTATACATATATACATACACATACATATCTAATCACCTACACAAATACACACATCAATAATCTTTGTGTCACAAGTGATCAACAAGAGGCTCACAACAGTCACTATACAAGGCACTTTACATCTATGGTGAGTCACACAGTTACTAGTCTTGCTGCACACCCACCCAACTGGGCGGCAGCTTTACAGTCATGTGCATGCATTACCTACAGTAAGCAAATTTTGGATACTTCGCTAAGATTTCGAGCAGCACATCATTATGAATGAAGTACTTACACATTTCTTGGACACTATTGATGGTGTTATCTCTTAAATTCCGCGATTTTTTCACATTCCATTATATAATGACGCAAAGTAAGCGAATAGTTCTGCTGACAGAGTTTACATTTAGTCAAATCTACATCAGCAGATGTTACAAACTCCCAGAGGTACTTGTAGCCGAGCCTAAGCCTAGCAGTGGTAACATCTAGAAGTCTGCTAACATTATTGGATGACCCATAGACGTGCGGTTCTTCCTGCATAATAGAATGATGATAGATGGAGTAACTGGTGTGAATTTCACTTTGCTTCAAGTCTCCAAAATTTAGTTGATGTTCCTGGGATATTGCTGCCCTCAAGCTGCTCAAAGGCAGTCCAAGTTTATAATCAATTCCCTCTTTACGAACAAAAGTCTTGTGCAACTCATCAGTTCTCAGTGGCTATTTTTACATTATCATTTACAACTAACTTACGTTAAATAACAACCAGTAAACAGACTGCTGTTTTCTAATTCTAGTTCAGGCACTTCCTGGGATAAAACGCGAACATTCCTTGAGGAACTGTGAGGTGCTTACCTGTTTTTCCTCGTAACGGTCCCAAAGCTTCCACAAATGTTCCTGTTTCTCTTTATTGCCCTTGCGGCGACTGGACTTTAGCTTTTGATCAGAAACCAGTTGGTATTGCAAGGTTACCAGGGACGCCTCACTGTACAGTAAGGGGATTAAAATATATAAAGCCAAGTTGTCCCTCACTGCCCTTTGATTCAGACGCTGGTGCCATCCTTCAACGTCATTGTTGGTCCTCACCAGTCGTCTAAATGCACACCAGTTCCCCAATTCTCACACACTGTTGCACAGCCACGTATTTTTTTTATGTAATGAGTTAATTGTGTCGTTAAGGGTGGACTGCTAGCCGACTTTTCTAATTCAGCAAACGCCTTACAATTATGTAGTACATACGTACCACATAAGTACGTGTGTGTTATATACACACACACACCTTGTCAAGCACAGGACGAAGCTTGAAAAAGTTTAATGGTATGCCAATAGGCTAGTCCCAGGACTAAGAGGCATGAGTTACGAGGACAGGCTGCGAGAAATGCACCTCATGACACTGGAAGACAGAAGAGTAAGGGGAGACATGATCACTACCTACAAAATTCTCTGAGCAATTGATAGGGTACATAAAGATAAACTGTTTAACACGGGTGGTAGGCGAACAAGGGGACACAGGTGGAAACTTAGTACCCAAATGAGCCACTGGGATGTTAGAAGAACTTTTTCAGTGTCAGAGTAGTTAATAGATGGGATGCATTAGGCAGTGATGTGGTGGAGGCTGACTCCATACACAGTTTCAAATGCAGATATGATAGAGCCCAGTAGGCTCAGGAATCTGTACATCAGTTGATTGCCAGTTGAGAGGTGGGACCAAAGAGCCAGAGCTCAACCCCCGCAACCACAACTAGGTGAGTATACACACAAACACACACACGCACACACACACGTACACACACACACACACAGACACAAACATACACACACTAATGCCTCTATTCACCTTGCAGTAAATAGGAACCTGAAAGTCAGGAAGCTGCTAAAGGCTGCATCTTGGGGATGTGTGTGTGTGTTAGATAAAAATATATGTTGTTTAGATAGGATGGAGGAAAAGAGGCCGAGAGTCGGTACATTAGACAACCGACGCTTAGAAAGGCGGGGTCCAAGAGCTAACAGCTAAATCTTGGAAATAATAAATTAAAATATTTAATACACACACATGTTTCACATGAATTTGGCTGAGGGCTGATGGCCCCGTCGACGGGACAGGAAGTCGGCGGTTGATCAAAGGCCTCCCACATCCTCCACATACCTGAGGATTATTCCGGCTTAATTTTAAACGGAAGTAATGTCTTGGTATTTACGGCTTCAGCGGGTGGGTGGGTCCGTGGGTTTATTACACTATGAGTGAAAACAATCGCCTATTCTCTATTTTATATTGCCGCTTGTAGAGCTAGAAGCTGTTGCCTCTTGTGTGCGTTGCACAAGGGGATTAATATCTGGATTAATATATTTCAATATTTCCAGTATTTTTTAAGGTATCGCTTAAATACCGAAGATACTGCTATTGGACACCGCTTAATTGACAATGTCTCAACAACGCTGGCTGAAGATGTGCGTGGCTCCTGCTACTGCAATGATGCTCATTTGCTTTTCAATTTATTTTATTTTATTTTATTTTATTTTATTTTATTTTATTTATATATATACAAGAAGGTACAATGGGTTTGTGAGAATACATTGGATAGTACAGTAATTACATTCTTGTAAAGCCACTAGTACGCGCAGCGTTTCGGGCAGGTCCTTAATCTAGCAGATAATTTTAAGTTGGTAATTTCAATCAGAATTGATAAATGAAAGATACATTACAAGAGAAAAATGAGATGAGAGAGATAAGTATATTAAAGCACATTGTTATATTAAAGCTCTGATTGATTACATTGAGAGCTTGATTAGTAATTTAAACAAGATTAATAGACACCATACAGCAGATTGACAGCACATATAAGACAGCAATGATCACAATGGTAAAGATGTTCAGAATGGGTACATAAAGATTGGGAGACTGGGTAGCAAAAGATACAGATAAACAAGATTTATAAACACCATACAATAGAATGGCAGCACATATAAGAAAACAGCAATGATCTCAATGGTAAAGATGTTCAAATGGGAACAAAAAGGTTGGGAGATTGGGTAGCAATAGATACAGTGCAATTTTAAGGCAAAAAGAGAAAAACTATGAAGATGAAATTAGGTACTTTTTAGTATTGATTTTGAATGATGTAAAAGTTGGACAGCTTTTCAATTCAGTAGGGAGTGAGTTCCATAAACTGGGTCCCTTTATTTGCATAGAGTGTTTACACAAATTAAGTTTAACTCTGGGGATATCGAAGAGATATTTATTTCTGGTGTGGTGATAATGGGTCCTATTACATCTGTCCAGGAAGAGTTTCAGACAAGGATTTGCATTTAAGAACAGGGTTTTGTAAATGTAGTTGACACAAGAGAATTTGTGGAGTGAGATTATGTTTAGCATGTTTAGGGAGTTAAACAAGGGGGCTGTGTGTTGTCTGAAAGCAGAATTTGATATTATTCTGATAGCAGATTTTTGCTGGGTGATGATGGACTTGAGGTGGTTTGCAGTGGTTGAACCCCATGCACAGATACCATAGTTGAGATAGGGATAGATTAGTGCATAATATAGAGAGATGAGAGCAGAGTTAGGAACATAATACAGGTATCTGATTTTGGAGAGTATACCAACTGTTTATGAGACTTTCTTTGTTATGTGTTGTATGTGGGTACTGAAGTTGAGTCTCTTGTCTAGGAATATGCCAAGAAACTTTCCATCATTTTTATTGCTAATGTTTACATTGTCAATCTGAAGCTGAATTGCATTTGTAGATTTGCTTCCAAATAGGATGTAGTAGGTCTTTTCTATGTTAAGTGTTAGTTTGTTGGTTGACATCCATAAGTGGACTTTTTTAGTTCATTATTAACAACATCATTTAGTGTATGTGGGTTGGGGTTGGAGTAAATGAGGGTAGTATCATCAGCAAACAAAATAGGTTTCAGAATGTTGGAGACATTAGGCAGATCATTAATGTATATAAGAAATAGTAGGGGTCCCAAGATGCTGCCCTGAGGCACTCCAACGGTTATTGGTAGAATGGGAGAGATTATATTATTGATGGCTACACATTGGTGTCTATCACTAAGATAGGATTGGATATAGTCCAGTGCATGGCCTCGGATTCCATAATGATGTAGTTTACATAAGAGGTAATCGTGATTAACAGTATCAAAGGCCTTTCTCAGGTCAATGAAGAGTCCAATTGGAAACTCATTTTTGTCAAGGGCAGAGTAAATTATATCAAGGAGACTAATAATTGCATCGTTGGTACTCTTTTGAGAGCGGAAGCCAAACTGACAGGGGCTAAGAATGTCGAATTTTACGAGATAAGAGTAGAGCTGTTTGTAGATAATTTTTTCAAATATTTTTGATAGTATGGGTAGGTTCGATATTGGTCTGTAGTTGTTTATGTCTGACGGATTACCTCCTTTATGAACTGGCGTTACTCTTGCGTTTTTAAGGATATCAGGGAAGGTATGACACTCAAGGGATTTGTTGAACAGCAGAGCTATAGGTGGCGCAAGGGCATGGGAGGCGCTCTTGTATACAATGGATGGGATTTCACTGATGTTCCCAGCTTTGGTTTTTAGTGAGTGAATGATGGACACAACATCTGACGGGCTGACTGGTGAGAGGAGAAGAGAGTTTGGATAGCTGCCTGAGAGATATGTGTTGATATGTGTCTGAGTCTGTGGGATTTTACTTGCAAGGTTAGCACCAATCGATGAAAAGAAGCTATTAAATTCATTCGCCATTTCTAAGTCAGATGACAGTGTAAGGCCATCCTTAGAGAGTGTTATCAGGTTGTGGGAGTGTTGTTTAGTTCCCAGGATATTAGAGATGGTATTCCATGTGCTTTTCATGTTGCCTTTTGCTTCTTTGAATCTAGTCTCATAATATGAAAGTTTTGCTTTTCTTATGATACTGGTAAGCACTGATGAGTACCTTTTAACTACTTCCATTGAAACTAGGCCACTCCTAAATTTCTTTTCGTATTCATGTTTTTTGTTGATTTATTTAATTATGCCACTTGTGAGCCACGGGTTATTTTTTCTTTTATCAGTTACTTGTTTGGTAAGGAGGGGACAGTGAGTGTTGTAGAGGCTTAGAGTTTTGGAGAGAAAGAGGTTAGTTGATGAGTTTATATCCTGTGAATTACCTCCGTGGATCTATTGTGGCGGATCCGGTGTCGGTCGCAACCGAACTGGGTTTGCACTTTTTGACTGTTGGCTCCAGCTCTCATCTTCCTCCTTCTTTCCTTACTTGTAACCCCCTAATTGAATCTTGTCCCTTTGATTTTTGCTCACATCTTCAGCTTTCCTATAATGATCCCTTCTTTCTCTCAGAACTCCAGTCTGCCCTGACCCCTGAGCGGTTCTACGGCAGCGGGCTCAGATGACATTCATTATGAAATTATTCGTCATTTCCCTCCATGCACATTTCAGTATTTACTGAATATTTATAACCGTATCTGGGAGTCGTCATCAGTCCCTGAGGACTGGCTTGAGGCGGTAGTTCTTCCTATTCGGAAACGAGACTTTCTAAGGACTTGCCCTATAGACTTTTGCCCCATTGTTCTAACGTGTTGCGTCTGCAAACTCTTTAAACATACGGTCAATGTCCGTCGCATGTAGTTCTTGGAACGCTATTACCACCTCTCCCCATCTCAATTTGACTTTCGCAAGTGTTGCAGCACGACTGATGTCCTCGTGATTTTGGAGGTTTGTATTCGAACTACCTTTTCCTGCGAAGACTTCCATTGTTGCAGTCTTTTTTTACCTGGAAAAGGCGTATGACACCACCTGGATATACCATATTTTGTCACAACTCCGTTCTTTTGGCCTCCGTGGTAATCTCCCTCTCCCTCCAAAGCTTCCTTTCTAGTCGATCCTTTAGAGTAAGACTTGGTACCACTCTCTCTGCCTTTTTTTCGGCAATGCGAAAGTGTGCCCCAAGATATTTTTCCTGGTTGTCTTCAATGGTCTTCTCTCCTCCCTTCTCTCTGGCATTTTCTCAGCTCTCTATGTTGACGATCTTACCCTCTGCTATCAGGGGGGTTTACTCTTTCCTCCAACGGCGGCTTCAACTTGCGATTGATGCCGTGTCGTTCTGGACCACCAATCATGACTTCAAGTTTTCTACAATTAAGACTTGTGTTATGACCTTTACTCAAAAGCAGGTCGTTCTTCAACGCCCTTTGTGACTTTATGGTAGTCCTCTTTTATATATAGATTCTGCTAAACTTCTGCGGTTAATCTTTGACACTCACGCTTTGTTGTCCCATATCTCTTACCTCAGAGTTGAATGCTCTACAACTCTTAACTTACTTTAGTTCTTGTCCCATACTTACTGCGGAGCTGATAGGTGCACGCTTCTCTCTTTACATTCCTCACTCGTGCTGTTTAAACTCGATAACGGCTGTCTTGCTTTCTCGTCTGCCTCTTCCTCAACGCTTCGTTGTCTTGATGCTCTGCACCATACTGGATTATGCCTCAGCTTTGATGCCTATCGTTCGAGTCCTACCTTGAGTCTGTATGTTGAAACTTGCATCCTGCCTCAAAAGGATCGCCGTGATCGCTACTGTCTTCGGTACTTTGTGCGGTCCCTACAACACCCTCACTCTCGCTTGTGTTGTACTTTGAACAATACCCCTCATGTTTCCTTTCGCACTAACCGTTTCCTTTCACCACCTTCCCCTTTCTGAATGATTGTCTCGCTTGTAAGGTTCTCTCTAGGTTAGTGTTACCAATGTTTCTCTTCGTGTTGTTCCTTCCTTGCCCCCATGGAGGGTCCCCCTGTGAGATTTTTTTCTACGCCTACCTCCCTTAGGAGGTGGACTACAAGTTTAAAGGCTGCTCACGGCAGTTAAGCATGAGTCCAATAGAAAAAGGAAAAGCGGGAGCAAACCGCCAGGCCTCCACCACCAGGGGTGAAAACCTGTCCACAATAGGCCGCTGGCTCCTCCTAGTTAAACAGGACGTTAAAACCAATAAAGAGTAACCGACGGGTTCTCACAATCAAATAACTATATTTGATGTGGTGCTATGAATTGGAATTCGAATTACCAATGACAGCTGTCATATCAAGATCACATCAACATTCAATCGTATAAAGCAGAACATGGGTGGAAAAGAATGGTTGAAGGGTTGACATCAAAGACCATTTTCTATAACATAACAATTTATTAATAACAAGAGACTAACTACTACATTACCGAGTTTACATTACGTTAATGTTCATCTAGTGGCACGATAACAAACAGCTAAATAGCAACCCTTGCTGTGCGGCTGCATACTGAACTAACCTGATCACAGGTGTGCCCACTGATGAAACAATATTGCAAATCAAAAAAATATCACAGACTAAGTTACACCACAGCGAGTGGTTACGTTATTGTCCATCCAGTGGCAATTGCAACACAGCTATTCAACAACCCCTCGAGAAATGACAGCAGGCTCCATCCTGCTGACACTTCGGGCTGACAAGTGAACTAACTGAACAATGATGCCCACTGGAGACACAAGCATGCAATCAATAGTGTCACGGTTTCCCTGACAGCTACTCTAATCACAAGCTTAAGGGTCCTCCTTCCAAACAGGAGTGACCCCCGTAACTAGGCGGGTAGTCCAACAGTGACTCCCCCTATCACAACCCAGTGTGAACACTCTTTGTAACTCCCTACAAGAAGTTGCACTGTAAACAGTAAACAAAGTCAGGCAAGGTGGGATTCTAGGACACAGCTCCAGTAATCCCTAAGTTACTCTACTCTCGTCACCAGACGATAAACAAAAGAAATTGCCTTAATCAATTACCAAACTGATTATGTGATTAATTATGTTAATTGACTGATCACAGCAGTCAGCAACAAAGTACTACGTTAATCACAAACACTTGTCTCTCATAGACAACAACATGATGGTACTCTACGTTAATCATTAACACTTGTCTCTCTTAACACATGTCATCTTGTTAATAATAACTCAAAACTCTCTTATATTACATCACACTTGACTCCTTGCAAGCATTCAGTGAGTAATTCTTAATTAAGGTCAAACAGACCACTAATTACATCCCCATTGAGTTACGTTAACTAAACCTACCCTAACTTGGTAGCTTCTCAACAGTCTGTGTCACTATTTACTTTACTGAGCGTTAATTACCCTAATTAACTCCGAGCAATTAATTAACTGTCACCAGGACCGATAATTAATCATACACAAATACGTCTTACTCTGCACTGCCTAAGCAGGTCTCATCAAACACTGTGAATTCACGGGAAAGGAGTTAATTACCCTAATTAACATGAGTGCAATTAATCCACTGTCCTCAGACAGGATATGATTAATATAACGAGTTATGCTAGTTCCATGACCTCGCTTTACCGAGTCATCTGAGTTCTCAAGATTCCAGACGTTAATTACTCCACTAATTATCATGAGCCACTAATTGCTATACCCACGAAAGGTAATTAGTCCCGAGCAAATTACGTTAAAGAGTTGAGAGCATTTAAGGATGATAAGGAGTCACTTACAATTAATGTATCAAGTTTAGAGACTTGTACACATTTCAGTGCAAGGATCAAGGCAAATAGTTCGGTCTGAAGGGTAGAGGCCCAATTGTTTAGCGAAGAGACATGAGAGATTTTACATAAGTACAGTACATGGTAGTTTAAGTAGCGAACGCATGTCAACGAACATATATAACAAAATTATTGTCCTATGAAGTCGATTTAACTTCCAAACATATATTTTTTAATAAATGTTAAATGTTTTCTGGCTAGTTATGTTAGATTTTATTAAAAATACGTATTCTACTTATTAACATTATTATTTAAATTTGTGATAATTTGTGCAGAGAAGTGCGACAACTGGATATGCCAACAAACACTTTCCAAACAACGATATATCTTGGATAAGTCGCTCCACAACAATGACGCTTGGACCGTCGACTTCCTTTGATGCCACATATTTACTTATTTCATAATGAAATTATATTAGTTTGGAGTAAATATATGTTTTCTCATGTTCTGCATTCAGCACCCACATTATAGTGAGTAAATATACCATAATACTTCATTACTTATATAATACTTGGAGGGTTTGAGTTGCTTTGGGCCTTTAGTGGACAGAATCTCCAATAGATGGGGCGAGAGTCGCCTCATCTTTCTCGCCCGGGCGGAAGTCGAAACTTAATTTAAAATTGATATATCTTTGTCCTCCAACATGATATATTTCATTTGGTGCAATCATAATAATGTTCATATCTGGGTCTTTCTGGAGGCATATAAGATTTTAGGTTTTATTAGCGTATCTTTGTTAATTATACAATATATCGGCAAGTGCGTAGGCGTCTGCACTCCATGAACCCAAAGCCGGTCCATAGAATTACCCAAATCGACCCAAATCAGCCCAAAACTACCCAAATCGTCCTAGCATTACGTAAGTAATGAAGAAATATGGTATATTTACTTACTATAATGTTGGTGCTACACATAGAACATGATCAAACCTATTTTTACTCTGAAATAATCTAATTTCATAACGAAATTAGACGTAAATATGTGAGAGTCCACATAAAAAAAAAAAGTCAAAAAAAAAAAGTTAAAAAAAGTCCACTTATGGATGTCAACGAACAAACTAACAATAAACATCGAAAAGACTTACTACATCTTATTTGGAAACAAATCATCAAATGCAATTCAGCTACAGATAGACAACATTAACATCAGTAATAAAAATGATGGCAAGTTTCTTGGCCTATTCCTAGACAAGAGACTCAACTTCAGCACCCACATTCAACACATAACTAAGAAAGTCTCTAAGACAGTTGGTATACTCTCCAAAATCAGATATTATGTTCCTAACTCTGCTCTCCTCTCACTATATTATGCACTAATCTACCCCTATCTTAATTATGGTATCTGTGCATGGGGGTCTACCACTGCAAACCACCTTAAGCCCATCATCACACAGCAAAAATCTGCTATCAGAATAATAACTAACTCTGCTTTCAGACAACACTCAGCTCCCTTGTTTAAATCTCTAAACTTGCTAAATATTAACTCCCTCCACACATTCTCTTGTGTCAACTACATTTACAAAACCCTGTTCTTAAATGCAAACCATGCTCTGAAACTCTCCCTGGACAGATGTAATAGGACCCATTATCACCACACCAGAAATAAATATCTCTTTGATATCCCCAGGGTCAAACTTAATCTGTGTAAACACTCTATGCAAATTAAGGGACCTAGTCTATGGAACTCACTCCCTAGTGAATTGAAAAACTGTAAAACTTTTGCCTTATTTAAAAGCAAAACCAAAAAGTACCTAACTTCATCTATTTAGTTTCCTACACTGAGCTTTAATTTGCTCTGTACCTAGTGGTACCCAATCTCCTAATTTTTATGTAATATCAAACAACCTTATCATTGTGTTCATTGCTGTCTTCTTTTATGTGCTAGCCATATGCTGTATTGTGACTACCAATTTTTGTCAACTACCATTCAAGCTGTCATTGCAATCAATCTTATATTGTTTCTGCTGTATTGTGCCTACCAATTTGTTGTCAACTACCATTTTAAGCTGTCATTGCAATCAATCATAGCAACCTATGTGCTTTAATATACTGTACCTATAATTTTCTCTCATCTTTTTTTTTTTTTCATTCCATGTAATCTGTTATCATTTTTTTGTCTATAAATTTTGCAAGTATTTACCTCCTTAAAATTTTCTTAGATTAAGGACCTGCCCGAAACGCTGCGCGTGCTAGTGGCTTTACAAGACTGTAATTACCATAATTGTATCCTCACATTCCTTATGTACATTCTTGTATATGCATAAATAAATAAAATAAATAAATAAGAGGTGACGCCATAGGAAGTCGACGGTCCAAGCGACAATTGTGTGGAGCGACTTATCCAAAATATATGGTCGCCAGGAGAGTGTTTGCTGCCATATCAGCCTCCTGTACACAGTGATCCAGTCCTTTTCGTTCATTGAACACCGAACCCTACACGCCCTCTGATATATTGCTTAATTAACAAATATTCACAAATAAAGATTATATTTGTATATGTTATCAGAATGGCAGATATAAAATAGTTTTTGTGAATCCATCACAGAGATTATACCTTATTAGAGAGGAAAAATATTCATACTTTAAACAAGGCTTCATGGCCGACGCTCTCCTTACCGATATGGGAACTATGACCTTCCGAAGATCAATGTTAATTTAATCTAGATATTGTAATAAACGAAGTTTTCTATGTCATCATAAAGACATAAATATAAGCTGCATGTTAATAATTTGGCATAAATATAACTGAATTGAAAGTTAAGATATATGCCTTTTTATAGTTACTTGATGGCTCGCTCAGGGAGTGTGAAGGCCTCGACACAAGCCAATCAATTTTATAATTACTTTGCATATATGCAAAGTAACGCCATAGGTCTTTATGTCAGAATAAAGCCGTGTCAGACACGGTCATGTTACAATTGTGTCTTAGAGAGTTGCGCGCAATTAAGCATGATAGAAATCACTTACAATTAATGCAGGATGGTAGAAAATCACTTACAATTAATGCATCAAGTTTGGAGACTTGAATTGAAATTGAAATTGAAATAAGTTTATTGAGGTAAAATACACACAAATGGATGAGGTAGCTCAAGCTATTCTCACCCCGTTCAGTACATCGTGTTAATACATACATAGACACACACACTTGTACACATTTTAGTGTAACAAGCAAGGCAAATAGTTCTGTCTGATGGGTAGAGGCAACTGCACTTGCAGCTGCACCCGTGTGGCGGTGTAGGAAACCATCAATGTATATGATTTGAGAGAGAGAGAGAGAATGATCTGTAGACAGAGCATCAATATGGCGTAAGGTATTGGGCTTTGCCTCAAGATGAAGCATAATAAAGAACCCGAATATCAGGAGAAAAAATTACATTAAAAACTGTCCACATGATACATATATATAATCACGTTTTAAACATTTTAATTGTATTATTTGCATATATATATATATATAATTAGGAAGTAATGTTTATCTGGGTAAGTTGTCAGCTTTTATGAACTAATAGCTAGTGCGGCTTGTATATGGTCACTGCTTGATCGCAAGCGGGGATTTTTCTGGTGGGGGAGAAAGAAACATTTGCGCAGCGCGTCCCGCGGCGTTGCGCGGGCAGTCTGGGGCCGTATAAATACGGGCGCACAGAGGGGCTCTGCCCTCACTCCGCCTGCCCCCGCTGCTGCCCTCGCAACTACTCCCCGGCCGCCCGACTTCGCACGAGATGGACATCACGCCAGCTGCCTCGGTACCTGACCTCTCTCTCACAGACATCCAGGGGCCTTCGACACCCCAGACTGTTCCGGCAGGGCCCTCCTGCCCTACACTTTTGAACCCAAGGTGAGGTTTTCTGTTCAATTCTAGTCAGGTCCTCCCCAGTGCGGCGTGTGCCAAGCGCCATCCCCTCGCAGTACGTGTGTGCCGCCTTAGTTAGTCCTTTGGGCTCTCTGCTGTTAGTTCCCGGAGAGCTGGGGCGCCCTCCTTGGGCCTGTGTCGGGCGCCTCCGTGCCGTGCAGGTCGCGTGGCTGGCTTAAGGTCGGCGTGCCCCGGGCCGCGTCCCTAGTGGCCTGCGTTCGGTCTCCTCTCATGTGGGGCCCCGTCCAGCCGTGCCCGTACGTGTCCAAGGGGCCCCGCAGCGCGGCGTGCCCAGGCGCGCGCCCTGCCCGGGGCCCCGTCGGCGGCCAGGCGTGCCCTTGCCGGCGTCGCCATGTGGCCAGGCGTGGTGGGCCCTACGCCCTTTGTGCTCTGCCTTGGGGCCCATGCCTCGCCGCTATCGACCACGTGTCTGGTCGTCTAGGCGTGCTTCGGCGTCCTTCCCGCCTTTCCTTCGGGGCTCCCTGTCGCCGGCCCGCCGGGTTTCCTGGGTGTCCCAGGGGGCCAGGTTTCGCCTTGTCCGAGGACATGTGTCGCCGTCGGCGACGGATTGTGGCCAGGTTCGGTCCTACGCCCGGGGGGCATGTTCTCGGCGACGGATTGTGGCCAGGTTCGGTCCTACGCCCGGGGGGCATGTTCTCGGCGGCGGCGACACGTGGCCAGGCGTGGGCGGCCCTATGGCGGGCCCTGCCTTGGGGCCCATGCATGCCTTGCCGGGTCGTCTCGTGCCTGGCCGGCAGGGCGTGCTTCTGCGTCTTTCCTGTTTTTCCCTCGGGTGTTCCCTGTTGCCGGTCTGCCGGCTTCCCTGGGATGTCCCCAGGGGTCGGGTCTCCCTGAGCGGACAAGCGTCGCCCCTGGCGACGACTCGTGGCCAGGTCCGGCCCTCCGCCCGGGCCTGCTACGGGGCACACGCCTGGTCGTCCTGCCACGTGGCACGGCGTTCCGTGGCGCGCACGGTTGGGCTGTGTCCCGCCCTTCCTGTTCCCTTTTGGGTGCTAATCCACGTGGCTTTGCGCCACGGCTTCCCACGTCGGGGCTCGGGCTGCCTTGCGCCCGTACGGCCGCGCCTGTGTGCGGCCCCCCCCCTCCCTTTTCGTCTAGGCCCTGAGCATGCGGTGTGGCAGCGCGTGGTTGGTAGGCCACGGGGTCCTTGCCGTGTGTGGTGTGTTCTCTGCTAGGCACGTCGCCCTCGGACGTCTCGCCCGGCCGTGTTGCCCGGGGTGTTAGCCCCAGGCCCTTCGGTGTCCCGGAGTCCCCAGGTACGTCTTCCCCAGAGTGGCGCCGATCAAGATGTCCCCAGACGTCCGTCGGCCGGTGTAAGTCCGGCATGTAGTCCCCAGACGTACGTCTGGCCGGTGTTGCCCGGTGTGTTATTTCAAGCTTTCCGCCGTCCAGGCCCTCAGGCACGTGCCCTGCTTGCCTGGGGGGTAGCCAGGACCGTTACTCCATGTCCTCCGTCTGGCCGGTGTTGCCGGCAGGTTGGTTCCCAGGCGCTCCCGCCTGGCCGGTGTAGCCTGGTGTGTTTGTCTTAAGCGCCCTGCCCGTCCGTTGTAGCAGGGATTCCTCCTACGTCGTAAGTTCAGAGTTCGTCCGCCTGCCCGTCCGCCTGTGTCGTCTGTTGTTCTTCTTCGTCGGAGGGAGACGCCGGCGTTGGAGCAAGGACCCGAGATCAGCTCGACGACGCCGGCAGGTTTACGTCTAACGGTACGCACCACGGCCCTGGGTTCGGCGTTGCCGCCGGCAATCCAGGATGACTTCGTTATGTCCGTTAAGTCCTCGGCGTCCAGTTCCAGGGGCCGTGCCCTGGACAGGGGGGTGGCCCCATGTTGCCTGGGGCACGGTATCCTCCAGCAGATGGCGGCGTCGAAGCGTCGTCGGGAACGTCGTATATTTAATGATTCCCATTCTTTGCCTTCCTAAGACACTGTAAATTAAGACTTTCTCACACTTTATATGGAAGGTTTCTTATTTTGTACTAGCAGACATCTCGCGACATGCCTTGCCCTTATTCATATTTATGTTCTACATTTCAGCACTGACATGCCTCTGCTTTCAGATCTCCTCGGATTCATTTTGCCACCAGCCTAACTTAATTCACTCAGGCATTCGTAGCCTTGTGCATGTCGCACGTTCAAATCTTCGCGTTCGCTGTGTTACAGTATGCTTGTTCACTTTTCCTTGTCTTACGTCATTAAGTAAAGTCAGCCAGGATGTCCTATTTGCAGAGTTATAAGTAATTTATTAAGTAAAGTCAGCCAGGAGGTGCTATTTGCAGTATTTGCGGGCCCTTAATTTGCTTTACGTTCCCTGGCCCTGCATTTTGCCTAGTTTCCTCAGTAGTTACAGTACTTTCGCTTGGCTCTTGCAGTTTATTCACGTCGCTTATTTGGTTATATTTATGTTATGCATCTCCTCCGTTCTCTTAATGTAAAATGGCTATATATCCACGCCGATTGTATACCCTTATTTTGTACTTGCAGATACCACGTGCCATGCCTTGCCCTATTCATAATTATGTTCTACATTTCAGCGCTAACATGCCTCCTGTTTCAGGTTACCTCGGACTCTCTTTCCCAAACAGCCTCCTTAATTTACTCCGACAGTTGACGCGTTGCTCATGTCGCATGTTTAATTTTGCGTTGCTGTGTTCAGTATGCTTGCCCACTTTTACCCTGCCTTACGTCATTAAGTAAAGACAGCCAGGATGTGCTATTTGCAGACTTACTAAGTAAATTATTAAGTAAAGTCAACCAGGATGTGCTATTTGCAGAGTTGCTAAGTAAATTATTAAGTAAAGTCAGCCAGGATGTGCTATTTGCAGAGTTACTAATTACTAATTACTAGTCTTTTGCTGGGTTACCTTTATGCTTCTCCCCTTCCTGTCTAGGTATGTTTAGGTATGGCCAGCGGTGCGCGAGCCGCGGCTTATCGGTTGCCCCCCCCCCCTGGATCCCTGTTTACTCGGTCTCGCCCTCTTACTTCCGCATTCTTCCATCCCATTCTACGATTGTCGCCTCTCGCTTTTGGGCCTATGTCCTTTCTCAGACCGGGTTGTGTGCCGTCCAGCGCGCCTCGGCGACGTTATCTCCTCTTCGGCCCTCTGTCATTTCCGCCCTCCCCCCCCAGCCGTGCGGGCTCGCCTGTGGGAAACGTCCCCTTGGTTCCTCCTACGTCTGCTTAGCTGTTAAATTTGTTATTGTTGGACTCGCAATTATGATTTGTATTTATTACGGAAAATTTTTCCCGCAATTTACACTTTGCTTAAGTTTCACGTTCAATTTGTTATATTAAGGGACTTTCAATTAGGATTTGTATTAATCTATTGCTTTGCCTCTGTGCCATTAAGTTAATTTCAGCTAGGATACGCTAGTTGCAGTGCATTCGGGTGGGGTCCCCCCCCCACAATTTTTCCTCCGGTTATTTCGTCCTATTACACTCGTTTCCCTCATTATATATTCTAAATATTGCGCATTATATTTGACCACCCTTTCTTCATCGTATCGACAGTACATTAAGATTCATTTGGAATGCTACCGAGTTTAGCATGGCCTCGCGCTCTGTGTCATGCAAAAACTGGCCATTCGGCTTTCCTTTCGGCAAGCTCAAGCCAGTCAGTTAGCATGATGACGGCCAGCATGTTGTTGGCCAGCAGCAGACAGCATGTTGTTGGCCAGCAGCAGCCAGCATGCTGTTTGCCATACGGTCGCTAACGTTCTTTGGCCATCCGGCCTTCTGGGCTATTTTACTCTTCTTGTTCCTTCACCATTGTTGTTTCCTACTACGTAATAGTATTCTATTTAATTTTACCTCATCTATCATTAGGTTAGGGGCCCTTACCTCCAACCGCTATTCCTTCCCCTGCGCTCTGCCCGCTTGGCGCACAACGCCGGTTTCTTCTGTTCCCTTTTTTCGCAGCCACGACAAGCCGGACCCCCCCCCCTCCTCACCCTACTGCGGCGAGGAAGAGAACGCGAGCCGGATATTCCGCTGATCACCATTACAACGCACGCAGCGGCACCGGGATGCAGCCGCCCAGGGCCTACGTTAATACTATTACCTTCCCTTTATTTGCTGGGCTATATGGTAGTATTAATATTATTCCGTATCGTTACTGTCATTCCAGTATTATTTTATTAAAAATATAAATTGTTATTATGGTTTGGCGTTGCTTTCTTAATTTCTTCCATTCTGCGGCACTTGCCGTCATCGGTTATTTACGATATTACATTGTATTCTTCATTGTACGATTATTTACGACATTGTATTCTTATTATTATCCTTATTACAGTTACTGAATGGCAGTTCCCTGCCGTCGATTTCACTTTGCTCCTGTTCTAAAAGATGTAGCCGAAGTTCACGGCGTACTAGCTGCGGCCCGCAGACGCTCATTGACAACACAAGACTACACTCAGCGGCCACTTAAGGCAGACTCCTTGGCTTCTATCCAGCCCTATCACCCGTCTGGAGGCAGAGATGGGATAGAGACCAAGGGTAATGTTCCCCGCTCACATTCTACATCCGCTTAGGACACAAGCATGTTATAGATTTGGCTTTAAGAATTGGTTCTTATTCCATTTTATTGTTTATGTATATGTTGCTTAGTTGTATATACCCGTTCTTGGTATATGTATTGTTTATATTCAAGATTTATAGTGTTTCGTATTACCCCTGTTATAGTTGCTTTGTGCTTCCTTGCTGTTCTCCTACTGGCTTTCTCCCACCTTTGCTCTTAGCAAAGGTACTTCCCCCTTCCGTTTGCTGGAAGATTCTTAGAATTGTTAGCCCCCTTCATTGCTACAGTATAATTATTCGGAAAACTCTTTATTCATCCAGGATTGTTAATTAAGGAATCTCTTAATTCCTGCTGCCGGGCTCCCTCCCCCCGTTTTTCGTCTCTGTATTGATTCAGCTAGGGTTTCCCTCTCGTCTGTGCCTGTCACGATAACACTGCATGCCGCTTCTGCCCACCCTTACTGCCTTATATCTTTCAGCCCGGGGGAGGTGAGCTACGCGACAAAAAATCGACGCACGCTCCGACTGGACCAGGTATCGCTTACATGGTCAGGAATCAATACTCTTCGGATCCTACAAGCACAGATCCTACAAGCGCTCCTGTCACCAGGCGAGATTTCTCCAGGATCCTACGCGCTGCCCTCTCGGCGCTAGGCTTGCCTCCAGATGACTACGCCCCGCACCCAGCCGTCTCGGGACGGGCTCGCCACATCAGAAATAATGGCAGACGGCAGGCGGAAGAGTAGTGCTCTCACATCCTACGTCAGACGGGACGTTGTTGCTCTGCCACTTTGAGTGCCTCATGCGGCCAGCTGGCACTCGCCCTTCGGGGGGGGGGGGGGGGTCCGGCCGCTGGCCTGCGGTGGGGGTGCAGCGCCGGTCCCCAAGTGTCCCGCTGTCCGCAGCTAATACTTTGCCCAGTCTAGGTGCTAGTAAACCCTACTTGTAGTCACATCCCTTCTCCTTATTCATTAGGTCTTTTACGGCCTCTTGGCCGGGTACATTACGTGTTATGTGGTCTCTCACTGTTACGACCCTCTCGGGACGCAACGGGGTTCTTACTCTGATGTTGTTAGAGGAAGTTATATCCGACCCCAAGCCAGCAGTGGCTTTCAAGGGATGCGATCCGTGACGCAAGTAACTTAAAGGGGAAGGGAAATAAAGGCAAAAACTTAATATAATATAATGTCCGTCACCAATAAATAATATATAAAACGGTTACACAAGGGGGGGGTATTAACACTATACAAGGGGATTAATCCATAATCGTTGTCTTCTGCTGAAGACGCTGGTGCTACAACTCTCGGTGCCGAGTCCTTGGTGCTTTCTTCGTGGCCTCACGACGTGTCCTCTGAGAATGCCGAGCCTACCCGGGCCACAGGTCAGCCAAAACACAGGTCCACTGGGGGCACCGCCATGGAGGCCGTCAACCACACGTCCAGCTGGTCTGCTGGCAGGTTCTGAGCCAACAAGGCTGGTACGGCCACTCCACGAACGATAAAAGGGGAACGCCCTAGACAGGAGCCTCGTGTGACAGCACAAGTCACTCTCCTGTCTTCAGTACCCCAGTGGATGATCGTCTCCAACAGTCGGTCCCGGGTAAATCCTTTCACTGCCACTCCACTGGCAGGCTAACACACCACAGTGTTCTTCCGGGGGGGACGACTGCACAACAGCTGCAGCAAGGTTCAAGGTATGGAAACTGGCTGCCTCGGGTAGACTGACTCCACTTCCATCACAGTGGTCCCAGGTCGGCTCTGTAAGCAGACACGTCATCAATAACCGGGACACTAATACACCTCACTTACGGGCTCGGGCACAAACACCTGACGTATCCAGTCCATAGATGGCGCTGTCGTCGGAGCACCACCTCACCGGGGGTCAGGAGCGGCTGTGTTGTGAGCTGCACAGGACTGGAAACTGGCCCTTGTGGCTGGTACACCTTGTCCTCACCAGGTGTCGTCGTCCGTTTGGCGGGGGTTTCGGGAGCTGACCCACAGATGGCGTGGTTGTCACTGCTCCAGGCTCGGACACTGGATCCGGGTTCGTAACACTCACTTATTAGTTATTCTTTGTGTCCTGCCTGTTATATCCTAGTGTTATATAATTACTACACATTTGCACTCGGCCTTAATTCTAGTACCAGTTAACCTTTAGGTTTCTGCAGAATTAGTTTCCATGTCACTATAGGCTAAGGTCTCATACTTACTACGGGTGTACCTTTTAAGTTAAATCTAGTCCTCGGACTTGGAATTGTTACTGTTATTTCTTACTTTATATATTTACTTTATATATTTTAATATAAACTTTATATATTTACTTACTTTATATATTCGAAACTTTATATATTTACATGTTCAATATTAAGTTTAATATAATATAAACTTTGTTATATGTCTATAATATAAACCGTGTTTAATATAAACTTTATAGATTTACTTACTTTATATATTAAACTTTATATATTTACATGTTCTGCAGAATTTAATCTTCAATAAATTTAAAGCCCCATACTGCCAGTATCTTTCTCCCCCTGATCAGAAAATGGTCACTGCTTGATCGCAAGCGGGGATTTTTCTGGTGGGGGAGAAAGAAACATTTGCGCAGCGCGTCCCGCGGCGTTGCGCGGGCAGTCTGGGGCCGTATAAATACGGGCGCACAGAGGGGCTCTGCCCTCACTCCGCCTGCCCCCGCCGCTGCCCTCGCAAAGCCCACCCACCTCCCCTTTGCAAGCGGCTGTCTTTGTACCCCCGTCATGCTTTGCACAGTTGTCCCCTTTTCTCCCCACTGCATGTGGGAAGGGGGGTGCAGCGCCGGTCCCCAAGTGTCCTGCTGTCCGCAGCTAATACTTTGCCCAGTCTAGGTGCTAGTAAACCCTACTTGTAGTCACACCCCTTCTCCTTATTCATTAGGTCTTTTACGGCCTCTTGGGCGGGTACATTACGTGTTATGTGGTCTCTCACTTATTAGTTATTCTTTGTGTCCTGCCTGTTATATCCTAGTGTTATATAATTACTACCCAGCAAACATTTTCACGTTTTTAAAACGTTCTAAAAACGACATTTCATTGTTTTCAGCACGTTTATAATTACGTTTTAAAAATGTTTTTTGAGAATTTTTTTATACGACCTTAGAACGTAAATAAATAACATTTAAAAAAACCTTTTTATAATCTTTTAATTACCTACATTAAAACATTTAGGGTAAATCAGGGTATAATAATTTTTTAAATTATATCTGAAATAGAAAGGGAGAGAAAGAAAGAAGACATATCTGAGAAAGAAATGGACATCCTATATATGTACGTGTAAATTACAAATAAATAGGGTACAAAAAGAGAATTAAAATATTATATTTATTTAAGATTGAGTAATACAACAAAATATATGTAATAGCTCGAAATATATAGACTATATCTATAATAGAATATAAAAGTAAAAATCTATATAAGCAATATGTGAACACAATAGATTTCGTGATCAAGCAGCCTGTGATTCATGTCATGCTGAGTGAGATCAGCCTGACGTTACAAGCAGTTATTGTTACTTAAAACTAAAACAAGTAAAATTTCCCGAGTATACATATAACATTATAGTTTTTCTGTGACTAAAAATAAAAATCTATAAATCAAAAGTTTAGGACTAATTAACTAAAAATAAAAATCTACAAGTGAATGTAAACACAGTCAAGTATAATATTCATGTAGAAAGAGAAAGAAAGAGAAAGAGAAAAAGAAAGAGAAAGAAAGAAAGAAAGAAAACAAAGGAGAAAGAAAGAAAGAGAAAGAAAAAGAAAGATAGAAAGAAAAGAGAGACAAAATATATATTATTCAAGAGAACTTGACAATTAAGCACCTTCAAACAATTCATGATCAAGCAGGCTGTGATTCATGTCATGCTGAGATCAGTCTGACGTCACAAGCAGTTATTGTTACTTAAAACTAAAACAAGTAAAATTTCCTGAGTAAACACTATATACTATATAACATAACACTATAGTTTTTCTATGACTAAAAATACAAATTATAAATCATTTATTCAAATGTTAGCACCATGCAAGAAGAGAGGAGACAGAACAAAATTAAGGCAAGGGGAGAGAAGACAGAATAGAAACAACAGAGAGAGGAGAGGGAAATGAGAGAACATTGAAGAGAAGGGGAAGAGAAAGACAAGATAAGAAAAAGATACAAGATAAAAACGACGCAAGTGAATTCCACAAATGTAAAAAGTAAAGGAAGAGAGAAGCTAGAAGAGACAGAAAACGAGAGGTGTTAGAAGAGAGGAGGAAAGGAGAGATAAAAAGAGACAAGAAAAACAGGAGAGAAACGTAAAAGAAATTAAAAAAAAGGGACATTTGTGAGGAGAGAAAATAAAGAGACCAGAGAAGACCATATATCAAGAGTGAGGATAAACACTTAATTGTGAATTTTCTTAGTAGACATCCTCTGCCTCTTGTTGCCCCTCTTGTATACGAATCGTACTTGCAAGTTTTCCCTGAAAAGATATTAACAAAATTAATTAATATTTATTTGTTTATATAAATTACACACACACAAATATATATATATATATATATATATATATATATATATATATATATATATATATATATATATATATATATGTATATATATATATATATGTATATATATATATATATATGTATATATATGCGGAAAATCCACAGAGAAATATGAAATGAGGTGAACGTTTCGGCTTTGTTAAAGCCTTTGTCAACACCAGACTGATTGAGTCTGGTGTTGACAAAGGCTTTAACAAAGCCGAAACGTTCACCTCATTTCATATTTCTCTGTGGATTTTCCGCATAAAATGATCAGTGTTTTGTGATCGTCAATTGCATGTATATATATATATATATGAGGGAAGGGGATGTTCCCTCCATGCTGGATATTATATTTACCAGGAAAGAGGAGAGATTTATCATTCAGTACCTCCCTCCCTTGGGTAAAAGTGACCATGTCTTTTTGGGACTAAAGTATGCAATGCATTATAATCTGGAAGAAAATGAGCTTGAAGCAGTTGAAAAACCTGATTTGTGGAGAGGTCATAATGGGGAACTCAGATATTTCCTTAAGGAATTTGACAGAAACACTTGCTGTTAAGACATTAGGACATCTTCGGACATTAGGACATCTTCAGAACGAGTGGATTTACAGGTCGAGAACTGGACATAAATAGGCAGGAGAGAATGGTGGAGTGAGGCGAGGTACAATACGTGGACACTGCAGAGGGCCTATTGGCCCATCCGATGCAGCAACCACACACAGGCCCAAACATAGATTGGGAGATGGCTTCTTCAATAATGAATTGTAAAAGTACTTATAACAGAAACATAATTGGATCTGCTTTGATACAGATCACAAAAGAAAGTAAATTGAACATTAGCAGCGGTTTATATAACTTAGATCCATTTTTAATAGATCAATTAAAGGGCGATTTAAGTAGGATCATTGGAACACATTTGTCTCACTAATTCATTGTAAATATTTACTATTTTTATGCTATGATTATCCATGTTTGGGCCTGTGTGTGGTTCCTGCATCGGAAAAATTCTTGTTTCAATTTTCCTCCGTGGTCTGACACTGACTATCTATCTATCTATATATCTATCTATATATCTATATATATATATATATTTATATATATATATATATATATATATATATATATATATATATATATATATATATATATATATATATATATATGTCGTACTTAGTAGCCAGAATGCACTTCTCAGCCTTCATGAGGAAATACTGATGGCGTTGAAGGTGTATTGTGAAGTGTAGTCTTCACTGGAGACGGCTTTTGTAGGACTGTTCTATTAGCTGAAAAGGAGTTATGCTTATTTCAAACACTTGTTAACCAAAATATATTTTTAAGACTTTAATATAGTTTGAACTAACATGAGAGAGGTGGGGGTCAATATGAGATACATATTTTAAAAATTAACTTAAGGTAAGGGACAAATTAACACGTAAGGTAAAGGTAAGATAAAGGACAAATTAACACGTAAGGGACAAACAAAAAGAAAAGTAATAACAAACCTGCTTGTTTCTAGTGACTAGATCAAAGGAAAACCAAAATTTCCCTGAACTGTGACAAGTGAAAAGCACCTGCTAGACAAAGTGGGAAAAGTTCACTAGACCTCATATGCACATAAAAGAATAATATACTTAATATTAAACAATTAGAAATAAACACATATTTCTATACAGAAATTCCAGATAAGCATAAAAATTACTCAAAGCTTCTAGTACTTCCAGAAGGAATTAAACAAAAAAAAAAAAACAAAAAAAGCAAGAACTAAGTTTAGAG
Source organism: Procambarus clarkii (assembly GCF_040958095.1). Taxonomy (NCBI): domain Eukaryota; kingdom Metazoa; phylum Arthropoda; class Malacostraca; order Decapoda; family Cambaridae; genus Procambarus; species Procambarus clarkii. The sequence goes on from NC_091179.1 coordinate 9,357,898, forward strand.
CAGTTTTTAGTTTTTTTTTAAACCAAAAGCATAAATAACCAAACAAAGGAAGCATGGTTAAATATCAATTTAGAACTTTTAATGTTATTTACTACTAATCCTTACATTCACTTAATATACCAGAATAATATGGTATTTGCGGAGGACTTATTTCTTTTGAAGGTGTATTCTCATATGAAGATGGCGAACACTTCTTCTTGGATTGAGACGAGTGATGATTGCCTGAAATTATTTAAATTGCTTAATGTATTGAATGGCATTTTTCAAGTTGCAAATTTTTTTTAAATTACTGTAGTAGGTTATCAATGCTTACGTTTGTTATTCTCGGAATTCTCTTCTTCATATTTGAAGCATGGTTTCCTTTTTCGTTGTCGAGGATAGCCCATATCGTCTTCAGTTTCGACATTTGAAGTGTCTTCCGCAGCTAAGCATCTTCGTTTTGCAACGTCAAAATCATCTGTAATAATTGAATATAATTAGTAATATATCAGCGAGATATATATTTATCGTTACCTAGTAGAGTAGTGAACACTAAGAAATAACTTAAATCAGCTTCCTAAAGAGATGTTTAATAAAACGACGTACATGATTTGGAACTTATAACTGGGGCACAAAAGTCTTAAGTAGCTATGAGGAAACCCATCTTGTGATTAAAATATAATTATAATGCTGTTTTTGTCTGCAGTGTTAAAGTTATGGTGAATGAATGAATAGGTGTCTTGTATCTTAAATCTTAATAATTATAAATTTAATACCTACCAGTTGTTGATAGGATTGTTGATACGACATGCACTCGCCAATTTGTCGTGTCTGGCTTTTCGTGCTTTTGGGCACTAACTGTATGCCTGCTCTGTGGCCACCAGCACAATATTTTTTCCTGAAAAGTCGAAATAAACTGTTACATGCTAATTTTAGCACTAATTTGGAATATTTTTAAAGCAACTCAATATATGCAATTTTTTAGTTTCAAAGTAATGCTTACATCATCAGATTTTTCAATCCAGGTTGTGGAGATGATACCCACACTACGATCATTGAAGCCTACCACTGCATACCGCTTTTCAGATGTCATCTACAAAATTGAAAAATCTTATTAAGGGTTGTTCTCCCCCAAAAAAGAAATTAGCATAAAGTTGGTAATAGATTTACTTGATTGTGTCAATCATAGATTAGCCACATTTGTAAATGATTTTCGGTTGGTATAAACAGTAGCTGCCATGTATGGACTAAAAGGCTTAATACAGTTTTATCTCTTAATGTGCTCTCAAAATATTAATAATTTTCATGAAATACAGGGTAATGGGATTTTTAAACAGGTAAATATTGGTCAAAAGATAATAGCTTTAATAAAAAACAAAATTGTGAATCTCATTAACTTACAATATTAGTTCAAACTATTATTAAAGCATGGATACAGTATTTAAATACGTACTTGTCATAAGTCATGTAGTATTGACAGAAAAGTATTTGCGCTTTCTGTCTCGATCATCATACCTGTGCGGTTTAGTTTTCTTGCTGGAATCACCTTCATGGATGAATTCCTAGTAAGAACCTTAAATGCTCCAATTAATTTGGAGTTACAAGGTTTCTCAAAGAGAGGTATACTTCTCGAATATACCCTGCAAAGGAACATGCTGTCTCCATTTTCATCGGTGTCACTGACAGTGTCCAAAACTTGGCAGCAAGTTTCATTATTCAGCAAATAGGCATTGTTTGGTGCCTTGGTATATATTTTATGTTCTGTATTTGGTGTATAAATCCTTTGAGCATGCTGCATCTCTTTCAGCCTCTTTGCAATTTGAACAAGAGGGTTTTTACTTGATCGAACCATATTCTTAACCTGCTGCAGGTAATTTTCAAATGGAAATGCTGAACATCTGTCCAAACTACCAAACTCTTTGGCATCAGAGGATATGTGTGTTAGGCAGTGTACATTGTACACTAAAAAATCCTTACCATACAGCTCACGAGCCTTTAACACAAAGTACAGCAAAAGATCATGTGCATATTGGCTGTAATTTAACTGAATCAATTTAGGTGATACAAGAATAGAAATGGCTACACTCAGAGTCAGGAAATGGTCATACAATTCTTTGGGTAAGATTCCCTTCAGTACAATCTTACCGGTGTAGAGAAGGAGTTGCCTGTATTCAGTCGCTTTCCATCTATCAACCTCTGAAAGACTTCGAGGTTTACGTGCAAAGTGCATAGGCACAAATTGTGTTAGTTGAATTAGACGCTGACTAATTTCATCAACTTGGCGAGCACATAATTTTACGTTTTTATTTCGTATCCAGGCAAGAAGTAACCTTTTCATAACCCCAAGACATATCTGATGCATATAGTCTATGGGAAAAGTACTCACCATATTTATATTTAAGTCACAGAATGGTGATCTACCATGGTGATGTTGAGAATTAGATTGATTACGAAAATCTTCATCTGTTATGAGTTGTAAATTTTTCACTTGTTGATAAGTCATTCTTCCATTCCAAACACCCTCTTGGGTACATCTATCACACCCAAAGTAGCCAGAGTGGAGTTTGATTGCCTTCACCATTGCTTTTTCTGGGGCATCACATATGACTCCTTTTAGTTTTACTGGCAATGTTTTGTCATCATTTTTAAATCCATAGTGCATAATTTTTTTCAAATCCTGAATGAATTCATTTAAAAAATCTAAATCACTAGGTTTAGAGCTTCCGTATGTGAGGACTACTGGGAAAACTCTTATAGGTTTGACATTATTGATAGCACAAAGAACAGGCCATAAACTTCATTTTTACTTCTAAATATTGGCAAACCATCAATGTTGCAAATTAAAGATATTTCTGCCAAATCTCTTATTGTTGATTTAGGATACAGCCTTAAAGTTTTCAACATTTCCTCCTCTAACCCCAAGTAGATATACATCATGCCTGATTTAGTCTCAGTAGGTATATGTTTAACTGTATTCAGTAACGAACGAGCTGTTTTTGGCAAGTCAGCATGTCCCTGTTTTCTCAATTTTTTTAATAAATTATCAATGGCATTGTGTGTTATGCCATATTTATTAACCCATACTAACAATACATCTGATAATGATTTATCATCCTCATCACCACTGCTCTCTGACTCTGATGATATTGGGTCATGCTCATCAATCATGTCCCAAGTCCAATCTCTCTCTCTCTGACTTTCCAGAGATGATGCATCTTCATTGGCTCCACAACCAATATTAGGTTCTGAATTAGATGACAAAGCAGCATGGTCATCGTCTATGCTGTTTGTTGTAACATTGGCCAAAGGATCCTGATTCAACAACTGAATCTCAACCTCATCACTATTTTCATTTTTGCCACGCTGGGACGCCTGTTCTTTTAGGCGTCGCTTTTTGGCCCGTGACATACGCTGCCATCTTGTGTGGTATTCTCTTCTTTTTTCTATAATGTGTGCATACATTCTGAAGGAGAAAGGCCAAGTGCTACATTACCAATTACTATTACAAGATTATTAGTAAAGTACTGTACAGCAAAAAGCAAATAAAATGGGGTAAACTAAACTTTGAAAACAAATAATAATTAAAACAGGTAAATTAGTAAAATAACAAAGGCTTAAGCAGACATGACTCTGCTTAAGCCATGTAAAGCAGACAGATAAGATGGCAATATATAAGGGGAAAAAATTAAAAAGCTAGGATATAAAACTAATTGAGATCAAAAGCATAAATTACTATAGGGGAAAAAATAACAAATGACTTCATAAAAAAATTATCCAATTGCCAACAGCAACTTGGTAGTACGAGTCTAAGTCTAAGAAACAAACAAAATTTAAATGCTGTTATCTGCAATGAAACAATACATACTATTGCACGTACCGAAACATTGATGAATGTAAAAAATAGAGGTGTGAAAAAAAGGAGGTGTTATACCAAAACAGATGCAGAACTAGGAAACAGGATTTCTTCAACAGAAATTTTGAAATTGTTCACAATTTTTGTTAGACCATTTTTGTTAGACCACAATTTTTTTTGTTAGGTAACTATCCACAGTCTCTGTACCTAAAGCCTATTAATTCCACTGACGTCAATGAGATAATCCTTTCCCTTAAAACCAAGTCTGGTGCCCTTGAGGAGATACCAACTTTAATTTACAAAAAAGCCTCCAGATCTTTAGCCCCTGCTATTGCTTTGCTCTTCAACAAGTCACTTGAACTCCAAACCTTCCCAGATATTCTAAAAAAAAGCGAGAGTAACGCCTGTCCACAAATGTGGTAATCTCACAGATGTTAACAACTACAGACCTATATCTATCCTGCCAAACTTGTCAAAAAATTTTGAAAAACTAATCTATAAGCAGCTTTACTCATATCTAGCCAAACTCAATATACTTAGCCCTTGCCAATATGGCTTCAGACCCAAAAAAAGCACTAACGATGCACTTATTAGTATGCTTAACTCGATTCATACAGCTCTTGATAAAAATGAGTTCCCTGTTGGGTTGTTTGTGGACCTGCGTAAAGCTTTTGACACTGTCAACCACCAAAACCTTCTTCTTAAATTACATCATTATGGAGTCAGAGGACACTCCCTACAATACCTCAAATCCTACCTTACTGACAGGCTCCAATATGTTTCTGTGAATAATACAATTTCTCCCACCCTACCCATCAACATTGGTGTTCCCCAGGGCAGCATACTTGGCCCTCTCCTCTTTCTCATCTACATTAATGACCTTCCAAATGCCTCCCAACACCTCAAACCAATTCTATTTGCTGACGACACAACCTTCATTTACTCCAGTCCTGATCCCCTTGCTCTAAATGCCACAGTAAATACTGAGCTAAATAAAGTCCATCTGTGGCTAACTGCCAACAAACTGACCCTTAACATTGACAAAACCTTTTATATTCTGTTTGGCAATAAATCCTCTAATCAAATAAATCTCAAAATAAACAATACCCAAATTTGTAACAAATTAGATGGCAAATTCCTTGGCATTCTCATTGACCACAAGCTTAATTTCCAGGGACACATTCTAAACATATCAAAAAAAGTTTCAAAAACTGTGGGCATTCTTTCTAAGATCAGATATTATGTACCTCGCCCTGCCCTGGTGACTCTCTATTACTCCCTTATCTATCCATATCTCAACTATGGTATTTGTGCTTGGGGCTCTACTACCCAAAATCACTTACGTCCTCTAATTACTCAACACAAAGCTGCTATTAGGACAATATCCAATTCTGGCCCCAGACATCACTCGGTACCCCTACTTAAATCTCTGAATATGTTAGACATTAAGTCACTGCACATTCTCTCATGTGTATTATACATATATAAAACGCTAAACTATAATGCCAATCCTGATCTCAAAAGCTTCATAGAAGGTTGTATCAGAACCCATGAGCATCACACCAGAAATAAATACAGTTTTGATATTCCTAGAGTACGACTTAATCAAACTAGAAATGCTCTACAAATCAAGGGGCCCAGAATGTGGAATGACCTTCCCAACCATGTTAAAGACTGTACCTCTCTCAACCAGTTTAAGTTAAAAGCGAAGCTATACCTAATAAATTCCCTGTAACCTACCTTACCCTTCTTTTGTCAACCAATGTCTGTTTTTTTCTTTAAAGAGCGCTGTTTGTCGACATAATTGTATTTGTGCTGCTTTTTCATCTATGTTTTCATTTCTTGTTTTCATTCTACTCATTATGTTCAATTAGTATTAAGCTTGTCATTTAAGTTTATCATGCCCGAAACGCTTTGCGTAATAGAGGCTTTAGGCATTGTATGTACTAGCTATACCTATAAGTTAAACAATCCTTGTAAATATTTATTGTATGTATGTACCTTACCTAAATAAAATTGTATTGTATTATATTGTATTGTACCAAAGTTGGAGTATGCAGCAGTTGTATGGTGCCCATATCTTAAGAAGCATATCAACAAACTGGAAACGGTGCAGAGACATGCCACTAACTGGCATTAACTAAATGCCAAAAATATGCCAAATATACTACATAAATATACATACTACACATGCACAATAATTGTCCTGGGTCCAATGTCCTGGGACCTCTGATATTCATAATATATATATATATATATATATATATATATATATATATATATATATATATATATATATATATATATATATATATATATATATAGGGCCATCAACACACCTCCAGCTAGGGCCACCAACACACCTCCAGGGCCATCAACACGCCTCCAGGGCCATCAACACAACACCACCATCAATACACCTCCAGCCAGGGCCACCAACACACCTCCAGGGCCACCAACACACCTCCAGGGCCACCAACACACCTCCAGGGCCACCAACACACCTCCAGGGCCACCAACACACCTCCAGGGCCACCAACACGTCTCCAGGGCCATCAACACACCTCCAGGGCCACCAACACACCTCCAGGGCCATCAACACACCTCCAGGGCCACCAACACACCTCCAGGGCCATCAACACACCTCCAGGGCCACCAACACACCTCCAGGGCCACCAACACACCTCCAGCCAGGGCCACCAACACACCTCCAGGGCCACCAACACACCTCCAGGGCCATCAACACGCCTCCAGGGCCATCAACACAACACCACCATCAACACACCTCCAGCCAGGGCCACCAACACACCTCCAGGGCCACCAACACACCTCCAGGGCCACCAACACACCTCCAGGGCCACCAACACACCTCCAGGGCCACCAACACACCTCCAGGGCCATCAACACGCCTCCAGGGCCATCAACACGCCTCCAGGGCCATCAACACAACACCACCATCAACACACCTCCAGCCAGGGCCACCAACACACCTCCAGGGCCACCAACACACCTCCAGGGCCACCAACACACCTCCAGGGCCACCAACACACCTCCAGGGCCACCAACACACCTCCAGGGCCACCAACACACCTCCAGGGCCATCAACACGCCTCCAGGGCCATCAACACAACACCACCATCAACACACCTCCAGCCAGGGCCACCAACACACCTCCAGGGCCACCAACACACCTCCAGGGCCACCAACACGTCTCCAGGGCCATCAACACACCTCCAGGGCCACCAACACACCTCCAGGGCCATCAACACACTTCCAGGGCCACCAACACACCTCCAGGGCCATCAACACACCTCCAGGGCCACCAACACACCTCCAGGGCCACCAACACACCTCCAGGGCCATCAACACGCCTCCAGGGCCATCAACACAACACCACCATCAACACACCTCCAGCCAGGGCCACCAACACACCTCCAGGGCCACCAACACACCTCCAGGGCCACCAACACACCTCCAGGGCCACCAACACGTCTCCAGGGCCATCAACGCACCTCCAGGGCCACCAACACGCCTCCAGGGCCATCAACTCAACACCACCATCAACACACCACTAGCCAGGGCCATCAACACAACACCACCATCAACACACCTCCAGCCAGGGCCATCAACACACCATCCAGCCTACCACCACAAGCTTATATATATACTACACATGTCTAAGAGCAAATAAAAGAAAACAGTTACCTTAACTATTGAAGATGCAGCAGGATTTTGTGGATAAGCCAACAGCAGTCCCTCTCGACACGGTTTTAAAATGGCGGCGACTACCACAACATGCAACGAGCCTAAAGAATGTCCAGCGCTAGCATTATCTAAACGCTATTATATATTATCAAGCAATACGGAAATCTAAAATAAAAAAAATGATACAAATAATTGTATTAAATATTTATTTGCAATTACAATACCTCGGGAATATATTTTTGCGTTAGCAAAACATATTAAGTTTGTATTTAGTTTAACTCAAATTAAAAAATTCTTTACAAATTCATTCATGTTTTTATTCATGTTGTTCATGTTTTTATGTTAAAATGTTTTTGTTGATTTGTTTGTATATTTTCATAAGTAAAGCATGCTTACCGTCTTATTCCAAGTTTTATGATAACTTTACAAGGTTTAAAACATAAAGTTCAATATATATTCTGGTTTTCACACAGGAATTATACGTTAATATAACATCATAATAACGTAATGATGTCGTGTAAATAACGTTATACTGACGTCATATAAATGTTATATTTATGTTATAAGAACGTAAATTGGATAGCTTTACAGAAAGTAAACAAAAAAAACTAAATGTTGACTGAAAATTATTTATTCTTAAATATAAAGCATGAAAACATTATAATTCCATAGCATTTACTATTATTTTTAAATTTTTACATAAATCTTAAAAAATTGTGTCTCAAGAATATATGTTTTTAGTTATATCCTTTGGTTTTAAGAACGTCAGATATACGTATTTATGTCAAAAGTTACAGTATTACCTTTGTGGGACCATTTAAAAACGTCCACAAACGTTCTGTGTTTGCTGGGCTACACATTTGCACTCGGCCTTAATTCTAGTACCAGTTAACCTTTAGGTTTCTGCAGAATTAGTTTCCATGTCACTATAGGCTAAGGTCTCATACTTACTACGGGTGTACCTTTTAAGTTAAATCTAGTCCTCGGACTTGGAATTGTTACTGTTATTTCTTACTTTATATATTTACTTTATATATTTTAATATAAACTTTATATATTTACTTACTTTATATATTCGAAACTTTATATATTTACATGTTCAATATTAAGTTTAATATAATATAAACTTTGTTATATGTCTATAATATAAACCGTGTTTAATATAAACTTTATAGATTTACTTACTTTATATATTAAACTTTATATATTTACATGTTCTGCAGAATTTAATCTTCAATAAATTTAAAGCCCCATACTGCCAATATCTTTCTCCCCCCTGATCAGAAAATGGGGTACATCCGGTCTCTTACCCTCTGCGGCGGTAACTTTATGGTCAGGAAGTCACAAATATTTACAGTTCAAGTTCAAGTATGTTTATTGAGACAAGAAAAAAATACATCTCAAAGGGATAGAGTAACTTAGGCTATTTCTACCCCCTCTACTTCAAGTCCCTCAAGGGGCGCACAAATTCAGTAAGTACAAATAGACAATTAACATTACAAGAATCCCATTTAACATTGCAGGTTAATATAGTAAGTACAGCATACAATTGTTACACTCTTGGGGCAAAATTTTTGTAGCTCCTAAGTATACTGTCTATCATACCATTATCACACATACAAACAATTTGATGTGGTACATTACTTATTTCCTTATTTCTATAGTTATCAATAAGTTGACACTCTAATACATAATGTTCTAAGGTGTGGGCGTGCGGCATACTACATAATTTACACTCCTTATATCTTTTTCACTGACATCAACTCCGTATTGCCAGATATATTTGTATCCTAATCTTAATCTCATGTAAATTGAATCCTTCCAAGTTGACTTTCCTTTATCATAGGTGAAGTACGAGTTTGTATTTATTACTGAATAATTCTTAAGTGTGTTACTACTATCCACTATTGCCATTCTTTTTATCATTTCTTCATCTTCATTTCCTCTTATTAATGTTATATATACATGTACACATAATCATACATACACGTACATATATATACATATGCGGTAAATCCAGAGAAATGAAATATGGAATTTTCCGCATACAAATGATTATTGTTTCGTGATCGTCAATTGCATATATACATATACATTCACATACATATTCAATCACCCACACAAATACACACATCAATAATCTTTGTATCACAAGTGATTCAACAAGAGGCTCACAAGTCACTATACTAGGCACTTTACATCTATGGTGAGTCGTCCAATTACTAGTTTTGCTCTACACCCACCCAACTGGGCGGCAGCTTTACAGTCATGTGCTTCACACCCACCCAACTGGGCGGCAGCTTAACAGTCATGTGCTCCACACCCACCCAACTGGGCGGCAGCTTAACAGTCATGTGCTCCACACCCATCCAACTGGGCGGCAGCTTAACAGTCATGTGCTCCACACCCATCCAACTGGGCGGCAGCTTTACAGTCATGTGCTCCACACCCACCCAACTGGGCGGCAGCTTAACAGTCATGTGCTCCACACCCACCCAACTGGGCGGCAGCTTAACAGTCATGTGCTCCACACCCACCCAACTGGGCGGCAGCTTTACAGTCATGTGCTCCCCACCCACCCAACTGGGCGGCAGGTTAACAGTCATGTGCTCCACACCCACCCAACTGGGCGGTAGCTTAACAGTCATGTGCTCCACACCCACCCAACTGGGCGGCAGCTTAACAGTCATGTGCTCCACACCCACCCAACTGGGCGGCAGCTTTACAGTCATGTGCTCCACACCCAACCAACTGGGCGGCAGCTTAACAGTCATGTGCTCCACACCCACCCAACTGGGCGACGGCTTTACAATCATTTGCATGAATTACTTACAGTAAGCAAATTTTAGATACTTCGCTAAGATTTCGGGCAGCACATCATTATAAATGAAGTACTTACACTTTTCTTGGACACCAATGATGGTGTTATCTCTGAATTCCGCGATTTTTTTTAAATTCCAGTACTGTATATAATGACGCAAAGTATGCGAATAGTTCTGCAATAGTGATCCTATCCTGCGTCATAATTTACATACATATCTACTTCTGTTTTGTGTATTAAAATTACTACATTTTTATGTTAATTTATTTCTGTAAATGATGATGATGATAAATTTCAATAAATGTAAGTAAGAACATAAGAACGGAAACTGGTCGCGTAAATGGAAATAGTTGGGTACATTTCCTTTCACCTACCTAATGCGAATATTCATGTGTCCGGACACTGGCGATGGTGTGGTATTGCCTATTTATTTGACCATATCTTTGCTTTCATTTAAGATATGTTTTCCTTGAAATGTATTTACATTATCGTCTACATCTGTCTTTATTCTGAAATAAAAACCTTTGACGTTACTTTGCATATATGTACATTAGTTATAAAATTGATTGGCTTGTGTGCAGGCCTTCACACTCCCTGAGCGAGCCATCAAGTAACTATAAAAAGGCATATATCTTCACTTTCACTTCAGTTATATTTATACCAAAGTATTAACATGCAGCTTATATGTCTTTCTGATGACATAAAAAACTTCGCTTTTTACAATATATAGATTCAATTAACATTGATTTTCAAAAGGTCATAGTTCCCATCGAAAGGGAGAGCGTCGGCCAAGAAGCCTTGTTTAAAATATGAATATTTTTCCTCTCTAATAAGGTATAATCTCTGTGATGCATTAACACACACTATTTTATATCTGCCTTTCTGATAACATATATAAATATAATCTTTATTTGTGAATATTTGTTAATTAAGCAATATATCAGAGAGCGTGTAGGGTTCGGTGTTCTATGAACGAAAAGGACTGGAGTAGTTTAAATAGCGAACGCATACCAACGAATAACGCTAGTATCTATATAACAAATTTATTGTCATGTGGAATTGATTTAACTTCCAGACACTTTTTTTTAATAAATATTAAATATTTTGTGGCTGTTTATGAAAAATATTATTATAAATACACATTCTACTTGTTAATATTACCAATTAAATTTGCGACAATTTGAGCCATGAAATACGACGACTGGATCACTGTGTACAGGAGGCGGGGACTGGTCAAGTCGTATACTGCAATTTCGGATACCGGAATAGAAACAACTTCGTTCACTGAGAAGTTTGTACAAACAAACCATTCCGTTCGTATATGCGCTGGTTTGTGTTCGCTGTTGTTCTCGTCTGAATAAATACATGGCACTTGTTCATATAATTAGCGCTTCCATTATTAGAATTATTTATCCATTATTAGAATAACAAGGTGCAAACCATATCCCCTTACAGTTGAAATCTATTTATTTATATACAAGAAGGTACATTGGGTTGCGAGAGTACATAACATATATTAAGAGGTACATTGTAGCAAGATTTGAGATTAAAGGATTTAAGACTAACACGTTTAGAAACAAGGCGCCCCCGAAGGAGGCTATTATTTGTTATGCACCCCATACTCAAACAGTAAGTAGTGGAGCAAAACATAGATTACATGGTCATAAAGTCTTAATCAGACCAATTCAATTCAATTTCTTTCTTTATTATGCACCCCATACCCATCCCGTGGGCGGTGGTGTAAAGGATTACAGAGGCACATAATCAGTTCAGGAACTGAACCTTCTAGTTCGTTTAGTTAAGCAAATATCAATTTGTGACGCTAGTTACAAAATTATTAATATTATATATACATGTACACACTCTCATACATACATGTACATATATATATATATACGTATACATATATACATACACATACATATCTAATCACCTACACAAATACACACATCAATAATCTTTGTGTCACAAGTGATCAACAAGAGGCTCACAACAGTCACTATACAAGGCACTTAACATCTATAGTGAGTCACACAGTTACTAGTCTTGCTGCACACCCACCCAACTGGGCGGCAGCTTTACAGTCATGTGCATGCATTACCTACAGTAAGCAAATTTTGGATACTTCGCAAAGATTTCGAGCAGCACATCATTATAAATGAAGTACTTACACATTTCTTGGACACTATTGATGGTGTTATCTCTAAATTCCGCGATTTTTCACATTCCATTATATAATGACGCAAAGGATGCGAATAGTTCTGCTGACAGAGTTTACATTTAGTCAAATCTACATCAGCAGATGTTACAAACTCCCAGAGGTACTTGTAGCCGAGCCTAAGCCTAGCAGTGGTAACATCTAGAAGTCTGCTAACATTATTGGATGACCCATAGACGTGCGGTTCTTCCTGCATAATAGAATGATGATAGATGGAGTAACTGGTTTGAATTTCACTTTGCCTCAAGTCTCCGAAATTTAGTTGATGTTCCTGGGATATTGCTGCCCTCAGGCTGCTCAAAGGCAGTCCAAGTTTGTAATCAATTCCCTCTTTACGAGGAAAAGTCTTGGGCAACTCATCATGCAGTTCTCAGTGGCTATTTTTACATTATCATTTACAACTAACTTAAGTTAAATAACAACCAGTAAACAGACTGCTGTTTTCTAATTCTAGTTCAGGCACTTCCTGGGATAAAACGCGAACATTCCTTGGGGAACTGTGAGGTGCTTATCTGTTTTTCCTCGTAACGGTCCCAAAGCTTCCACAAATGTTCCTGTTTCTCTTTATTGCCCTTGCGGCGACTGGACTTTAGCTTTTGATCAGAAACCAGTTGGTATTGCAAGGTTACCAGGGACGCCTCACGGTATAGTAAGGGGATTAAAATATATCATTCTAGACGCTCGAACGCTCATCCGCTCCTGACGACCCTGCTCCCCCTCCAACTTTATCAGCTGCTCCTTGAGCCCACAACATCCCTAACATGATGTAACAACCCCAGAAGGCAGCTAAGTACCCAGTGACCTAAATGTGACCGAAATATTCGACAAAACCTAACCTACTACCTCATCTCGACCTCATTAGTGTTGCTCCCTGGAGGAAGCTAGCCTGACGTTTGCTGCTGCCATATCAACAAGTCTACCCCATCTGCTGTATACATCTCTGCTGCTACCATGCTAAACAATTCTAAGCTCGGCAAGGCCGTAAAGAATGATAGCACACCTATCAGGATGAACCCAACCAGCCAAGCTAGCAACAGGAATAATGCGGCTGTCTCCCCCTTAGGGGCTACCGGGGGGAGTACCGACCCTCCCTGCGTCAACAATAACAAACCTTCTCAGCTGATTGAAGCGTCGTCACTGACTCGAGCCTTACAACAGTTATGTAACCATATGGAGCAACTTAAACGAGCTGCCTCCCCATGTACTGACTTTAAGCGTCCCGCTGATAATCCATGGCTCAGATTATTGACTCAAATACATGATGACCAAAAGTCTATAATCCGAGAGCAGTCGGACCTGATAATGAAGCTTCAGAGTGATGCTTTGGCAATGCACAAGGCTAACCAAGATCTGTCTGCCAGAGTCGGCCACCTCGAACATGAATTAAGCTCTCTTCGGATCTCGGTTACTAACTTTAAACCAGCAGAAACCTCTAAGAAGCAAGAAGAGATGTTACAAAAGTTAGAGAACCACTTTAACTCCCTACAACAGCAACAAACTGCAACCCAAGACGAATCAGACCAACTTAAGCTCCTTGATTCTGTCATCATCTCATCACAGGATTTTCCCCATGAAACTGACAGAGAAGACTGTACTGCCATCGTGATCCAGGAATTGCGTACTAAGTTGAATTATTCAATCGAAGCAAGAGACATTAAGTCAGCTTATAGAGTGGGTACCAAATCATCTGGTGCAAACAACAGAAGGATACGCGTGAAGTTGGATAGCTGCTCCCGCAAGTCAGACCTTATCACTGCTGCAGTCGCTAGGAAATCCAAGGTTTATGTGAACGAATGTCTTACCAGATTCAGACAAAATCTCTTATTTAAACTACGTGGAATTCGCAATAGATCCACTGCTATTAAACATTGTTTTGTGCGCGATGGTAAAATAATAGCTAGGAAGACTGACTCTGGAAAAACTTATGTCATAACCACTGAGGCACACCTCACTTCTTTCCTGGATGACTGTGGGATATCAGCTGAATAACCAGAACATAATTTGTAGTCTCACATACAACCAAAGTGTACTTTAGCTCTGCCTTTCCTTTCCAAAGGTGTTTATTTTTATTTTTATTTTAATTTTTACTTTATTTTTTGTTTGTCATCTTTGCCTGTTTTATACTCTTAATTATTTGTTCTTAGTTAATCCCCTTGTCACTAAACCTAGGGCTTTTTATTACCCTGTTAATTAACCATTACTAAGCTAATTATCTTCAAGATCATTTTTTTATGATTATTATTATTTTTCTTATTATTTTTTATTTTACATTTATATTGTCAGTCTCTACTGATTTTTTGTGTTTTATTTTATGTAACTTCTGTGTCCTCCCTGGCTATCTATTGGATCTTTATTTTACTTCTAAATTGTTACTATTTTATTGTATCTGCTTTTATTCTTGTGTTTTGCTTTATCGTGTATCTTGTATCGTGATCCCTCTGCATCTCTATGCACACTGATATTGATCCTGATCAAAATCTTCTGTCTCATATCTATACCAACCAGCACATTGATCATCATTATTGTAAGTATTTCACAGCACACCAGGCTAAAAACAAACTCCAAAATAGCACCTATCTATCAGTTTATAACCAAAATGTTAGATCACTTGGTAAACATTTTGACGATTTAAATGCACTACTCACAGCACTAGGTACTAACCTATCGTTCATTATTTTAACAGAAACTTGGCTAAATAAAGACTATACCCAACTCTACAACTTAGCTGGTTATAAAGCCATTCATAACTGTAGGCCTAATAAAAAAGGTGGTGGCACAGCTATATATTACCGAGATACATTTATCTGCAACAGTGTTATTAGTGACAGAGATGACTACTGCGAATATACTTTTGCTCAGTTTACAATTAAATCCCTTAAATCCTCTTTGACTATTGGAGCCATCTATAGATTTCCTAATACTAACATAGCTTCTTTCTCAGACAACCTAAGGAATCTTATTATAAACAACAATCTCAACAAAAACCACATCATTCTGGGAGGAGACTTTAATATTGACCTGGGTCAACAAAACTGCTCTCAAGTTGACTATTTCCTTAACAGCATGAACTCCTGTATGCTAATCCCCACTATCACCAAACCTACCCGAGTCACTCAAACATCAGCCACTACCTTGGACCACATATGGACAAACATAACAGCTCCCCTTGTATCTGGTATAATCTACGACAGAACAACTGACCACTATCCTACCTTTCTCATAGCGAACATGGACATAACACCACCAAAAAGCAAGAAATTTTCATTTAGGCTACACAGTGAATCAGCTTTAGACAATCTTACAGAGGCACTTCACAATATTAACTGGGATTCTGAATTCAATAATACCCATGATATAAATTCATTAGCTAACCTCTTCCTCTCCAAAACTCTAAGCCTCTACAACCTTCATTGTCCCCTTCTTACAAAGCAAATAACTGACAAAAGATTAAACAATCCATGGCTCACAAATGGCATTCTCAACTCAATCAACAAGAAACATGAATATGAAAAGAAAGTTAGGATTGGCCTAGTTTCAAGGGAAGTAGCTAAAAGGTACTCATCAATGCTTACCAGTATCATAAGAAAGGCAAAACTTGCATATTATGTGAATAGATTCAATGAAGCAAAAGGTAACATGAAAAACACTTGGAAAACTATCTCTAGTATCCTAGGAACTAAACAACACTCACATAACCAAATAAAACTCTACAAGGATGGGGATATACCGTCAACTGATTTAGAAATGGCAAATGAATTTAATAGTTTCTTTTCATCGGTTGGTGCTAATCTTGCCAGTAAAATCCCACAGACTCAGACACATATTAACACATATCTCTCAGGCAGCTATCCAAACTCTCTTCTCCTTTCACCAATCAGCCCGGCAGATGTTGTGTCCATCATACACTCTCTAAAAACCAAGGCAGGGAACACCAGTGAAATTCCGTCCATTGTGTACAAGAGAGCCTCCCATGCCCTTGCCCCACCCATAGCACTACTGTTCAACAAATCTATAGAGTATCACACCTTCCCTGATATCCTCAAAAAAGCAAGAGTAACGCCAGTCCATAAAGGAGGCAATCCGGCGGACATAAACAATTATAGACCAATATCAAATCTACCCATTCTATCAAAAATATTTGAAAAAATTATTTACAAACAGCTCTATTCCTACCTCGTAAAACTCGACATACTCAGCCCCTGCCAGTTTGGCTTCCGGTCCCAAAAGAGTACCAATGATGCAATCATTAGTCTCCTTGACATTATCTACTCAGCCCTTGACAAAAATGAGTTTCCGATTGGACTCTTCATTGACCTAAGAAAAGCCTTTGATACTGTTAATCACAACTACCTCTTATTTAAACTCCAGCATTATGGAATCCGAGGCCTTGCCCTTGACTACATCCGATCCTATCTTAGTGACAGACACCAATATGTAACCATCAATGATACAACTTCTTCCACTCTACCAATTACCGTTGGAGTGCCACAGGGCAGCATCTTAGGACCTCTTCTATTTCTTATATATATAAACGATCTGCCTAATGTCTCTAATATTCTCAAACCTATATTGTTTGCTGACGATACTACCCTTATCTACTCAAACCTCAACCCACATACACTAAATAATGTTGTGAATAATGAATTAAAAAAAGTCCACTTATGGATGTCAACGAACAAACTAACATTAAACATCGAAAAGACTTACTACATCTTATTTGGAAGCAAATCATCAAATGCAATTCAGCTACAGATAGACAACATTAACATCAGTAATAAAAATGATGGCAAGTTTCTTGGCCTATTCCTAGACAAGAGACTCAATTTCAGCACCCACATTCAACACATAACTAAGAAAGTCTCTAAGACAGTTGGTATACTCTCCAAAATCAGATATTATGTTCCTAACTCTGCTCTCCTCTCACTATATTATGCACTAATCTACCCCTATCTTAATTATGGTATCTGTGCATGGGGGTCTACCACTGCAAACCACCTTAAGCCCATCATCACACAGCAAAAATCTGCTATCAGAATAATAACTAACTCTGCTTTCAGACAACACTCAGCTCCCTTGTTTAAATCTCTAAACTTGCTAAATATTAACTCCCTCCACACATTCTCTTGTGTCAACTACATTTACAAAACCCTGTTCTTAAATGCAAACCATGCTCTGAAACTCTCCCTGGACAGATGTAATAGGACCCATTATCACCACACCAGAAATAAATATCTCTTTGATATCCCCAGGGTCAAACTTAATCTGTGTAAACACTCTATGCAAATTAAGGGACCTAGTCTATGGAACTCACTCCCTAGTGAATTGAAAAACTGTAAAACTTTTGCCTTATTTAAAAGCAAAACCAAAAAGTACCTAACTTCATCTATTTAGTTTCCTACACTGAGCTTTAAATTTGCTCTGTACCTAGTGGTACCCAATCTCCTAATTTTTATGTAATATCAAACAACCTTATCATTGTGTTCATTGCTGTCTTCTTTTATGTGCTAGCCATATGCTGTATTGTGACTACCAATTTTTGTCAACTACCATTCAAGCTGTCATTGCAATCAATCTTATATTGTTTCTGCTGTATTGTGCCTACCAATTTGTTGTCAACTACCATTTTAAGCTGTCATTGCAATCAATCATAGCTACCTATGTGCTTTAATATACTGTACCTATAATTTTCTCTCATCTTTTTTTTTTTTTTTCATTCCATGTAATCTGTTATCATTTTTTTGTCTATAAATTTTGCAAGTATTTACCTCCTTAAAATTTTCTTAGATTAAGGACCTGCCCGAAACGCTGCGCGTGCTAGTGGCTTTACAAGACTGTAATTACCATAATTGTATCCTCACATTCCTTATGTACATTCTTGTATATGCATAAATAAATAAATAAATAAATATAAAGCCAAGTTGTCCCTCACTGCCCTTTGTGGTCCCATACCTGTCTGTGTTGGCCCACCATTTCGTCCGGGAGACATCTCCCGTCACGCAGGGTGCAGTCGCGCCTCCACAGATCTCCAGTATTAGCTCTTGATACTGGTAATGGCTCAAAAGGGCCACCACTTACGGGCTATTCATGCCCGTGCCACCTTTTGGGTGGCTTAATCTTCATCAATCAATCAATCTCACTGCCCTTTGATTCAGACGCTAGTGCCATCCTTCTACGTCATTGTTGGTCCTCACCAGTCGTCTAAATGCACACCAGTTCCCCAATTCCCACACACTGTTGCACAGCCACGTATTTTTTTATGTAATGAGTTAATTGTGTCGTTAAGGGTGGACTGCTAGCCGACTTTTCTAATTCAGCAAACGCCTTACAATTATGTAGTACATACGTACCACATAAGTACGTGTGTGTTACACACGTACACACACACCTTGTCAAGCACAAGACGAAGCTTGAAAAAGTTTAGTGGTATGCCAATAGGCTAGTCCCAGGACTAAGAGACATGAGTTACGAGGACAGGCTGCGAGAAATGCACCTCATGACACTGGAAGACAGAAGAGTAAGGGGAGACATGATCACTACCTACAAAATTCTCAGAGCAATTGATAGGGTACATAAAGATAAACTGTTTAACACGGGTGGTAGGCGAACAAGGGGACACAGGTGGAAACTTAGTACCCAAATGAGCCACTGGGATGTTAGAAAGAACTTTTTCAGTGTCAGAGTAGTTAATAGATGGAATGCATTAGGCAGTGATGTGGTGGAGGCTGACTCCATACACAGTTTCAAATGCAGATATGATAGAGCCCAGTAGGCTCAGGAATCTGTACATCAGTTGATTGCCAGTTGAGAGGTGGGACCAAAGAGCCAGAGCTCAACCCCCCGCAACCACAACTAGGTGAGTATACACACAAACACACACACACGTACACACAGACACAAACATACACACACTAATGCCTCTATTCACCTTGCAGTAAATAGGAACCTGAAAGTCAGGAAGCTGCTACAGGCTGCATCTTGGGGATGTGTGAGTGTGTTAGATAAAAATATATGTTGTTTAGATATGATGGAGGAAAAGAGGCCGAGAGTCGGTACATTAGACAACCGACGCTTAGAAAGGCGGGGTCCAAGAGCTAACAGCTAAATCTTGGAAATAATAAATTAAAATATTTAATACACCCATTCACATGTTTCACATTATTTTGGCTGAGGGCACACTGAGGGCTGATGGCCCCGTCGACGGGGCAGGAAGTCGGTGGTTGATCAAAGGCCTCCCACATCCTCCACATACCTGAGGATTATTCCGGCTTAATTTTAAACGGAAGTAATGTCTTGGCATTTACGGCTTCAGCGGGTGGGTGGGTCCGTGGGTTTATTACACTATGAGTGAAAACATTCTCTATTTTATATTGCCGCTTGTAGAGCTAGAAGCTGTTGCCTTTTGTGTGCGTTGCACAAGGGGATTAATATCTGGATTAATATCTTTCAATATTTCCAGTATTTTTTAAGGTATCGCTTAAATACCGAAGATACTGCTATTGGACACCGCTTAATTGACAATGTCTCAACAACGCAGGCTAAAGATGTGCGTGGCTCCTGCTATTGCAATGCTGCTCATTTGTTTTTCAATGATGGGCCTTAGTTGCCCCCTCTCTAACTTACCGTTCTAAATACCCCTTCTCCATCTTCCGCAAACATTCCCCTCATACATCTCCCCCCTTTCCTCCTGTCCTCCCTGTCCATCTTTGTCCGCTGTCCCTCACTTTGTCCCCTTGCCCACATTTTCTGTCCTCTGTCCCTCACTTTGTCCCCTTGCCCACATTTTCTGTCCTCTGTCCCAGATCCCTTTCCATCTCTCTGTCCCCGTCCCCCTGTCCCTCTCTATCCCATTGTCCCTCTCTCTGTCCCCCCTGTCTCTCTCTGTCCCCCTGTTCTTCTCTGTCCTCCTGTTCCTCTCTCTGTCCCCCTGTCACTCTCTGTCCCCCTGTTCCTCTATGTCCCCCTGTCCATCTCTCTGTCCCCTGTACCTCTCTGTCCCCCTGCCCACTCTTTCTGTCCGCTGTCCATCATCTGTCCCCCTATCCATCTCTGTCCCCTTGTCCCTGTCTCTCTTCCCCTGTCCCTCTCTCTGTCCCCCTGTCCGCCCTTTCTATCCCTCTGTTCCTGTCCTTCTCTGTCTGTCCCTGTCCCTCTGCCCACTCTTTCTATCCCCTGTCTCTCCTCTGTCCCCTCTCTCTTGGTCTCCTGCCCCCCTCTCCTCCCTCTGTCCCCCGGTCCCCCTCTCTGACCCTGTCCCTCTGTCTGTGTTCCTGTCCCTCTGTCTCTGTCCATGTCCCCCTCTCTGTCCCTGTCCCACTGCTCCCCCTCTGTTCCCCCGTCCCTCCTCTGGCCCTGTCCCTCTGCTCCTGTCCCTCTGTCTCTGCCTCTCCTCGTTTCTGACATTCTCTGTGTCAGCCTATCTCTCTGTCTCTTTCCTCGCTCTATCTCTGTCATTCTCTCACTGACTTTGCATATCCTTATCTATACGTATCTGTGTCTAACATTCTCTCCCTGACTCTGTCTATATCTATTTCTCGGTCTCGATCTTCATCTCTTTCTCTCTCTCTCCTTCTCTCTCTCTCTCTCTCTCTCTCTCTCTCTCTCTCTCTCTCTCTCTCTCTCTCTCTCTCCTTACATACATACATACATACATACATACATACATACATACATACATACATACATACATACATACATACATACATACATACATACATACATACATACATACATACATACATACATACATTTATTTAACACATGTGGTACACGCACAAGGGGACACAGGTGGAAGCTGAGTACCCAAATGAGCCACAGAGAGATTATAGAAAGAACTTTTCAGTGTCAGAGTAGTTAATAAATGGATTTCATTAGGCAGTAATGTGGTGGAGGCTGACTCCATACACAGTTTCAAGTGTAGATATGACAGAGCCCAATAGGCTCAGGAATCTGTACATCAGTTGATTGACGGTTGAGAGGCGGGACCAAAGAGCCAAAGTTCAACCCTTGCAACCACAACTAGGTTAGTACATACATACATACATACATAAGATATAAAACAGTGGAGGATTCCCAGGTAGAACAATCAACCACAATGCCCACTACCCCTTTACCCTGATGTCCTTAACTACACAACTATACAAGAGTCATTAACACGTGTAATGGCTGATCCCCCATCACGATAGCATGAAGACCAATTGCCTGACCCGCAGTCCGTCTTGCTCCTCAAATAATTTTCGGGTTAACATGAAAACGTCTCTCGAGTTTATCTTTCTAATGTTGTTTTCCCATCTTTCATTTTATCAGCTTAGTTCTGTAACGATTCTATTGTTACGTAAAGTATGGTGACAAATAAACACAGACACTAAGATACTATATATATATTTGGTCGAATATACAGAAGTACACAGGTGATACTTTGGTGTGAGTTGAGCGCACTGAGTGTCGGTACAGTATCTCGCAAGTGTCTGCTCTAGACCACACTTGAAAGTAGACTCTAGTTAATGTTTGCTATTCTGCTTCTTATATGCTCGGGCAACACCTCACCGTGTTGCCCGGGCAACGCCTCACCTCATTCATCTCCAAAGGTTGACAGGAATATTAACAATGCATTTGGAGCGAGTATATTATTGGGATAATCTACTCGCTACAGTTCCTTTATTATGCCTCAATTACTCATCCCTTGAGCGGTAGTTAAACTGAACCCAAATTTAAAAAAAGTTCCTTTTGCTAAGCAAGCTACAGTTTTGATAAGTCAGATATATTGTTTGTTAACACATTTCTCAACAATGAACAGTCAGTTTTATCAAGCTAACATATCCTAACACAACGAGTGAGAGTATTAACTGGTCTAATTATTTTATTAGACCAGTATATATTATTAGATTATACTGGTATAATTATATATATATATATATATGAGAGTGTGTGTGTACATGTGTATACAACATTAATAATTTTGTAACTAGCGTCAAACATTGTTATTTGCTTAGCTAAACGAACTAGAGGGTTCAGTTCCTGAACCGATTATGTGCCTCTGTAATCCTTTACACCACCGCCCACGGGATGGGTATGGGGTGCATAATAAAGAAAGAAATAGAAGAAATTGAAATTGCATAATACGGTTATTGACATTCAATAATAGTAAGATAAAGCAATGAGGACCAAATGGGAGACCAGTGATCAGATGAATATTACAGACTCAAGGGTAGCCTTCTCTTCTTGTATATAAATGAAAAAATAAATTCGTTTGTTTAATTCTAATGCTTGTAGGCGAGAACAGTTGTGAACGCCAGCTAGCGCACAAGTACATGAGCGCCCAAAATACTTTTACACAAAAGACATGTACAGACAGGCGTGTGGCTTCTGACTTCTTTTTTATTGATTAATATTAAATATTAGGCGCTTACCTATAATAGTTATCATTTTATACAAGTATAACTCTCACATAATAAATATAAAAGTAGTTTATCTAAAAACTGACAGAAGTGTTGTGTTTTGTGCGTTGTATCGTGTTTGTGGGCATTCGGGTGTGTTGTGTTTACGCTGGCGGGCGGCGTCCTTACCAACTCCGGATTATGTCTATTACATCACTAAACTTCATTTAATAACTATATGCCTGTTAAATAGAAGATTTTAATTGTTAATAGCATTATATTGTCGTTTTAATGTGGAACACGTACACATATGCGAAACATCGAAAGCTGGTGTCCGAAGTGGTAAAAATATTAGTTTGCGATGTTGTCAATGTACGGAGTGTCTTGTATCCCAGGAGGCTGATATGGCAGCAAACACTCTCCAGGCGACCATATATCTTGGATAAGTCGCTCCACACAATTGTCGCTTGGACCGTCGACTTCCTATGGCGTCACCTCTCGCATATTTACGTCTCATTTCGTTATGAAATTAGATTATTTCAGAGTAAAAATAGGTTTGATCATGTTCTACGTGTAGCACCAACATTATAGTAAGTAAATATACCATATTTCTTCATTACTTACGTAATGCTAGGACGATTTGGGTAGTTTTGGGTCGATTTGGGTAATTCTATGGACCGGTCCATAGAATTACCCAAATCGACCCAAATCAGCCCAAAACTACCCAAATCGTCCTAGCATTACGTAAGTAATGAAGAAATATGGTATATTTACTTACTATAATGTTGGTGCTACACATAGAACATGATCAAACCTATTTTTACTCTGAAATAATCTAATTTCATAACGAAATTAGACGTAAATATGTGAGAGGTGACGCCATAGGAAGTCGACGGTCCAAGCGACAATTGTGTGGAGCGACTTATCCAAAATATATGGTCGCCAGGAGAGTGTTTGCTGCCATATCAGCCTGTACACAGTGATCCAGTCCTTTTCGTTCATTGAACACCGAACCCTACACGCCCTCTGATATATTGCTTAATTAACAAATATTCACAAATAAAGATTATATTTGTATATGTTATCAGAATGGCAGATATAAAATAGTTTTTGTGAATCCATCACAGAGATTATACCTTATTAGAGAGGAAAAATATTCATACTTTAAACAAGGCTTCATGGCCGACGCTCTCCTTACCGATATGGGAACTATGACCTTCCGAAGATCAATGTTAATTTAATCTAGATATTGTAATAAACGAAGTTTTCTATGTCATCATAAAGACATAAATATAAGCTGCATGTTAATAATTTGGCATAAATATAACTGAATTGAAAGTTAAGATATATGCCTTTTTATAGTTACTTGATGGCTCGCTCAGGGAGTGTGAAGGCCTCGACACAAGCCAATCAATTTTATAATTACTTTGCATATATGCAAAGTAACGCCATAGGTCTTTATGTCAGAATAAAGCCGTGTCAGACACGGTCATGTTACAATTGTGTCTTAGAGAGTTGCGCGCAATTAAGCATGATAGAAATCACTTACAATTAATGCAGGATGGTAGAAAATCACTTACAATTAATGCATCAAGTTTGGAGACTTGAATTGAAATTGAAATTGAAATAAGTTTATTGAGGTAAAATACACACAAATGGATGAGGTAGCTCAAGCTATTCTCACCCCGTTCAGTACATCGTGTTAATACATACATAGACACACACACTTGTACACATTTTAGTGTAACAAGCAAGGCAAATAGTTCTGTCTGATGGGTAGAGGCAACTGCACTTGCAGCTGCACCCGTGTGGCGGTGTAGGAAACCATCAATGTATATGATTTGAGAGAGAGAGAGAGAATGATCTGTAGACAGAGCATCAATATGGCGTAAGGTATTGGGCTTTGCCTCAAGATGAAGCATAATAAAGAACCCGAATATCAGGAGAAAAAATTACATTAAAAACTGTCCACATGATACATATATATAATCACGTTTTAAACATTTTAATTGTATTATTTGCATATATATATATATATAATTAGGAAGTAATGTTTATCTGGGTAAGTTGTCAGCTTTTATGAACTAATAGCTAGTGCGGCTTGTATATGGTCACTGCTTGATCGCAAGCGGGGATTTTTCTGGTGGGGGAGAAAGAAACATTTGCGCAGCGCGTCCCGCGGCGTTGCGCGGGCAGTCTGGGGCCGTATAAATACGGGCGCACAGTGGGGCTCTGCCCTCACTCCGCCTGCCCCCGCTGCTGCCCTCGCAACTACTCCCCGGCCGCCCGACTTCGCACGAGATGGACATCACGCCAGCTGCCTCGGTACCTGACCTCTCTCTCACAGACATCCAGGGGCCCTCGACACCCCAGACTGTTCCGGCAGGGCCCTCCTGCCCTACACTTTTAAACCCAAGGTGAGGTTTAATCTGTTCAATTCTAGTCAGGTCCTCCCCAGTGCGGCGTGTGCCAAGCGCCATCCCCTCGCGGTACGTGTGTGCCGCCTTAGTTAGTCCTTTGGGCTCTCTGCTGTTAGTTCCCGGAGAGCTGGGGCGCCCTCCTTGGGCCTGTGTCGGGCGTCCCCCGTGCCGTGCAGGTCGTGTGGCTGGCTTAGGGTCGACGTGCCCCGGGCCGCGTCCCTAGTGGCCTGCGTTCGGTCTCCTCTCATGTGGGGCCCCGTCCAGCCGTGCCCGTACGTGTCCAAGGGGCCCCGCAGCGCGGCGTGCCCAGGCGCGCGCCCTGCCCGGGGCCCCGTCGGCGGCCAGGCGTGCCCTTGCCGGCGTCGCCATGTGGCCAGGCGTGGTGGGCCATACGCCTTTTGTGCTCTGCCTTGGGGCCCATGCCTCGCCGCTATCGACCACGTGTCTGGTCGTCTGGGCGTGCTTCGGCGTCCTTCCCGCCTTTCCTTCGGGGCTCCCTGTCGCCGGCCCGCCGGGTTCCCTGGGTGTCCCAGGGGGCCAGGTTTCGCCTTGTCCGAGGACATGTGTCGCCGTCGGCGACGGATTGTGGCCAGGTTCGGTCCTACGCCCGGGGGGCATGTTCTCGGCGGCGGCGACACGTGGCCAGGCGTGGGCGGCCCTATGGCGGGCCCCGCCTTGGGGCCCATGCATGCCTTGCCGGGTCGTCTCGTGCCTGGCCGGCAGGGCGTGCTTCTGCGTCTTTCCTGTTTTTCCCTCGGGTGTTCCCTGTTGCCGGTCTGCCGGCTTCCCTGGGATGTCCCCAGGGGTCAGGTCTCCCTGAGCGGACAAGCGTCGCCCCTGGCGACGACTCGTGGCCAGGTCCGGCCCTCCGCCCGGGCCTGCTACGGGGCACACGCCTGGTCGTGCTGCCACGTGGCACGGCGTTCCGTGGCGCGCACGGTTGGGCTGTGTCCCGCCCTTCCTGTTCCCTTTTGGGTGCTAATCCACGTGGCTTTGCGCCACGGCTTCCCACGTCGGGGCTCGGGCTGCCTTGCGCCCGTACGGCCGCGCCTGTGTGCGGCCCCCCCCCCTCCCTTTTCGTCTAGGCCCTGAGCATGCGGTGTGGCAGCGCGTGGTTGGTAGGCCACGGGGTCCTTGCCGTGTGTGGTGTGTTCTCTGCTAGGCACGTCGCCCTCGGACGTCTCGCCCGGCCGTGTTGCCCGGGGTGTTAGCCCCAGGCCCTTCGGTGTCCCGGAGTCCCCAGGTACGTCTTCCCCAGAGTGGCGCCGATCAAGATGTCCCCAGACGTCCGTCGGCCGGTGTAAGTCCGGCATGTAGTCCCCAGACGTACGTCTGGCCGGTGTTGCCCGGTGTGTTATTTCAAGCTTTCCGCCGTCCAGGCCCTCAGGCACGTGCCCTGCTTGCCTGGGGGGTAGCCAGGACCGTTACTCCATGTCCTCCGTCTGGCCGGTGTTGCCGGCAGGTTGGTTCCCAGGTGCTCCCGCCTGGCCGGTGTAGCCTGGTGTGTTTGTCTTAAGCGCCCTGCCCGTCCGTTGTAGCAGGGATTCCTCCTACGTCGTAAGTTCAGAGTTCGTCCGCCTGCCCGTCCGCCTGTGTCGTCTGTTGTTCTTCTTCGTCGGAGGGAGACGCCGGCGTTGGAGCAAGGACCCGAGATCAGCTCGACGACGCCGGCAGGTTTACGTCTAACGGTACGCACCACGGCCCTGGGTTCGGCGTTGCCGCCGGCAATCCAGGATGACTTCGTTATGTCCGTTAAGTCCTCGGCGTCCAGTTCCAGGGGCCGTGCCCTGGACAGGGGGGTGGCCCCATGTTGCCTGGGGCACGGTATCCTCCAACAGATGGCGGCGTCGAAGCGTCGTCGGGAACGTCGTATATTTAATGATTCCCATTCTTTGCCTTCCTAAGACACTGTAAATTAAGACTTTCTCACACTTTATATGGAAGGTTTCTTATTTTGTACTAGCAGACATCTCGCGACATGCCTTGCCCTTATTCATATTTATGTTCTACATTTCAGCACTGACATGCCTCTGCTTTCAGATCTCCTCGGATTCATTTTGCCACCAGCCTAACTTAATTCACTCAGGCATTCGTAGCCTTGTGCATGTCGCACGTTCAAATCTTCGCGTTCGCTGTGTTACAGTATGCTTGTTCACTTTTCCTTGTCTTACGTCATTAAGTAAAGTCAGCCAGGATGTCCTATTTGCAGAGTTATAAGTAATTTATTAAGTAAAGTCAGCCAGGAGGTGCTATTTGCAGTATTTGCGGGCCCTTAATTTGCTTTACGTTCCCTGGCCCTGCATTTTGCCTAGTTTCCTCAGTAGTTACAGTACTTTCGCTTGGCTCTTGCAGTTTATTCACGTCGCTTATTTGGTTATATTTATGTTATGCATCTCCTCCGTTCTCTTAATGTAAAATGGATATATATCCACGCCGATTGTATACCCTTATTTTGTACTTGCAGATACCACGTGCCATGCCTTGCCCTATTCATAATTATGTTCTACATTTCAGCGCTAACATGCCTCCTGTTTCAGGTTACCTCGGACTCTCTTTCCCAAACAGCCTCCTTAATTTACTCCGACAGTTGACGCGTTGCTCATGTCGCATGTTTAATTTTGCGTTGCTGTGTTCAGTATGCTTGCCCACTTTTACCCTGCCTTACGTCATTAAGTAAAGACAGCCAGGATGTGCTATTTGCAGACTTACTAAGTAAATTATTAAGTAAAGTCAACCAGGATGTGCTATTTGCAGAGTTGCTAAGTAAATTATTAAGTAAAGTCAGCCAGGATGTGCTATTTGCAGAGTTACTAATTACTAATTACTAGTCTTTTGCTGGGTTACCTTTATGCTTCTCCCCTTCCTGTCTAGGTATGTTTAGGTATGGCCAGCGGTGCGCGAGCCGCGGCTTATCGGTTGCCCCCCCCCCTGGATCCCTGTTTACTCGGTCTCGCCCTCTTACTTCCGCATTCTTCCATCCCATTCTACGATTGTCGCCTCTCGCTTTTGGGCCTATGTCCTTTCTCAGACCGGGTTGTGTGCCGTCCAGCGCGCCTCGGCGACGTTATCTCCTCTTCGGCCCTTTGTCATTTCCGCCCTCCCCCCCAGCCGTGCGGGCTCGCCTGTGGGAAACGTCCCCTTGGTTCCTCCTACGTCTGCTTAGCTGTTAAATTTGTTATTGTTGGACTCGCAATTATGATTTGTATTTATTACGGAAAATTTTTCCCGCAATTTACACTTTGCTTAAGTTTCACGTTCAATTTGTTATATTAAGGGACTTTCAATTAGGATTTGTATTAATCTATTGCTTTGCCTCTGTGCCATTAAGTTAATTTCAGCTAGGATACGCTAGTTGCAGTGCATTCGGGTGGGGTCCCCCCCCCACAATTTTTCCTCCGGTTATTTCGTCCTATTACACTCGTTTCCCTCATTATATATTCTAAATATTGCGCATTATATTTGACCACCCTTTCTTCATCGTATCGACAGTACATTAAGATTCATTTGGAATGCTACCGAGTTTAGCATGGCCTCGCGCTCTGTGTCATGCAAAAACTGGCCATTCGGCTTTCCTTTCGGCAAGCTCAAGCCAGTCAGTTAGCATGATGACGGCCAGCATGTTGTTGGCCAGCAGCAGACAGCATGTTGTTGGCCAGCAGCAGCCAGCATGCTGTTGGCCATACGGTCGCTAACGTTCTTTGGCCATCCGGCCTTCTGGGCTATTTTACTCTTCTTGTTCCTTCGCCATTGTTGTTTCCTACTACGTAATAGTATTCTATTTAATTTTACCTCATCTATCATTAGGTTAGGGGCCCTTACCTCCAACCGCTATTCCTTCCCCTGCGCTCTGCCCGCTTGGCGCACAACGCCGGTTTCTTCTGTTCCCTTTTTTCGCAGCCACGACAAGCCGGACCCCCCCCCCTCCTCACCCTACTGCGGCGAGGAAGAGAACGCGAGCCGGATATTCCGCTGATCACCATTACAACGCACGCAGCGGCACCGGGATGCAGCCGCCCAGGGCCTACGTTAATACTATTACCTTCCCTTTATTTGCTGGGCTATATGGTAGTATTAATATTATTCCGTATCGTTACTGTCATTCCAGTATTATTTTATTAAAAATATAAATTGTTATTATGGTTTGGCGTTGCTTTCTTAATTTCTTCCATTCTGCGGCACTTGCCGTCATCGGTTATTTACGATATTACATTGTATTCTTCATTGTACGATTATTTACGACATTGTATTCTTATTATTATCCTTATTACAGTTACTGAATGGCAGTTCCCTGCCGTCGATTTCACTTTGCTCCTGTTCTAAAAGATGTAGCCGAAGTTCACGGCGTACTAGCTGCGGCCCGCAGACGCTCATTGACAACACAAGACTACACTCAGCGGCCACTTAAGGCAGACTCCTTGGCTTCTATCCAGCCCTATCACCCGTCTGGAGGCAGAGATGGGATAGAGACCAAGGGTAATGTTCCCCGCTCACATTCTACATCCGCTTAGGACACAAGCATGTTATAGATTTGGCTTTAAGAATTGGTTCTTATTCCATTTTATTGTTTATGTATATGTTGCTTAGTTGTATATACCCGTTCTTGGTATATGTATTGTTTATATTCAAGATTTATAGTGTTTCGTATTACCCCTGTTATAGTTGCTTTGTGCTTCCTTGCTGTTCTCCTACTGGCTTTCTCCCACCTTTGCTCTTAGCAAAGGTACTTCCCCCTTCCGTTTGCTGGAAGATTCTTAGAATTGTTAGCCCCCTTCATTGCTACAGTATAATTATTCGGAAAACTCTTTATTCATCCAGGATTGTTAATTAAGGAATCTCTTAATTCCTGCTGCCGGGCTCCCTCCCCCCGTTTTTCGTCTCTGTATTGATTCAGCTAGGGTTTCCCTCTCGTCTGTGCCTGTCACGATAACACTGCATGCCGCTTCTGCCCACCCTTACTGCCTTATATCTTTCAGCCCGGGGGAGGTGAGCTACGCGACAAAAAATCGACGCACGCTCCGACTGGACCAGGTATCGCTTACATGGTCAGGAATCAATACTCTTCGGATCCTACAAGCACAGATCCTACAAGCGCTCCTGTCACCAGGCGAGATTTCTCCAGGATCCTACGCGCTGCCCTCTCGGCGCTAGGCTTGCCTCCAGATGACTACGCCCCGCACCCAGCCGTCTCGGGACGGGCTCGCCACATCAGAAATAATGGCAGACGGCAGGCGGAAGAGTAGTGCTCTCACATCCTACGTCAGACGGGACGTTGTTGCTCTGCCACTTTGAGTGCCTCATGCGGCCAGCTGGCACTCGCCCTTCGGGGGGGGGGGGGGGTCCGGCCGCTGGCCTGCGGTGGGGGTGCAGCGCCGGTCCCCAAGTGTCCCGCTGTCCGCAGCTAATACTTTGCCCAGTCTAGGTGCTAGTAAACCCTACTTGTAGTCACACCCCTTCTCCTTATTCATTAGGTCTTTTACGGCCTCTTGGCCGGGTACATTACGTGTTATGTGGTCTCTCACTGTTACGACCCTCTCGGGACGCAACGGGGTTCTTACTCTGATGTTGTTAGAGGAAGTTATATCCGACCCCAAGCCAGCAGTGGCTTTCAAGGGATGCGATCCGTGACGCAAGTAACTTAAAGGGGAAGGGAAATAAAGGCAAAAACTTAATATAATATAATGTCCGTCACCAATAAATAATATATAAAACGGTTACACAAGGGGGGGGGGGTATTAACACTATACAAGGGGATTAATCCATAATCGTTGTCTTCTGCTGAAGACGCTGGTGCTACAACTCTCGGTGCCGAGTCCTTGGTGCTTTCTTCGTGGCCTCACGACGTGTCCTCTGAGAATGCCGAGCCTACCCGGGCCACAGGTCAGCCAAAACACAGGTCCACTGGGGGCACCGCCATGGAGGCCGTCAACCACACGTCCAGCTGGTCTGCTGGCAGGTTCTGAGCCAACAAGGCTGGTACGGCCACTCCACGAACGATAAAAGGGGAACGCCCTAGACAGGAGCCTCGTGTGACAGCACAAGTCACTCTCCTGTCTTCAGTACCCCAGTGGATGATCGTCTCCAACAGTCGGTCCCGGGTAAATCCTTTCACTGCCACTCCACTGGCAGGCTAACACACCACAGTGTTCTTCCGGGGGGGACGACTGCACAACAGCTGCAGCAAGGTTCAAGGTATGGAAACTGGCTGCCTCGGGTAGACTGACTCCACTTCCATCACAGTGGTCCCAGGTCGGCTCTGTAAGCAGACACGTCATCAATAACCGGGACACTAATACACCTCACTTACGGGCTCGGGCACAAACACCTGACGTATCCAGTCCATAGATGGCGCTGTCGTCGGAGCACCACCTCACCGGGGGTCAGGAGCGGCTGTGTTGTGAGCTGCACAGGACTGGAAACTGGCCCTTGTGGCTGGTACACCTTGTCCTCACCAGGTGTCGTCGTCCGTTTGGCGGGGGTTTCGGGAGCTGACCCACAGATGGCGTGGTTGTCACTGCTCCAGGCTCGGACACTGGATCCGGGTTCGTAACACTCACTTATTAGTTATTCTTTGTGTCCTGCCTGTTATATCCTAGTGTTATATAATTACTACACATTTGCACTCGGCCTTAATTCTAGTACCAGTTAACCTTTAGGTTTCTGCAGAATTAGTTTCCATGTCACTATAGGCTAAGGTCTCATACTTACTACGGGTGTACCTTTTAAGTTAAATCTAGTCCTCGGACTTGGAATTGTTACTGTTATTTCTTACTTTATATATTTACTTTATATATTTTAATATAAACTTTATATATTTACTTACTTTATATATTCGAAACTTTATATATTTACATGTTCAATATTAAGTTTAATATAATATAAACTTTGTTATATGTCTATAATATAAACCGTGTTTAATATAAACTTTATAGATTTACTTACTTTATATATTAAACTTTATATATTTACATGTTCTGCAGAATTTAATCTTCAATAAATTTAAAGCCCCATACTGCCAGTATCTTTCTCCCCCTGATCAGAAAATGGTCACTGCTTGATCGCAAGCGGGGATTTTTCTGGTGGGGAGAAAGAAACATTTGCGCAGCGCGTCCCGCGGCGTTGCGCGGGCAGTCTGGGGCCGTATAAATACGGGCGCACAGAGGGGCTCTGCCCTCACTCCGCCTGCCCCCGCCGCTGCCCTCGCAAAGCCCACCCACCTCCCCTTTGCAAGCGGCTGTCTTTGTACCCCCGTCATGCTTTGCACAGTTGTCCCCTTTTCTCCCCACTGCATGTGGGAAGGGGGGTGCAGCGCCGGTCCCCAAGTGTCCTGCTGTCCGCAGCTAATACTTTGCCCAGTCTAGGTGCTAGTAAACCCTACTTGTAGTCACACCCCTTCTCCTTATTCATTAGGTCTTTTACGGCCTCTTGGGCGGGTACATTACGTGTTATGTGGTCTCTCACTTATTAGTTATTCTTTGTGTCCTGCCTGTTATATCCTAGTGTTATATAATTACTACACATTTGCACTCGGCCTTAATTCTAGTACCAGTTAACCTTTAGGTTTCTGCAGAATTAGTTTCCATGTCACTATAGGCTAAGGTCTCATACTTACTATTATGATGCTCATAATAGCATACTTTGTAATTGAGCATACTTTATGCTCAATTAGTATTAAGTTCTAGATATTAATGTTTTTCTTGCCCGAAACGCATTGCGTAATAGTGGCTTTAGGCATTGTATGTACTAGCTCTATCTATATATCAATCCATTAATGTAACATCACTTGTATGTATGTACCTTACCTGAATAAACATATTTATTTATTTTATTTATTTTATTTACTACGGGTGTACCTTTTAAGTTAAATCTAGTCCTCGGACTTGGAATTGTTACTGTTATTTCTTACTTTATATATTTACTTTATATATTTTAATATAAACTTTATATATTTACTTACTTTATATATTCGAAACTTTATATATTTACATGTTCAATATTAAGTTTAATATAATATAAACTTTGTTATATGTCTATAATATAAACCGTGTTTAATATAAACTTTATAGATTTACTTACTTTATATATTAAACTTTATATATTTACATGTTCTGCAGAATTTAATCTTCAATAAATTTAAAGCCCCATACTGCCAGTATCTTTCTCCCCCCTGATCAGAAAATGGGGTACATCCGGTCTCTTACCCTCTGCGGCGGTAACTTTATGGTCAGGAAGTCACAAATATTTACAGTTCAAGTTCAAGTATGTTTATTGAGACAAGAAAAAAATACATCTCAAAGGGATAGAGTAACTTAGGCTATTTCTACCCCCTCTACTTCAAGTCCCTCAAGGGGCGCACAAATTCAGTAAGTACAAATAGACAATTAACATTACAAGAATCCCATTTAACATTGCAGGTTAATATAGTAAGTACAGCATACAATTGTTACACTCTTGGGGCAAAATTTTTGTAGCTCCTAAGTATACTGTCTATCATACCATTATCACACATACAAACAATTTGATGTGGTACATTACTTATTTCCTTATTTCTATAGTTATCAATAAGTTGACACTCTAATACATAATGTTCTAAGGTGTGGGCGTGCGGCATACTACATAATTTACACTCCTTATATCTTTTTCACTGACATCAACTCCATATTGCCAGATATATTTGTATCCTAATCTTAATCTCATGTAAATTGAATCCTTCCAAGTTGACTTTCCTTTATCATAGGTGAAGGACGAGTTTGTATTTATTACTGAATAATTCTTAAGTGTGTTACTACTATCCACTATTGCCATTCTTTTTATCATTTCTTCATCTTCATTTCCTCTTATTAATGTTATATATACATGTACACATAATCATACATACATGTACATATATATACATATGCGGTAAATCCAGAGAAATGAAATATGGAATTTTCCGCATACAAATGATTATTGTTTCGTGATCGTCAATTGCATATATACATATACATACATATACATTCACATACATATTCAATCACCCACACAAATACACACATCAATAATCTTTGTATCACAAGTGATTCAACAAGAGGCTCACAAGTCACTATACTAGGCACTTTACATCTATGGTGAGTCGTCCAATTACTAGTTTTGCTCTACACCCACCCAACTGGGCGGCAGCTTTACAGTCATGTGCTTCACACCCACCCAACTGGGCGGCAGCTTAACAGTCATGTGCTCCACACCCACCCAACTGGGCGGCAGCTTAACAGTCATGTGCTCCACACCCATCCAACTGGGCGGCAGCTTAACAGTCATGTGCTCCACACCCATCCAACTGGGCGGCAGCTTTACAGTCATGTGCTCCACACCCACCCAACTGGGCGGACAGCTTAACAGTCATGTGCTCCACACCCACCCAACTGGGCGGCAGCTTAACAGTCATGTGCTCCACACCCACCCAACTGGGCGGCAGCTTTACAGTCATGTGCTCCACACCCACCCAACTGGGCGGCAGGTTAACAGTCATGTGCTCCACACCCACCCAACTGGGCGGTAGCTTAACAGTCATGTGCTCCACACCCACCCAACTGGGCGGCAGCTTAACAGTCATGTGCTCCACACCCACCCAACTGGGCGGCAGCTTTACAGTCATGTGCTCCACACCCAACCAACTGGGCGGCAGCTTAACAGTCATGTGCTCCACACCCACCCAACTGGGCGACGGCTTTACAATCATTTGCATGAATTACTTACAGTAAGCAAATTTTAGATACTTCGCTAAGATTTCGGGCAGCACATCATTATAAATGAAGTACTTACACTTTTCTTGGACACCAATGATGGTGTTATCTCTGAATTCCGCGATTTTTTTTAAATTCCAGTACTGTATATAATGACGCAAAGTATGCGAATAGTTCTGCAATAGTGATCCTATCCTGCGTCATAATTTACATACATATCTACTTCTGTTTTGTGTATTAAAATTACTACATTTTTATGTTAATTTATTTCTGTAAATGATGATGATGATAAATTTCAATAAATGTAAGTAAGAACATAAGAACGGAAACTGGTCGCGTAAATGGAAATAGTTGGGTACATTTCCTTTCACCTACCTAATGCGAATATTCATGTGTCCGGACACTGGCGATGGTGTGGTATTGCCTATTTATTTGACCATATCTTTGCTTTCATTTAAGATATGTTTTCCTTGAAATGTATTTACATTATCGTCTACATCTGTCTTTATTCTGAAATAAAAACCTTTGACGTTACTTTGCATATATGTACATTAGTTATAAAATTGATTGGCTTGTGTGCAGGCCTTCACACTCCCTGAGCGAGCCATCAAGTAACTATAAAAAGGCATATATCTTCACTTTCACTTCAGTTATATTTATACCAAAGTATTAACATGCAGCTTATATGTCTTTCTGATGACATAAAAAACTTCGCTTTTTACAATATATAGATTCAATTAACATTGATTTTCAAAAGGTCATAGTTCCCATCGAAAGGGAGAGCGTCGGCCAAGAAGCCTTGTTTAAAATATGAATATTTTTCCTCTCTAATAAGGTATAATCTCTGTGATGCATTAACACACACTATTTTATATCTGCCTTTCTGATAACATATATAAATATAATCTTTATTTGTGAATATTTGTTAATTAAGCAATATATCAGAGAGCGTGTAGGGTTCGGTGTTCTATGAACGAAAAGGACTGGAGTAGTTTAAATAGCGAACGCATACCAACGAATAACGCTAGTATCTATATAACAAATTTATTGTCATGTGGAATTGATTTAACTTCCAGACACTTTTTTTTAATAAATATTAAATATTTTGTGGCTGTTTATGAAAAATATTATTATAAATACACATTCTACTTGTTAATATTACCAATTAAATTTGCGACAATTTGAGCCATGAAATACGACGACTGGATCACTGTGTACAGGAGGCGGGGACTGGTCAAGTCGTATACTGCAATTTCGGATACCGGAATAGAAACAACTTCGTTCACTGAGAAGTTTGTACAAACAAACCATTCCGTTCGTATATGCGCTGGTTTGTGTTCGCTGTTGTTCTCGTCTGAATAAATACATGGCACTTGTTCATATAATTAGCGCTTCCATTATTAGAATTATTTATCCATTATTAGAATAACAAGGTGCAAACCATATCCCCTTACAGTTGAAATCTATTTATTTATATACAAGAAGGTACATTGGGTTGCGAGAGTACATAACATATATTAAGAGGTACATTGTAGCAAGATTTGAGATTAAAGGATTTAAGACTAACACGTTTAGAAACAAGGCGCCCCCGAAGGAGGCTATTATTTGTTATGCACCCCATACTCAAACAGTAAGTAGTGGAGCAAAACATAGATTACATGGTCATAAAGTCTTAATCAGACCAATTCAATTCAATTTCTTTCTTTATTATGCACCCCATACCCATCCCGTGGGCGGTGGTGTAAAGGATTACAGATGCACATAATCGGTTCAGGAACTGAACCTTCTAGTTCGTTTAGCTAAGCAAATATCAATTTGTGACGCTAGTTACAAAATTATTAATATTATATATACATGTACACACTCTCATACATACATGTACATATATATATATATATATATATACGTATACATATATACATACACATACATATCTAATCACCTACACAAATACACACATCAATAATCTTTGTGTCACAAGTGATCAACAAGAGGCTCACAACAGTCACTATACAAGGCACTTAACATCTATAGTGAGTCACACAGTTACTAGTCTTGCTGCACACCCACCCAACTGGGCGGCAGCTTTACAGTCATGTGCATGCATTACCTACAGTAAGCAAATTTTGGATACTTCGCAAAGATTTCGAGCAGCACATCATTATAAATGAAGTACTTACACATTTCTTGGACACTATTGATGGTGTTATCTCTAAATTCCGCGATTTTTCACATTCCATTATATAATGACGCAAAGGATGCGAATAGTTCTGCTGACAGAGTTTACATTTAGTCAAATCTACATCAGCAGATGTTACAAACTCCCAGAGGTACTTGTAGCCGAGCCTAAGCCTAGCAGTGGTAACATCTAGAAGTCTGCTAACATTATTGGATGACCCATAGACGTGCGGTTCTTCCTGCATAATAGAATGATGATAGATGGAGTAACTGGTTTGAATTTCACTTTGCCTCAAGTCTCCGAAATTTAGTTGATGTTCCTGGGATATTGCTGCCCTCAGGCTGCTCAAAGGCAGTCCAAGTTTGTAATCAATTCCCTCTTTACGAGGAAAAGTCTTGGGCAACTCATCATGCAGTTCTCAGTGGCTATTTTTACATTATCATTTACAACTAACTTAAGTTAAATAACAACCAGTAAACAGACTGCTGTTTTCTAATTCTAGTTCAGGCACTTCCTGGGATAAAACGCGAACATTCCTTGGGGAACTGTGAGGTGCTTATCTGTTTTTCCTCGTAACGGTCCCAAAGCTTCCACAAATGTTCCTGTTTCTCTTTATTGCCCTTGCGGCGACTGGACTTTAGCTTTTGATCAGAAACCAGTTGGTATTGCAAGGTTACCAGGGACGCCTCACGGTATAGTAAGGGGATTAAAATATATAAAGCCAAGTTGTCCCTCACTGCCCTTTGTGGTCCCATACCTGTCTGTGTTGGCCCACCATTTCGTCCGGGAGACATCTCCCGTCACGCAGGGTGCAGTCGCGCCTCCACAGATCTCCAGTATTAGCTCTTGATACTGGTAATGGCTCAAAAGGGCCACCACTTACGGGCTATTCATGCCCGTGCCACCTTTTGGGTGGCTTAATCTTCATCAATCAATCAATCTCACTGCCCTTTGATTCAGACGCTAGTGCCATCCTTCTACGTCATTGTTGGTCCTCACCAGTCGTCTAAATGCACACCAGTTCCCCAATTCCCACACACTGTTGCACAGCCACGTATTTTTTTATGTAATGAGTTAATTGTGTCGTTAAGGGTGGACTGCTAGCCGACTTTTCTAATTCAGCAAACGCCTTACAATTATGTAGTACATACGTACCACATAAGTACGTGTGTGTTACACACGTACACACACACCTTGTCAAGCACAAGACGAAGCTTGAAAAAGTTTAGTGGTATGCCAATAGGCTAGTCCCAGGACTAAGAGACATGAGTTACGAGGACAGGCTGCGAGAAATGCACCTCATGACACTGGAAGACAGAAGAGTAAGGGGAGACATGATCACTACCTACAAAATTCTCAGAGCAATTGATAGGGTACATAAAGATAAACTGTTTAACACGGGTGGTAGGCGAACAAGGGGACACAGGTGGAAACTTAGTACCCAAATGAGCCACTGGGATGTTAGAAAGAACTTTTTCAGTGTCAGAGTAGTTAATACAATACAATACAATACAATACAATTTTATTTAGGTAAGGTACATACATACAATAAATATTTACAAGGATTGTTTAACTTATAGGTATAGCTAGTACATACAATGCCTAAAGCCACTATTACGCAAAGCGTTTCGGGCATGATAAACTTAAATGACAAGCTTAATACTAATTGAGCATAATGAGTAGAATGAAAACAAGAAATGAAAACATAGATGAAAAAGCAGCACAAATACAATTATGTCGACAAACAGCGCTCTTTAAAGAAAAAAACAGACATTGGTTGACAATAGAAGGGTAAGGTAGGTTACAGGGAATTTATTAGGTATAGCTTCACTTTTAACTTAAACTGGTTGAGAGAGGTACAGTCTTTAACATGGTTGGGAAGGTCATTCCACATTCTGGGCCCCTTGATTTGTAGAGCATTTCTAGTTTGATTAAGTCGTACTCTAGGAATATCAAAACTGTATTTATTTCTGGTGTGATGCTCATGGGTTCTGATACAACCTTCTATGAAGCTTTTGAGATCAGGATTGGCATTATAGTTTAGCGTTTTATATATGTATAATACACATGAGAGAATGTGCAGTGACTTAATGTCTAACATATTCAGAGATTTAAGTAGGGGTACCGAGTGATGTCTGGGGCCAGAATTGGATATTGTCCTAATAGCAGCTTTGTGTTGAGTAATTAGAGGACGTAAGTGATTTTGGGTAGTAGAGCCCCAAGCACAAATACCATAGTTGAGATATGGATAGATAAGGGAGTAATAGAGAGTCACCAGGGCAGGGCGTGGTACATAATATCTGATCTTAGAAAGAATGCCCACAGTTTTTGAAACTTTTTTTGATATGTTTAGAATGTGTCCCTGGAAATTAAGCTTGTGGTCAATGAGAATGCCAAGGAATTTGCCATCTAATTTGTTACAAATTTGGGTATTGTTTATTTTGAGATTTATTTGATTAGAGGATTTATTGCCAAACAGAATATAAAAGGTTTTGTCAATGTTAAGGGTGAGTTTGTTGGCAGTTAGCCACAGATGGACTTTATTTAGCTCAGTATTTACTGTGGCATTTAGAGCAAGGGGATCAGGACTGGAGTAAATGAAGGTTGTGTCGTCAGCAAATAGAATTGGTTTGAGGTGTTGGGAGGCATTTGGAAGGTCATTAATGTAGATGAGAAAGAGGAGAGGGCCAAGTATGCTGCCCTGGGGAACACCAATGTTGATGGGTAGGGTGGGAGAAATTGTATTATTCACAGAAACATATTGGAGCCTGTCAGTAAGGTAGGATTTGAGGTATTGTAGGGAGTGTCCTCTGACTCCATAATGATGTAATTTAAGAAGAAGGTTTTGGTGGTTGACAGTGTCAAAAGCTTTACGCAGGTCCACAAACAACCCAACAGAGAACTCATTTTTATCAAGAGCTGTATGAATCGAGTTAAGCATACTAATAAGTGCATCGTTAGTGCTTTTTTTGGGTCTGAAGCCATATTGGCAAGGGCTAAGTATATTGAGTTTGGCTAGATATGAGTAAAGCTGCTTATAGATTAGTTTTTCAAAATTTTTTGACAAGTTTGGCAGGATAGATATAGGTCTGTAGTTGTTAACATCTGTGAGATTACCACATTTGTGGACAGGCGTTACTCTCGCTTTTTTTTAGAATATCTGGGAAGGTTTGGAGTTCAAGTGACTTGTTGAAGAGCAAAGCAATAGCAGGGGCTAAAGATCTGGAGGCTTTTTTGTAAATTAAAGTTGGTATCTCCTCAAGGGCACCAGACTTGGTTTTAAGGGAAAGGATTATCTCATTGACGTCAGTGGAATTAATAGGCTTTAGGTACAGAGACTGTGGATAGTTACCTGAAAGATAGTCATTAATGTCTGTACTGGAAGATGGAATATCATTTGCAAGGGATGAACCAATGGAAGAGAAGAACCTATTGAACTCAGTAGCAGAATCAGAGGCTGAAAGCTGACCATCGTTATTAGACAGGAGAGTCGGTTTGTTATTTAAAGACTTCTTTGATCCCAATATTTGAGAAATTGTTCTCCAAGTTTGTTTAATGTTGCTCTTTATTTGGGTAAATTTATCTTCGTAGTATTTAGTTTTGGCTCGTCTAATTATCTTAGACAGCAATAATGAGTAATTCTTTGAGAATTCTTTGGAGACAATTCCTAACCTATACTTCTTCTCAAGGTCATGTTTTTTATTAATAGATTTAAGTATTCCCTTAGTAAGCCAGGGATTGTTAAGCCTTTTGGTTGTGACTTGTTTTGTAAGCATAGGACAGTGGGTATTATAAAGGCTAAGAGTTTTTTGAAGAAAAGATTGTACTGCAGGGTTGATGTCCACTATGTTACCTAACTCGGACTCCCAGTTGACATTATCAGCAGCAGTTATAAAATTGTCTATAGCAGTTTCATTGTGTAGTCTAAAACGTATCACTCTTGACTCAAGAGGTGGTTTGCTAATGTTAGTTAAGAGAAATGTGGGGTAATGATCTGTAGTGCTATCGGTGATTATACCTGAAGTAAGCGGAGAGGTTATGTTTGTCCAGATGTGATCGAGCGTCGTGGCAGTGCTATCAGTGATTCTAGTAGGTCTAGTGATCTAGTGATGGAATAGATGGAATGCATTAGGCAGTGATGTGGTGGAGGCTGACTCCATACACAGTTTCAAATGCAGATATGATAGAGCCCAGTAGGCTCAGGAATCTGTACATCAGTTGATTGCCAGTTGAGAGGTGGGACCAAAGAGCCAGAGCTCAACCCCCCGCAACCACAACTAGGTGAGTATACACACAAACACACACACGTACACACAGACACAAACATACACACACTAATGCCGCTATTCACCTTGCAGTAAATAGGAACCTGAAAGTCAGGAAGCTGCTACAGGCTGCATCTTGGGGATGTGTGAGTGTGTTAGATAAAAATATATGTTGTTTAGATATGATGGAGGAAAAGAGGCCGAGAGTCGGTACATTAGACAACCGACGCTTAGAAAGGCGGGGTCCAAGAGCTAACAGCTAAATCTTGGAAATAATAAATTAAAATATTTAATACACCCACATACATGTTTCACATTATTTTGGCTGAGGGCACACTGAGGGCTGATGGCCCCGTCGACGGGGCAGGAAGTCGGTGGTTGATCAAAGGCCTCCCACATCCTCCACATACCTGAGGATTATTCCGGCTTAATTTTAAACGGAAGTAATGTCTTGGCATTTACGGCTTCAGCGGGTGGGTGGGTCCGTGGGTTTATTACACTATGAGTGAAAACATTCTCTATTTTATATTGCCGCTTGTAGAGCTAGAAGCTGTTGCCTTTTGTGTGCGTTGCACAAGGGGATTAATATCTGGATTAATATCTTTCAATATTTCCAGTATTTTTTAAGGTATCGCTTAAATACCGAAGATACTGCTATTGGACACCGCTTAATTGACAATGTCTCAACAACGCAGGCTAAAGATGTGCGTGGCTCCTGCTATTGCAATGCTGCTCATTTGTTTTTCAATGATGGGCCTTAGTTGCCCCCTCTCTAACTTACCGTTCTAAATACCCCTTCTCCATCTTCCGCAAACATTCCCCTCATACATCTCCCCCCTTTCCTCCTGTCCCCCCTGTCCATCTTTGTCCGCTGTTCCTCACTTTGTCCCCTTGCCCACATT
This sequence comes from Procambarus clarkii, assembly GCF_040958095.1. Classification (NCBI taxonomy): domain Eukaryota; kingdom Metazoa; phylum Arthropoda; class Malacostraca; order Decapoda; family Cambaridae; genus Procambarus; species Procambarus clarkii. The sequence goes on from NC_091179.1 coordinate 9,400,332, forward strand.
TTCTGTCCTCTGTCCCTCACTTTGTCCCCTTGCCCACATTTTCTGTCCTCTGTCCCAGATCCCTTTCCATCTCTCTGTCCCCGTCCCCCTGTCCCTCTCTATCCCATTGTCCCTCTCTCTGTCCCCCCTGTCTCTCTCTGTCCCCCTGTTCTTCTCTGTCCTCCTGTTCCTCTCTCTGTCCCCCTGTCACTCTCTGTCCCCCTGTTCCTCTATGTCCCCCTGTCCATCTCTCTGTCCCCTGTACCTCTCTGTCCCCCTGCCCACTCTTTCTGTCCGCTGTCCATCATCTGTCCCCCTATCCATCTCTGTCCCCTTGTCCCTGTCTCTCTTCCCCTGTCCCTCTCTCTGTCCCCCTGTCCGCCCTTTCTATCCCTCTGTTCCTGTCCTTCTCTGTCTGTCCCTGTCCCTCTGCCCACTCTTTCTATCCCCTGTCTCTCCTCTGTCCCCTCTCTCTTGGTCTCCTGCCCCCCTCTCCTCCCTCTGTCCCCCGGTCCCCCTCTCTGACCCTGTCCCTCTGTCTCTGTCCCTGTGTTCCTGTCCCTCTGTCTCTGTCCATGTCCCCCTCTCTGTCCCTGTCCCACTGCTCCCCCTCTGTTCCCCCGTCCCTCCTCTGGCCCTGTCCCTCTGCTCCTGTCCCTCTGTCTCTGCCTCTCCTCGTTTCTGACATTCTCTGTGTCAGCCTATCTCTCTGTCTCTTTCCTCGCTCTATCTCTGTCATTCTCTCACTGACTTTGCATATCCTTATCTATACGTCTCTGTGTCTAACATTCTCTCCCTGACTCTGTCTATATCTATTTCTCTGTCTCGATCTTCATCTCTTTCTCTCTCTCTCCTTCTCTCTCTCTCTCTTTCTCTCCTTACATACATACATACATACATACATACATACATACATACATACATACATACATACATACATACATACATACATACATACATTTATTTAACACATGTGGTACACGCACAAGGGGACACAGGTGGAAGCTGAGTACCCAAATGAGCCACAGAGAGATTATAGAAAGAACTTTTCAGTGTCAGAGTAGTTAATAAATGGAATTCATTAGGCAGTAATGTGGTGGAGGCTGACTCCATACACAGTTTCAAGTGTAGATATGACAGAGCCCAATAGGCTCAGGAATCTGTACATCAGTTGATTGACGGTTGAGAGGCGGGACCAAAGAGCCAAAGTTCAACCCTTGCAACCACAACTAGGTTAGTACATACATACATACATACATAAGATATAAAACATTGGAGGATTCCCAGGTAGAACAATCAACCACAATGCCCATTACCCCTTTACCCTGATGTCCTTAACTACACAACTATACAAGAGTCATTAACACGTCATCCTCTAATTACTCAACGCAAAGCTGCTATTAGGACAATATCCAACTCTGGCCCCAGGCATCACTCGGTACCCCTACTCAAATCTCTGAATATGTTAGACATTAAGTCACTGCACATTCTCTCATGTGTATTATACATATATAAAACGCTAAACTATAATGCCAATCCTGATCTCAAAAGCTTCATAGAAGAATGTAACAGAACCCATGAGCACCACACCAGAAATAAATACAGTTTTGATATTCCTAAAGTACGACTTAATCAAACTAGAAATGCTCTACAAATCAAGGGGCCCAGAATGTGGAATGACCTTCCCAACCATGTTAAAGACTGTACCTCTCTCAACCAGTTTAAGTCAAAAACGAGGCTATACCTAATAAATTCCCTGTAACCTACCTTACCCTTCTATTGTCAACCAATGTCTGTTTTTTTTAAGAGCGCTGTTTGTTGACATAATTGTATTTGTGCTGCTTTTTCATCTATGTTTTCATTTCTTGTTTTCATTCTACTCATTATGCTCAATTAGTATTAAGCTTGTCATTTAAGTTTATCATGCCCGAAACGCTTTGCGTAATAGTGGCTTTAGGCATTGTATGTACTAGCTCTACCTATAAGTCAACCAATCTTTGTAAAAATTTATTGTATGTATGTACCTTACCTAAATAAAAATTATTATTATTATTATTATTATTATTACGTGTAATGGCTGATCCCCCATCACGATAGCATGAAGACCAATTGCCTGACCCGCAGTCCGTCTTGCTCCTCAAATAATTTTCGGGTTAACATGAAAACGTCTCTCGAGTTTATCTTTCTAATGTTGTTTTCCCATCTTTCATTTTATCAGCTTAGTTCTGTAACGATTCTATTGTTACGTAAAGTATGGTGACAAATAAACACAGACACTAAGATACTATATATATATTTGGTCGAATATACAGAAGTACACAGGTGATACTTTGGTGTGAGTTGAGCGCACTGAGTGTCGGTACAGTATCTCGCAAGTGTCTGCTCTAGACCACACTTGAAAGTAGACTCTAGTTAATGTTTGCTATTCTGCTTCTTATATGCTCGGGCAACACCTCACCGTGTTGCCCGGGCAACGCCTCACCTCATTCATCTCCAAAGGTTGACAGGAATATTAACAATGCATTTGGAGCGAGTATATTATTGGGATAATCTACTCGCTACAGTTCCTTTATTATGCCTCAATTACTCATCCCTTGAGCGGTAGTTAAACTGAACCCAAATTTAAAAAAAGTTCCTTTTGCTAAGCAAGCTACAGTCTTGATAAGTCAGATATATTGTTTGTTAACACATTTCTCAACAATGAACAGTCAGTTTTATCAAGCTAACATATCCTAACACAACGAGTGAGAGTATTAACTGGTCTAATTATTTTATTAGACCAGTATATATTATTAGATTATACTGGTATAATTATATATATATATATATATATGAGAGTGTGTGTGTACATGTGTATACAACATTAATAATTTTGTAACTAGCGTCAAACATTGTTATTTGCTTAGCTAAACGAACTAGAGGGTTCAGTTCCTGAACCGATTATGTGCCTCTGTAATCCTTTACACCACCGCCCACGGGATGGGTATGGGGTGCATAATAAAGAAAGAAATAGAAGAAATTGAAATTGCATAATACGGTTATTGACATTCAATAATAGTAAGATAAAGCAATGAGGACCAAATGGGAGACCAGTGATCAGATGAATATTACAGACTCAAGGGTAGCCTTCTCTTCTTGTATATAAATGAAAAAATAAATTCGTTTGTTTAATTCTAATGCTTGTAGGCGAGAACAGTTGTGAACGCCAGCTAGCGCACAAGTACATGAGCGCCCAAAATACTTTTACACAAAAGACATGTACAGACAGGCGTGTGGCTTCTGACTTCTTTTTTATTGATTAATATTAAATATTAGGCGCTTACCTATAATAGTTATCATTTTATACAAGTATAACTCTCACATAATAAATATAAAAGTAGTTTATCTAAAAACTGACAGAAGTGTTGTGTTTTGTGCGTTGTATCGTGTTTGTGGGCATTCGGGTGTGTTGTGTTTACGCTGGCGGGCGGCGTCCTTACCAACTCCGGATTATGTCTATTACATCACTAAACTTCATTTAATAACTATATGCCTGTTAAATAGAAGATTTTAATTGTTAATAGCATTATATTGTCGTTTTAATGTGGAACACGTACACATATGCGAAACATCGAAAGCTGGTGTCCGAAGTGGTAAAAATATTAGTTTGCGATGTTGTCAATGTACGGAGTGTCTTGTATCCCAGGAGGCTGATATGGCAGCAAACACTCTCCAGGCGACCATATATCTTGGATAAGTCGCTCCACACAATTGTCGCTTAGACCGTCGACTTCCTATGGCGTCACCTCTCGCATATTTACGTCTCATTTCGTTATGAAATTAGATTATTTCAGAGTAAAAATAGGTTTGATCATGTTCTACGTGTAGCACCAACATTATAGTAAGTAAATATACCATATTTCTTCATTACTTACGTAATGCTAGGACGATTTGGGTAGTTTTGGGTCGATTTGGGTAATTCTATGGACCGGTCCATAGAATTACCCAAATCGACCCAAATCAGCCCAAAACTACCCAAATCGTCCTAGCATTACGTAAGTAATGAAGAAATATGGTATATTTACTTACTATAATGTTGGTGCTACACATAGAACATGATCAAACTTATTTTTACTCTGAAATAATCTAATTTCATAACGAAATTAGACGTAAATATGTGAGAGGTGACGCCATAGGAAGTCGACGGTCTGTAACGGTTCTATTGTTACGTAAAGTATGGTGACAAATAAACACAGACACTAAGATACTATATATATATTTGGTCGAATATACAGAAGTACACAGGTGATACTTTGGTGTGAGTTGAGCGCACTGAGCGTCGGTACAGTATCTTGCAAGTGTCTGCTCTAGACCACACTTGAAAGTAGACTACGGTTAATGTTTGCTATTGCTGCTTATATGCCCGGGCATCTCACCGTGTTGCCCGGGCAACGCCTCACCTCATTCATCTCCAAAGCTTGACAGGAACATTAACACTATATTTGGAGCGAGTATATTATTGGGATAATCTACTCGCTACAGAACTCCCCCTCCCAGGGGATGAAAGGAAAAATACTTGATCAAGGAACTTAGCTGGTCGGCGAATTGTACGCCCTGCTCGCGTTACATAACCATCAAAGTTAACTTCCTCCTCTTCGCTGATGTCATCTAACTGGGGTCGTAGGGTGGGAGGTCGCACAGGATCGTCCGTCGTCGCAGGATCAGGTTGTGGTGCGGCTGGTAACTGGGGTTGTAGGGGTGAGAGGTCGTACAGGATCGTCCGTTGTCGTAGGTGGCGGTGCTGCTGGTAACTGTGGTCGAAAAGTGAACTGCGTAGTCGGCGGATGTGTCTCTGGATTTAGCAGTGTTGCAGACGTTTGAGACGAAGCCTGGAGCAGAGCAGAGAGCTGAGTGAGGCCGGAGTCGTGGAGCTCTATGTGGGAGAGCGTGGCGGCTCGATTGAGAATTGTGAGTGTCTAAACTCGGGGAGCGAGAGCGTGGCGGCTCGATTGAGAATTGTGAGTGTCTAAACTCGGGGAGGGAGAGCGTGGCGGCTCGATGCGGTCGTAGTCTGCTGTCTGCTCTGTGTCGAAGCTGTACCGTCTTGGGTTGATTAGGACTGTACACGCCGAGTACTACATTGTTGACTGTGGAAATTGTAGTCTGGTACTAAAAGATGTAGGCAGTGTGTGGACAAGCTCGGTGTAGCAGGAGAGAAGAATGTGCATAATTGTTGCGTCCTTGGGTCGCTGGTGGAGCATTTAGATCCGGGGCGGATGGGCTCGGGCACCAGGACATTAGGAGGTAATGTAGGCACGTAGTTAGGACAACGAGGTAATCACTGCTAGAGCTGAATTGTCCTGGAGGCGACGAAGAGTCGGAAACGCAAGCTGTAAGTCCTGTACTGCGCAAAGTGCTTGAGTCGGCAGAGTATCAGAATGCAGTGAACGTGTAGCTGCTCTTTCGTGATGACGAAAGAGCAGCTTTCGTGGGCGCCCCTGTAGAACAAGCAGTGCCCTGGCAGCGACGGAGAGTCGGCAGGGCAGGCTGTAGATCCCACATTATGTAGTTACTGATGAAGCTGCCAGATGAGTGAGTAGTGATCGTGGAGGAGCAAGCCGTAGTAGATGAAAATGCAGAGATGATCGCGATGAAAATCATAGCTGTGGCAAGGGTGTTGGCAACGTTCCACGACAGGTGGCTGCGGTCCACAGCAAGCAGCAGCAGTGGAGGTCCAGTGAGAGTCCATTTTGTAGTCCATCGTGGCTGGGTATCGTCGAAACTCTCTGGGGTCACCAATGTAACGGTTCTATTGTTTCGTAAAGTATGGTGACAAATAAACACAGACACTAAGATACTATATATATATTTGGTCGAATATACAGAAGTACACAGGTGATACTTTGGTGTGAGTTGAGCGCACTGAGCGTCGGTACAGTATCTTGCAAGTGTCTGCTCTAGACCACACTTGAAAGTAGACTACGGTTAATGTTTGCTATTGCTGCTTATATGCCCGGGCATCTCACCGTGTTGCCCGGGCAACGCCTCACCTCATTCATCTCCAAAGCTTGACAGGAACATTAACACTATATTTGGAGCGAGTATATTATTGGGATAATCTACTCGCTACAGGTCCAAGCGACAATTGTGTGGAGCGACTTATCCAAAATATATGGTCGCCAGGAGAGTGTTTGCTGCCATATCAGCCTCCTGTACACAGTGATCCAGTCCTTTTCGTTCATTGAACACCGAACCCTACACGCCCTCTGATATATTGCTTAATTAACAAATATTCACAAATAAAGATTATATTTGTATATGTTATCAGAATGGCAGATATAAAATATTTTTTGTGAATCCATCACAGAGATTATACCTTATTAGAGAGGAAAAATATTCATACTTTAAACAAGGCTTCATGGCCGACGCTCTCCTTACCGATATGGGAACTATGACCTTCCGAAGATCAATGTTAATTTAATCTAGATATTGTAATAAACGAAGTTTTCTATGTCATCATAAAGACATAAATATAAGCTGCATGTTAATAATTTGGCATAAATATAACTGAATTGAAAGTTAAGATATATGCCTTTTTATAGTTACTTGATGGCTCGCTCAGGGAGTGTGAAGGCCTCGACACAAGCCAATCAATTTTATAATTACTTTGCATATATGCAAAGTAACGCCATAGGTCTTTATGTCAGAATAAAGCCGTGTCAGACACGGTCATGTTACAATTGTGTCTTAGAGAGTTGCGCGCAATTAAGCATGATAGAAATCACTTACAATTAATGCAGGATGGTAGAAAATCACTTACAATTAATGCATCAAGTTTGGAGACTTGAATTGAAATTGAAATTGAAATAAGTTTATTGAGGTAAAATACACACAAATGGATGAGGTAGCTCAAGCTATTCTCACCCCGTTCAGTACATCGTGTTAATACATACATAGACACACACACTTGTACACATTTTAGTGTAACAAGCAAGGCAAATAGTTCTGTCTGATGGGTAGAGGCAACTGCACTTGCAGCTGCACCCGTGTGGCGGTGTAGGAAACCATCAATGTATATGATTTGAGAGAGAGAGAGAGAATGATCTGTAGACAGAGCATCAATATGGCGTAAGGTATTGGGCTTTGCCTCAAGATGAAGCATAATAAAGAACCCGAATATCAGGAGAAAAAATTACATTAAAAACTGTCCACATGATACACATATATAATCACGTTTTAAACATTTTAATTGTATTATTTGCATATATATATATATAATTAGGAAGTAATGTTTATCTGGGTAAGTTGTCAGCTTTTATGAACTAATAGCTAGTGCGGCTTGTATATGGTCACTGCTTGATCGCAAGCGGGGATTTTTCTGGTGGGGGAGAAAGAAACATTTGCGCAGCGCGTCCCGCGGCGTTGCGCGGGCAGTCTGGGGCCGTATAAATACGGGCGCACAGAGGGGCTCTGCCCTCACTCCGCCTGCCCCCGCCGCTGCCCTCGCAACTACTCCCCGGCCGCCCAACTTCGCACGAGATGGACATCACGCCAGCTGCCTCGGTACCTGACCTCTCTCTCACAGACATCCAGGGGCCCTCGACACCCCCAGACTGTTCCGGCAGGGCCCTCCTGCCCTACACTTTTAAACCCAAGGTGAGGTTTTCTGTTCAATTCTAGTCAGGTTCCTCCCCAGTGCGGCGTGTGCCAAGCGCCATCCCCTCGCGGTACGTGTGTGCCGCCTTAGTTAGTCCTTTGGGCTCTCTGCTGTTAGTTCCCGGAGAGCTGGGGCGCCCTCCTTGGGCCTGTGTCGGGCGCCCCCGTGCCGTGCAGGTCGCGTGGCTGGCATAGGGTCGGCGTGCCCCGGGCCGCGTCCCTAGTGGCCTGCGTTCGGTCTCCTCTCATGTGGGGCCCCGTCCAGCCGTGCCCGTACGTGTCCAAGGGGCCCCGCAGTGCGGCGTGCCCAGGCGCGCGCCCTGCCCGGGGCCTCGTCGGCGGCCAGGCGTGCCCTTGCCGGCGTCGCCATGTGGCCAGGCGTGGTACGCCCTACGCCCTTTGTGCTCTGCCTTGGGGCCCATGCCTCGCCGCTATCGACCACGTGTCTGGTCGTCTGGGCGTGCTTCGGCGTCCTTCCCGCCTTTCCTTCGGGGCTCCCTGTCGCCGGCCCGCCGGGTTCCCTGGGTGTCCCAGGGGGCCAGGTTTCGCCTTGTCCGAGGACATGTGTCGCCGTCGGCGACGGATTGTGGCCAGGTTCGGTCCTACGCCCGGGGGGCATGTTCTCGGCGGCGGCGACACATGGCCAGGCGTGGGCGGCCCTATGGCGGGCCCCGCCTTGGGGCCCATGCATGCCTTGCCGGGTCGTCTCGTGCCTGGCCGGCAGGGCGTGCTTCTGCGTCTTTCCTGTTTTTCCCTCGGGTGTTCCCTGTTGCCGGTCTGCCGGCTTCCCTGGGATGTCCCCAGGGGTCGGGTCTCCCTGAGCGGACAAGCGTCGCCCCTGGCGACGACTCGTGGCCAGGTCCGGCCCTCCGCCCGGGCCTGCTACGGGGCACACGCCTGGTCGTGCTGCCACGTGGCACGGCGTTCCGTGGCGCGCACGGTTGGGTTGTGTCCCGCCCTTCCTGTTCCCTTTTGGGTGCTAATCCACGTGGCTTTGCGCCACGGCTTCCCACGTCGGGGCTCGGGCTGCCTTGCGCCCGTACGGCCGCGCCTGTGTGCGGCCCCCCCCCTCCCTTTTCGTCTAGGCCCTGAGCATGCGGTGTGGCAGCGCGTGGTTGGTAGGCCACGGGGTCCTTGCCGTGTGTGGTGTGTTCTCTGCTAGGCACGTCGCCCTCGGACGTCTCGCCCGGCCGTGTTGCCCGGGGTGTTAGCCCCAGGCCCTTCGGTGTCCCGGAGTCCCCAGGTACGTCTTCCCCAGAGTGGCGCCGATCAAGATGTCTCCAGACGTCCGTCGGCCGGTGTAAGTCCGGCATGTAGTCCCCAGACGTACGTCTGGCCGGTGTTGCCCGGTGTGTTATTTCAAGCTTTCCGCATATAAAACATATATGTTTATTAACGAATTCACGTGAAATAAACATTGTTCTGAGAGAGTTGCTCTGTCGATCGATCTGTCCGGCTCCGTCTAATTACCACAAGCTACCACAAGCTACACAAGCTTCAGAAAGCTTCCTGGCAATACGTTAGTAATGAATAAATATGATATGTTAGGTTAGGCTGACCTTACCTAACCTAACCTATCCTAACCTATCCTAACCTAACCTAACCTAACCTAACTTAACCAAACCAAACCTAACCTAACCTAACCGACGCTTGGATCGTCGACTTGATTTGGCGTCACCAGCTTTTTATTTTTGCCTAATTTCTTTAAAAAAAGATACTTTTTCAGATTAAAATTATGTTTTTTCGTGTTGTACATTCAGCACCAACATGCCCATGGTAAGGTATTTAGAACGAAGCTTATATATCTGTCTTTCTTGTGACATATTAAACTCTTACGTTTATTAAGGAATCTGCGTAAAATAGGCATGGTTCTGAGATGAATGCTGCGGTTTTCGAGCTCGACGAGCGGTGAAAACTGCCACTTTTATACAACTACAAATATCTTCGGTTTTACTTAAAATATTTGTCTGGTAGAGGTTTTACATATAGATCGCGTTTCTGTCTTTCTTCTGACTAACACATAATTTTGGTTTAATCAGTTATCAAGATGTTTTCAACAATATTCTTTCAGCGTTCGTCTTTTCCAACACGGGCGGACCTTTTGAAAACGCGATACTTGGGCTAACCCATCCTATACTTGGGTCAGTTTCCATTATGGCTCGGAACACATCCACTATGGGAGAGCTATTTCCTTCAAAAAGTATAATCGTTTGGCTTTATGTTTAAAGAAACCATTTCAAGTACATTCTTTGATTGAAAAACATGAATATAAATACAAGTGTTAATTGTAAATGACCAGTTCTAAACTAAAATAAGAAGTAGGAAAAATGATATATGGAACCAGACAAAAACATTGGAACGCTCAGGTGATGAGAGGGTAAACAACCGCCACCATTTTAGCAGCACCCGCCGGTGATGTCCAGCACGAGCATTAAGGGAAAACCTTGACACAAACTGCATCTATCATAAAGAAGAAGCACCACCATTGACCGCCAAGTGCTCACATCAAGTCTAACTCTAAGAAACAACACTCAAGCCTTGACGCTTCTCCCAACATCCGGGGGAGAAAACCTTCACACAAACTGCACCTGTCATAAAGAAGATGAAGACTCACCAGTGTCCACAGTGTACGAAGGTATTCCCCCGTCCTGCACATGTGAAGACTCACATGTTAGTACATTCAGGTGATAAACCTCACGAGTGTCCAGAGTGTGGGAAGAAATTCAGTCGTCTTGAAAATATGAAGACTCACATGTTAGTGCATTCAGGTGACAAACCTCATGAATGTCCAGAGTGTGGGAAGAAATTCAGTCATCGTGGAAGTATGAAGACTCACAGGATGGTGCATGCGGATGAGAGACCTTTTCAATGTGCCGAGTGTGGCGAAAAATTTAGAGAACGTGGAACTATAATAAGGCACATGTTAGTGCATTCAGGTGACAAACCTCATGAATGTCCAGAGTGTGGGAAGAGATTCAGTCAACGTAGAAATATGAAGACTCACATGTTAGTGCATTCAGGTGACAAACCTCATGAGTGTCCAGAGTGTGGGAAGAGATTCAGTCATCGTGGAAGTATGAAGACTCACATGTTAGTGCATTCAGGTGACAAACCTCATGAATGTCCAGAGTGTGGGAAGAGATTCAGTCGTCTTGATAGTATGAAGACTCACAGGATGGTGCATGTGGATGAGAGACCTTTTCAATGTGCCGAGTGTGGCAAAAAATTTAGAGTACGTGGAAGTATAATAAGCCACTTGTTAGTGCATTCAGGTGACAAACCTCATGAATGTCCAGAGTGTGGGAAGAGATTCAGTCTACGTCGAAGTATGACGACTCATATGTTAGTGCATTCAGGTGACAAACCTCATGAGTGTCCAGAGTGTGGGAAGAGATTTAGTCGACATGGACATATGAAGCGTCACATGATGGTGCATGCGGATGAGAGACCTTTTCAATGTGCTGAGTGTGGCAAAAAATTTAGAGTACGTGGAAATATAATAAGGCACTTGTTAGTGCATTCAGGTGACAAACCTCATGAATGTCCAGAGTGTAGGAAGAGATTCAGTCAACGTGGAAGTATGAAGACTCACATGTTAGTGCATTCAGGTGACAAGCCTCACGAGTGTCCAGAGTGTGGGAAGAGATTCAGTTGTCTTGGTAATATGAAGAGGCACAGAATGATACATGCAGGTAATAGGCTAAACACTTAAGAGTGTGGAAGGTAATTAAGAGAATGTTGAAGGATAATGAGGCACATACAGGTATATTAAATTAACTTTAATCTAACAGTGTGCTATCACAATGTCAGTTGGATGTTCTTCAAAGGTAATTCTATTTTGTTTGAGAAATACACTTCACCATGAAAGGTAAAGATCAAGATATTTTATTATATTGTTCTTTTATGAAAGTTAGATGACCAAGCAAGAACTAGAGAAGCTGTCACTATAGGAAAATTCAAAATTGCTTATATGTATAGAAATATCTCTTTAGTTTAGCAAAGATAAATCAAAGCTTTAAATGTTTTTCTTCATATTTATGTAAATAATAATGTGCTTTCTGTTTTTGTTCGCTGTGAAAATTTATTTAAAATGTAATATACTCTGTAGCTAAGTTATGGACATTATTGTTGTAATATTATTTAGCATTGGTACTGGTGAAGAAGACAGTCTGAGACGTACTTAAGATGAGACCATTTGATTGATAGGGAAATGTAGGTTAATCAGGGAATTTTCTCATCAGATTCATATGCAAACTGATGTCTATTTTATATTTTTTGTTTAGGCATATTTATGAATAATACTCTTGATTATAAATATTTCACCGAAGAGTTTATTGAAGGCAGATTGGCATTTATAACTGTCAGTCATGTTGATATGAAATTTAAATTTATATTACTCTAGAAATTTACATCACTCTAAATTTACCAGAAATTTATATTACTCTAGTCTAACTTTATCAGTTATGCTGTAATTGTCTTGGAATAATATTTTACCCGATTTACCTGAGGGCCATTAACGCTAGTGGCCTCAATAAAAACGGGAAGCTGGCAGCTTGTTGAAGGTTCCCTTCCACCCCCCCCATTTTGCTTGATTTTTTCCAGGTATATTTTGAAATTCAGCACATTTTGGCAGTTATGGCGTTGGCAGGTAGTCAGTTCCATCGATCAATAACCCTGTGGGTGAAAAAGCCTGATTCAAAGTTATATTAGCTTGATTAGCAATAATATTATCCTGATTCGTATAATCCTCTGTCAATTATATTATCCAAACTGGCAATTATATTAAGATGATTGTGAATTACATAAACCTTACTGGCAATTATATTAGCATGACTCAATTTATATTAAACAGATATTTATTTATGTTGTGGTGCTCGTGGGTTCTATTACATCTATCAATGGAGAGTTTCAGATCAGGATTAGCATTTAGGAGCAAGGTTTTGTACATGTAAATAGCACAAGAGAATGTGTAGAGCGAGTGTATATTTAGCATGTTCATGGATTTAAACAGAGAGGTTGTGTGTTGTTTGAAGACAATTTTATTGTTCTGATAGCAGATTTTTATTGGGTGGTGATGAGCATCAGGTAATTTGCAGTGGATGAATGAACCCCAGGCACAGGTACCAATTGTTCTCATACCAACCCTAATTTTCAAAGAAACCTCTAGATTTTTAGCTCCAGCCATTTCATTGCTCTACAAAAAATCATTTGAACTCCAAACCTTTTCTAATATTCTAAGGGAAAAAAAAGCAAGAGTAACCTTAGTCCATTAAAGTGTCAATCTCACTGAAGTCAACAATTATAGACCAATATCAACTCTGCAGATTTTGTCTAAAATTTTTTAAAGAGTTAATCTACAAGCAGCCTTAATCCTATTTCTATTTAGCAAAACAAAATTTACTTAGTTCTTGCCATAATGGTTTCAGGCCCAAAAAAGGACCAATCATGCACCAATTAGTATGATTAACTTTATATATGCAGCTCTTGGAAGAAATGAGTACCCTTGTTCATTTATTTGTTGACCTACATTAAGACTTTTTTACACTGTTAACACATTAACTTTCTTAAATTACAACATTACGGAGTAAGAGGTTAATCCCTCCAATACCTAGAGTCTTACCTTAGTGACAGGCTCCAGTATGTCTCTGTGAATGATTCCAATTCACCCACTCTACCTATTAACACTGGTGTTACACTGGGCACTATTCTTCACCCTCTCGTCTTTCTCATCTCTCCCTCCCTTTCCAGCCCGTTGCCATCATGAGGGGGCTTGGTTGGCGGATGCTAGAGTGTGATGCTCCATGGGACAGTGTCCTCTGTCCTTTTGAAGCCTAATGCTCTTGCTGCCATCCTCGCTAATGATGCTGAATGCTTTTTCCTATTAAGTTTAATTTTTCCTTCCCAATTCTCCTGTTTAATTGCTATTTCCTTGTGACGTTTTGCAATTCTTGATTATTCTTTCAGATGTTTTCTTCTGTTTAGACACCGGGTTTTTGGGGAGGTACACCCTCTCACCCGTAAAACTGTGGTACTCGGCAATGTCGAGCAAGAGGGCATCTTTATTGTCAATCTTTTCCATCATTGCCGAGCCCAATTATATCGTGCTGAGCTTCCATTATATCTTGACGGACTGATGATTCCTATGGTTGTGATTGTAGGGCGTATATCTACAGTGCACCCCTGGGGGGGGCCTTTGTCTTGTTGGGTGTCCTATCCTCTAATTGTGGCTCCATGGTGGGTATGGGGCCTTGTTTGTTGATGAAATGTTTACTCATTCATTTACATGCTGATATCTGACCCTCTTTTTAACTTCTAAGACGTGAGGGGTGGGAGACCAGGCCCCCAAGTCGGACTGTGATGGAAAACTGGGCTCTGTAGCCCACACTACATTGGTCCCAGATCAGGCAGCTCCTGACTCTCCCTGCTTGATGGGGTTCTGGGAGCTCTTCTACTACCTGACTTGTGAGTGCTAGGTCCACCAGGTCCCAACTACCCCTATCTGCTTCCCCTCCCACCTCTGTGGCTGGGTTGAGCCCCAAGCTCCCAATGATGACCACCTCATCACATGGAGTGGCTCCATCTCTCATTGTAACAACTTATTTATTTATTTATTTATTTATGCATATACAAGAATGTACATAAGGAATGTGAGGATACAAATATGGTAATTACAGTCTTGTAAAGCCACTAGCACGCGCAACGTTTCGGGCAGGTCCTTAATCTAAGAAAATTTTAAGGACGTAAATACTTGCAAACTGGGTAAAAACATGTAAAAACTGGGCCTCTTTGGCCCCCCCCCCCTCCTTCTTACTGGGGGTGCTCGGTGCTGTTCCCTCCGCAGTCACACTTACACGATTCCTTCCAGTTCTAATAATAATAATAATAATAATAATAATTTTTATTTAGGCAAAGGTACATACATAAAGAGATTTTACAAAGTTTGTTGGCTTTATAGATAAGAGCTAGTACATACAATGCCTAAAGCCACTATTACGCAAAGCGTTTCGAGCAGGAAAAAACACTACTGACTAAAGCTTAAAACTAATGGGTAAAAAGAAAAAAATGCGTTGAGTACAAATAAAAATAGAGGTAAAAGAGGGGGGAACATTGTTGAAAAAACAGCACAAATACAATTACAAATTATTACAGAAAATTACATTAAAACAGCGTTGAATTGTAAAACAAACAAACAAAAAAAAAAAAAAACATACATGGGTTGACAATAGAGAGGTAAGGTAGGTTACAGGGAATTTATTAGGTATAGCTTCGTTTTTAACTTAAACTGGTTGAGAGAGGTACTGTCTTTAATATGGTTGGGAAGGTCATTCCACATCCTGGGCCCCTTGATTTGTAGAGCATTTCTGGTTTGATTAAGTCGTACTCTAGGAATATCAAAACTGTATTTATTTCTGGTGTGGTGCTCATGGGTTCTGTAACAACCTTCTATGAAGCTTTTGAGATCAGGATTGGCATTACAATTTAGAGTTTTGTATATGTATAGTACACATGAGAGAATGTGCAGTGACTTAATGTCTAACATATTCAGGGATTTGAATAGGGGTACCGAGTGATGTCTGGGGCCAGAATTGGATATTGTCCTAATAGCAGCTTTGTGTTGAGTAATTAGAGGACGTAAGTGATTTTGGGTAGTAGAGCCCCAAGCACAAATACCATAGTTGAGATATGGATAGATAAGGGAGTAATAGAGAGTCACCAGGGCAGGGCGTGGTACATAATATCTGATCTTAGAAAGAATGCCCACAGTTTTTGAAACTTTTTTTGATATGTTTAGAATGTGTCCCTGGAAATTCAGCTTGTGGTCAATGAGAATGCCAAGGAATTTGCCATCTAATTTGTTACAAATTTGGGTATTGTTTATTTTGAGATTTATTTGATTAGAGGATTTATTGCCAAACAGAATATAGAAAGTTTTGTCAATGTTAAGGGTGAGTTTGTTGGCAGTTAGCCACAGATGGACTTTATTTAGCTCAGTATTTACTGTGGCATTTAGAGCAAGGGGATCAGGACTGGAGTAAATGAAGGTTGTGTCGTCAGCAAATAGGATTGGTTTGAGGTGTTGGGAGGCATTTGGAAGGTCATTAATGTAGATGAGAAAGAGGAGAGGGCCAAGTATGCTGCCCTGGGGAACACCAATGTTGATGGGTAGGGTGGGCGAAATTGTATTATTCACAGAAACACATTGGAGCCTGTCAGTAAGGTTGGATTTGAGGTATTGTAGGGAGTGTCCTCTGACACCATAATGATGTAATTTAAGAAGAAGGTTTTGGTGGTTAACAGTATCGAAAGCTTTACGCAGGTCCACAAATAACCCAACAGGGAACTCATTTTTATCAAGAGCTGTATGAATCAAGTTAAGCATACTAATAAGTGCATCGTTAGTGCTTTTTTTGAGCCTGAAGCCATATTGGCAAGGGCTAAGTATATTGAGTTTGGCTAGATATGAGTAAAGCTGCTTATAGATTAGTTTTTCAAAATTTTTGACAAGTTTGGCAGGATTGATATAGGTCTGTAGTTGTTAACATCTGTGAGATCACCACATTTGTGGACAGGCATTACTCTCGCTTTTTTTAGAATATCTGGAAAGGTTTGGAGTTCAAGTGACTTGTTGAAGAGCAAAGCAATAGCAGGGGCTAAAGATCTGGAGGCTTTTTTGTAGATTAAAGTTGGTATCTCCTCAAGGGCACCAGACTTGGTTTTAAGGGAAAGGATTATCTCATTGACGTCAATGGAATTAATAGGCTTTAGGTACAGAGACTGGGGATAGTTCCCTGTAAGATAGTCCTTAATGTCAGTACTGGAAGATGGAATATCATTAGCAAGGGATGAACCAATGGAAGAGAAGAACCTATTGAACTCAATAGCAGAATCAGAGGCTGAAAGCTGACCATCGTTATTAGACAGGAGAGTCGGTTTGTTATTTAAAGACTTTTTTGATCCCAATATTTGTGAAATTGTTCTCCATGTTTGTTTAATGTTGCTCTTTATTTGGGTAAATTTATCTTCGTAGTATTTAGTTTTGGCTCGTCTAATTATCTTAGATAGCAATAATGAGTAATTCTTTGAGAATTCTTTGGAGACAATCCCTAACCTATACTTTTTCTCAAGGTCATGTTTTTTATTAATAGATTTAAGTATTCCCTTTGTAACCCAGGGATTGTTAAGCCTTTTGGTTGTGACTTGTTTTGTAAGCATAGGACAGTGGGTATTATAAAGGATAAGAGTTATTTGAAGAAAAGATTGAACTGCTAGGTTGATGTCCTCTATGTTACCTAACTCGGACTCCCAGTTGACATTATCAGTAGCAGTTATAAAATTGTCTATAGCAGTTTCATTGTGTAGTCTAAAACGTATCTCTCTTGACTCAAGAGGTGGTTTGCTAATGCTAGTTAAGAGAAATGTGGGGTAATGGTCTGTAGTGCTATCGGTGATTATACCTGAAGTAAGCGGAGAGGTTATATTTGTCCAGATGTGATCAAGAGTCGTGGCAGTGCTATCAGTGATTCTAGTAGGTCTAGTGATTAAGGGTATGAGGAAGCAGGAATTCATACAGTTGAGGAAGCTAACAGCAGTAGGGTGTTCTGGCTCGCAGAGGTCAATATTAAAGTCCCCTGCGATAATTAGGTGGTTTTTGTTCAGTCTGTTATCAAGTATTAGATTTCTAAGGTTTGAGTTGAATTCGGACACATCAGTGTTAGGAATTCTATAAACTGCACCCACAGACAGGATAGACTCGGCACCCTTGACTCTGAAGCTGGCGAAGATATACTCCCCATAGCAGTCTCTAGTTCTAATTTCTTTTAAGCATGTTAGTTCTTGGTGGTAGTAAAGAGCAGTGCCACCACCTCTCTGAAGTTGACGACAGTTGTGGATTGCTGAGTAGTTAGGCATGTTAAAGAGTTGAGTAGTATCATCTTTCAACCATGTTTCAGTAAGTATAATAAAAGAGAAATTGTTGTCAATAGCTTCAATCAAGGCACTAACATCATCGAAGTGTTTGCCTAGGGATCTAACGTTCAAATTGATTACAGAGATATTGTGACTATGAGTTAATACATTGTTTACATCATGTGCTGCAAAATATCTGCAATTTAGATCATTAAAGTTATTATTGTCATAGATAGTGGATAAGAGGTTAAGTTCTGGGTCTATACTTGACTGCATAAAAAAAGCTGATTGCCGGAAAATCAAGAAAAACAAAAAGAAATAAATGTACACAATACTGTACCAAACAAACACAAAAGAGGCTTACAGGGGTACAATGGAGTAAGGGAGTATGGCTAGGCTAGGAAACCTAGGTAATGAATGAGATTAAAGAAAAAAACATATAAACATGGACTATACAAAACACAAGATATAGATATACAAAACAAAAATATAAACAAGACTAAGCAATACCAAAAAAAAATTGAGCAAAAATGAAAAATGAGGTAGATTGCTTACAGGTACTCTCAGGTACACTGTAAGTAACAATAGACAGAAAATATATATCAATATAGAAAAGAATGTCACAATACAATAAGATAAGCAATTACATGAACAGATGAAAAACAAATCTGCTGTAAAATAGGAAGTAATTATAGCAAAACACAATATAATAATATAACAATACAATAAGAGCTTACAAAGTATTGAGTCTGCTAAATTAGAGAATAATTATGGCAAGACACAACAATAAATGCAAGCAAACAAGGAATTGAAACAATTAGAGGTAGAATTAAGGTCACTAGATAGCCATGGAGGATACACAAGTTTGGCGGAGAGAACAAAAAATCAGTAGAGACTGTCAAGATGAATATATAAAAAAATTTGACAAATGATAATTGTAAAGTAAAATAATCTTAAAGATAATAAATTTTATTAAGCTTAGTTTTAACTTATAATTAGTATGAACTTAATTAAAAGAACAAAAATGAGATCAATAATTGATTTCAATAATTGACATAGATCAATACAAATAAATTTAAAATATAACTGGAATAGGGTAAGATTAGATTTAAGAGTAAAATTTTACAATGAAACTGAGGTAGATGCTTGCATAAGTGTATGGAGACTTGATGGATTATTTAGGAAATTATATGAATAGGAGAACATCAGGTAAATGGTAAGGCAGAGACAGCACCTTAGACAAAGTTAGATTAAGTTAGGTTAGGCTCAGGCACTGAAAGAGTTATTTTAAGTACTGGCATTGGTCGGGTTCAGGTTTTCAGATATACCACAATCACTTAAGAAGGCCAGGAGTTGTTGGTCACATTTTATTTCATATCTTTTTCCTGTAGCTTCTTTCTTCGCAATAATCGTACCATTCCTTGTGTAGCACTGCTTGATAAGACCAAGGTTTTGTTTGCGAACTTGGCGCAGCCTGTAGAGGAGGGATCCACGCTGCTTAGTAAGACACTCATTTATATAGAGGTTGGTTTTTTGCTTAGCAGCTGTTTGCATGAGGTCAAACTTCGCAGAGGGATTTGCAAGTTTGATGAGCATTCTCCTACAGTTACGGGGATTGTTTTTATCTATCCTAATAGCCGATTTGATTTGAACATTGACACTGATCTTTGAATTAATTAGGGTGTTGGCTATGTTACAGCAATCCTCACCTTGTTGTTCAACAGGTAGATCAGTAGAGCTAATTATCAGGGAGTCATGAAGTTGTTGTTGCTCTTGGTCATCTTCGGAAGCCGCCTGGTGAGTCTGAAGGAGATTGATCTGTTTTTCCAGCTTTTTAAGGAGGTCACTTTGAGCTGTGAGGGTTTCTTCAGCCTGAATCTTACGTATTTGATCCATTGCATCATTTGCAACAGTTTGTATGTTGAGAATTTCTTGGTTGTTGTTCATCGACGATTTAAGGAGGCAGTCTATGGTATGTTGTTGTCGGGTGACTGTGTCTTGGAGGGCCAAAATAGCTTCTGATTGCATTTTCACAAGGTTGTGCAGTTTCTGGAGCCATGGATTACTTCGGAGAGGTTTGAAGTTTAAACAGGGAGCCATAGATTGAGTGAATTCTAAAGCTAGAGATCCGAGGTGAGTTGAAGGGGGGGAGTGAGGAGGGGGAGCAGATGCTGTGTTTACAAACATCGGCGAGGGTTGCGGCGTTGCCAGTGTTTCATTCAGAGCTCTAGGAGTAATGGAACCAGAGCGAGAGGCACCCCTACCTTGCTTGTTGTTATGTTTGGGCATGTTTTCGACGAATAGATTCTTGGTAGCGTTTCTAATGGTAGATACTTGGTGAATTATAGTAGGGATGACTAGCGTAGTGGGAACACTTGGCAGAAGGGTCGTAGAAAGGCAGGCGAAAATTGGTTAATTTTGGTTGATTACTGTTGAGGTTCACTGTGAGTTATGTCATATTAAGTCTCCATGCACTTAACTCGTGCTAGGCAGCAGTTAGGCCATGCAACGTTGAGTGGAGACGAAATTAAACACGAAATTTCAGCAGCTGTGACGGAGCCGGTACCACCGCCAGCGTTTCCCGCCGTTGTTTTTTTTTAATACGTTCCAAGCTTTATTTGGTTCTGCTACATGGACTAAGTATTTTGGTCTTAGTCATGTTGATTCTACTCGTCCTGATGATTTATTCATCCATAAACACCAAGTTGATTTGGTTGATACCTTTGTCATTTTTATCCCCGCGCCTACTGGTACGTGTTTCTTTGCAGCTCCTTCTCGGGAAGCTGCTGTCTGCTTAGCCTCGTTGTCCTGCATTGGGAAACCCCGGTTTGGATCAACAAAAATGCCTTGTTAAATGCTAGGATTTACACAGCTATTCTCCCGCACCATGTAGCGACTGGTGATAGCTGTCAATGCTATCAATCAGAGCTATCGATGTGCTTTAATATACCTAGTAATCTCTCTCATTTTTTTTTTACAAAGTATCTGTCAACTTTCTATAAATTTTGCTACAATTTACCTACTTAAAATTATCCACTAGATTAAGGACCTTCTCGAAACGCTGCATGTACTAATAGCCTTACAAGAATGTAAACACCATGCTATGTACCCCTAACATACCCAATGTTCCTTTTGTGTGTGTTATTTATACTTTATATTTAAAGTTATACCCATTGTTTCATGTTTTGTCTTGTGCTTGTCCCAAGTTTGTTCACCTCACCCAAAACTGTTGTACCATATCACCTCACACAAATGCGAGTACAGTATAAGTATGGATGTATACTGAGTGTTTACAGGTTACAGTTGTGTGTGTAAACTAAAGTCTTTGAAAATGTAATAAGTTATTACGAAATGTGTTCAGACATCATGTCAGACTAGAAATAAAAATAAATTTTGGAGAATTGATTTTTAAATTACCATTGACAGTGAAAAGAAACATAAGAAATATTGAGAAAATACATGTTAAAATTATTAATCTTACCTTTTCGGTCATATTTAACAACATATGTTTTCAAGAAAGACTGCTACCAAAATATACTAATATATATATATATATATATATATATATATATATATATATATATATATATATATATATATATATATATATATATATATATGATGTCATACCTTGTAGCCAGAACGCTCTTCTCGGCCTACAATGCAAGGCCCGATTTGCCTAATAGGCCGAGTGATTTTCTTTATTTTCAATAAATTGTTTGCAGTTAGTTTATTTGAATCATTATTATTATATTATATTAAGAACATAAATTATTGACGTAGTTGAGTTTGTTTAGGTTAGGTTAGGTTAGGTAGGGTTGGTTAGGTTCAGTCATATATCTACATTAGTTTTAAGTCAAATATAAACAAATTAACTCATACATAATGAAATGGATAGCTTTATCATTTCATAAAAAAATACAAAAATATATAATGTCAAGGAAACTTGGGTTATTAGGCAAATCGGGCCTTGCATAGTAGGCAGAGTACTGCATTCTGTGGCTACTAGGTACGACATATATATATATATATATATATATATATATATATATATATATATATATATATATATATATATATATATGTCGTACCTAGTAGCCAGAACGCACTTCTCAGCCTACTATACAAGGCCCGATTTGCCTAATAAGCCAAGTTTTCATGAAATAATTGTTTTTCGACTACCTAACCTACCTAACCTAACCTAACCTAACTTTTTCGGCTACCTAACCGAACCTAACCTATAGAGATAGGATAGGTTAGGTTAGGTAGGGTTGGTTAGGTTCAGTCATATATCTACATTAATTTTAATTCAAATAACAAAAAATTGACCTCATACATAATGAAATGGGTAGCTTTATCATTTCATAAGAAAATAATTAGAGAAAATATATTAATTCAGGAAAACTTGGCTTATTAGGCAAATCGGGCCTTGCATAGTAGGCTCAGAAGTGCGTTCTGGCTACTAGGTACGACATATATATATATATATATATATATATATATATATATATATATATATATATATATATATATATATATATATGTCGTACCTAGTAGCCAGAACTCACTTCTCAGCCTACTATTCATGGCCCGATTTGCCTAATAAGCCAAGTTTTCCTGAATTAATATATTTACTATAATTTTTTTCTTATGAAATGATAAAGCAACCCTTTTCTCTATGTATGAGGTCAATTTTTTTTTATTGGAGTTAAAATTAACGTAGATATATGACCGAACCTAACCAACCCTACCTAACCTAACCTAACCTATATTTATAGGTAAGGTTAGGTTAGGTAGCCAAAAAAAGCTAGGTTAGGTTAGGTTAGGTAGGTTAGGTAGACGAAAAAACATTAATTCATGAAAACTTGGCTTATTAGGCAAATCGGGCCTTGAATAGTAGGCTGAGAAGTGCGTTCTGGCTATTAGGTACGACATATATATATATATATATATATATATATATATATATATATATATATATATATATATATATATATATATATATATATATATATATATATATATATATATAATATGTCGTACCTAGTAGCCAGAACTCACTTCTCAGCCTACTATGCAAGGCCCAATTTGCCTAATAAGCCAAGTTTTCATGAATAGTTTTTCGACTACCTAACCTACCTAACCTAACCTAACCTAACCTAACCTAACTTTTTCCTCTACCTAACCTAACCTAATCTATAAAGATAGGTTAGGTTAGGTTAGGTAGGGTTGGTTAGGTTTGGTCATATATCTACGTTAATTTAAACTCCAATAAAAAAAAATTGACCTCATACATAATGAAATGGTTAGATTTATCATTTCATAAGAAAAAAAATAGAGAAAATATATTAATTCAGGAAAACTTGGCTTATTAGGCAAATCGGGCCTTGCATAGTAGGCCGATAAGTGCGTTCTGGCTATTAGGTACGACATATATATATATATATATATATATATATATATATATATATATATATATATATATATATATATATATATATATATATATATATGTCGTACCTAGTAGCCAGAACTCACTTTTTGGCCTACTATGCAAGGCCCGATTTGCCTAATAAGCCAATTTTTCCTGAATTAGTATATTTTTTTTATTTTTTTTCTTATGAAATGATAAAGCTAACCCATTTCATTATGTATGAGGTCAATTTTTTTTTATTGGAGTTAAAATTAACGTAGATATATGACCGAACCTAACCAACCCTACCTAACCTAACCTAACCTATCTTTATAGGTTAGGTTAAGTTAGGTAGCCAAAAAAGTTAGGTTAGGTTAGGTTAGGTTAGGTCGTCGAAAAACAATTAATTCATGAAAACTTGGCTTATTAGGCAAATCGGGCCTTGCATAGTAGGCTGAGAAGTGCGTTCTGGCTACTAGGTACGACATATATATATATATATATATATATATATATATATATATATATATATATATATATATATATATATATATATATATATATATATATTATTAAATATGACCGAAAAAGTAAGATTAATAATTCTAACACGAATTTTCTCAATCTTTCGTACATTACGCTTCACTGTTGGAGGTAAATAAAAAATCACTTCTCCAAAATTCATTTTTTATTTCTAGTCTGACGCGACACGGGCGCGTTTCGTAAAACTTATTACATTTTCAAAGACTTCACAAATACACAACTGATTAGAACTTGCGTTTCTCTGATTTTATATCTACATTTGAGAGAGGTGGGAAGGGTGATGTGGCATTAATACAAGACAGAACAATAGGGGATATTAATAGGGTATTAAAAGTATCAACACAAGACAGAACAGAAACAATGGGTATTGAATATATATATATATATTCAATGGGTATTGAATATATATATGTGGGTATATATATATATATAGTATATATATATATATATATATATATATATATATATATATATATATATATATATATATATATGTCGTACCTAGTAGCCAGAACGCACTTCTCAGCCTACTATGCAAGGCCCGATTTGCCTAATAAGCCAAGTTTTCATGAATTAATTGTTTTTCGACTACCTAACCTAACCAAACCTAACTTTTTCGGATACCTAACCTAACCTAACCTATAGAGATAGGTTAGGTTAGGTTAGCTATTTTAACTCCAATAAAAGAAAATTGACCTCATACATAATGACCTAACCTACCTAACCTAACCAAACCTAACTTTTTCGGATACCTAACCTAACCTAACCTATAGAGATAGGTTAGGTTAGGTTAGGTAGGGTTGGTTAGGTTCGGTCATATATCTTCATTAATTTTAACTCCAATAAAAAAAAATTGACCTCATACATAATGAAATGGGTAGCTTTATCATTTCATAAGAAAAAAATTAGAGAAAATATATTAATTCAGGAAAACTTGGCTTATTAGGCAAATCGGGCCTTGCATAGTAGGCCGAATACGACGTTCTGGCTACTAGGTACGACATATATATATATATATATATATATATATATATATATATATATATATATATATATATATATATATATATATATATATTTTTTTTTTT
Organism: Procambarus clarkii; assembly: GCF_040958095.1. Taxonomy (NCBI): domain Eukaryota; kingdom Metazoa; phylum Arthropoda; class Malacostraca; order Decapoda; family Cambaridae; genus Procambarus; species Procambarus clarkii. Next base: position 9,424,896 of record NC_091179.1, read on the forward strand.
TGACATGCCATCTTCAATCTGGTGCCCCTAGGAATCACATGAGACAAGCCCATGACATTACTCTAACAAGAGAAATGTTGAACAAGAATACTTGCATAATAGACAAAACCCAAGATTCAAGAAGATTACAAATTCTTGAGGCAATTCACATAAGAATAGAGCGACCTACCATGAACACCCAAATCACGGAACTATTTACTCTACCCACCATGAGAGTAAGGACAAGACAAGAACATATCGATGCCAACACAGAAGACAATGTCCAACATAACAGGCCAATTACACTGGATTAATCTTTGTGTTTAGAAAGGAGATGCCTCGTATGGGCCAATAAGCCTTCTGCAGCCCCTATGTTTATCCCTTATGTATCCCCCCATGTTTTCACCTTCATTGTATTATCACCTGACCTAATGCGGGTATAAAATCAACTAGTATTGTAAGATCTGTTCACTTGAGAATGAACCATGGAGGTTCGAAACGTCGTGCAAATTATACAAATAAGTGTAATACACTCTATAGTAAATCACTTCTTTTCTTCACCTTAAAAGTACGAAAATGAGTTTTGGAGAACTCCTATTTCAATTAAGCCCTGATGCTAAGAAAATAGTTAGAGGGATAGAAGCCCTAAACCAGAAAATAATAAATACAGAATATGCGGTCATATTCAATGAAACATGTTTGAAAGAAAACCTGCTGCCAGTATACACCAATATATATATATATATATATATATATATATATATATATATATATATATATATATATATATATATATATATATGTATATATATATATGTCGTACCTAGTAGCCAGAACGCACTTCTCAGCCTACTATGCAAGGCCCGATTTGCCTAATAAGCCAAGTTTTCATGAATTAATACATTTTCTCAAATTTTTTTCTTATGAAATGATAAAGCTACCCATTTCATTATGTATGAGGTCAATTTTTTTTAATTGAAGTTAAAATTAACGTAGATATATGATCGAACCTAACCGACCCTACCTAACCTAACCTAACCTATCTTTATAGGTTAGGTTAGGTTAGGTAGCTGAAAAAGTTAGGTTAGGTTAGGTTAGGTAGGTTAGGTAGTCGAAAAACAATTAATTTATGAAAACTTGGCTTATTACTTGGTGCAGTATATATATAAAATATATATATATATATATGTCGTACCTAATAGCCAGAACGCACTTCTCAGCCTACTATGCAAGGCCCGATTTGCCTAATAAGCTAAGTTTCCCTGAATTAATATATTTTCTCAAATTTGTTTCTTGTGAAATGATAAAGCTACCCATTTCATTATGTATGAGGTCAATTTGTTTTTATTTGAGATAAAATTAACGTAGATATATGACCGAACCTAACCAACCCTACCTAACCTAACCTAACCTAACCTATCTCTATAGGTTAGGTTAGGTTAGGTGGCCGAAAAAGTTAGGTTAGGTTAGGTTAGGTAGGTTAGGTAGTCGAAAAACAATTAATTCATGAAAACTTGACTTATTAGGTAAATCGGGCCTTGCATAGTAGGCTGAGAAGTGAGTTCTGGCTACTAGGTACGACATATATATATATATATATATATATATATATATATATATATATATATATGTATATATATATATATATATATATATATATATATATATATATATATATATATATATAAATATATATATATATATATATATTATATATATATATATATATATATATATATATATATATATATATATATATATATATATATATATATATATATATATATATATATATAAAATATATATATATATATATATATATATATATATATATATATATATATATATATATATATATATATATAATATATATATATATATATAATATATATATATATATATATATATATATATATATATATATATATATATATATATATATATATATATATATATATATATATATATATATGCGTATGGAAATGTTAAGACACATAAGCCTGGAAACCCACTTCAGCCAATCATCAGCCAGATACCCACATCCACGTACAGACTGGTGAAGCGACTCAACGGCTTGCTGACTCCTTATGTCCCTTGCGCCTTCAGCCTGAAGTCTCCAAAGCAATATGTTGACTTACTGCGGGGAACACGGGCCACAGGGATAAGAGCCTCGTTGGACGTAGAATCACTGTTTACCAACGTACATGTGGATGAAACAATTGGGATGATAGTGGACAGAGTGTATCGTGATCCGGCCTGTACTCCTCTTGACATACCAGAAAACATTCTAAGGAAACTACTCCAAGCTTGTACTAAAGAGGCACCCTTTTTGAGCCCGGATGGGCACATGTATAAGCAAGTAGATGGGGTCGCCATGGGTTCTCCCCTAGGTGTCCTGTTTGCGAACTTCTACATGGGTACCATCGAACAAAAGGTCTTAATCGACATGAACTTGAAACCGGCCATATACTGCAGGTATGTTGACGACATTTTTACACAGGTACCTAATATCAGACTTCTTCAGGAGCTGAAGGAGGCATTTGAGCAGAATTCTGTGTTGCGTTTCACTTACGAGATGGAAAAGGATGGGAAGCTGCCCTTTCTAGATGTCAATGATTGATAACCCAAATGAATTTTTCATGGATATGATACCAACATAAAATCATATATCAGACGTCACCCTATCCCCACTGGATTTTGAAGAAGCCATAAACAGTATGTCTATGCACTCTGCACCAGGCCCGGATTCATGGAACTCCATATTCATAAAGAACTGTAAAAAACCACTATCGCAGGCCCTCCACATTCTGTGGAGACAAAGCCTAGATACTGGCGTTATTCCTGATATACTAAAAACAGCAGAGATAGCACCACTTCATAAAGGAGGAAATAAGGCAGAGGCAAAAAATTACAGACCGATAGCACTAACATCGCACATCATAAAATTTTTTGAGAGAGTGCTAAGAAGTAAGATCACAAAATACATGGAATCACAGCATCTCCATAACCCCGGACAACATGGTTTCAGAACAGGGCGCTCTTGCCTGTCGCAGTTGCTGGACCACTATGATATGGCATTAGATGCTATGGAAGACAAACAAAACGCTGATGTAATTTACACAGATTTTGCAAAAGCTTTTGATAAATGTGACCATGGTGTTATTGCACATAAAATGCGTTCAAAAGGAATTACCGGAAAAATAGGCAGATGGATCTACAATTTCCTGACTAACAAAACCCAAGGTGTAATAGTCAACAAAATAAAATCCAGCCCATCAACCGTGAAGAGCTCACTCCCCCAGGGTACTGTGCTTGCTCCAGTACTTTTTCTCATCCTCATATCGGACATAGACAAGAACACAACCTATAGCACGGTATCATCGGGTCCATAGAATTACCCCAATCATCCCAAAACAGGCCAAAACTACCCAAAACGTATTAGCATTACGTAAGTAATGAAGAAATATGGTATATTTACTTACTATAATGTTGGTGCTACACGTAGAACATGATCAAACCTATTTTTTCTCTCAAATAATCTAATTTCATAACGAAATGAGACGTAAATATGTGAGAGGTGACGCCATAGGAAGTCGACGGTCCAAGCGACAATTGTGTGGAGCGACTTATCCAAGATATATGGTCGCCTGGAGAGTGTTTGCTGCCATAACAGCCTCCTGTACACAGTGATCCAGTCGTCGTATTTCATGGCTCAAATTGTCGCAAATTTAATTGGTAATATTAACAAGTAGAATGTGTATTTATAATAATATTTTTCATAAACAGCCACAAAATATTTAATATTTATTAAAAAAAAGTGTCTGGAAGTTAAATCAATTCCACATGACAATAAATTTGTTATATAGATACTAGCGTTATTCGTTGGTATGCGTTCGCTATTTAAACTACTCCAGTCCTTTTCGTTCATAAAACACCGAACCCTACACGCTCTCTGATATATTGCTTAATTAACAAATATTCACAAATAAAGATTATATTTATATATGTTATCAGAAAGGCAGATATAAAATAGTTTGTGTTAATGCATCACAGAGATTATACCTTATTAGAGAGGAAAAATATTCATATTTTAAACAAGGCTTCTTGGCCGACGCTCTCCCTTTCGATGGGAACTATGACCTTTTGAAAATCAATGTTAATTGAATCTATATATTATAAAAAACGAAGTTTTTTATGTCATCAGAAAGACATATAAGCTGCATGTTAATACTTTGGTATAAATATAACTGAAGTGAAAGCGAAGATATATGCCTTTTTATAGTTACTTGATGGCTCGCTCAGGGAGTGTGAAGGCCTGCACACAAGCCAATCAATTTTATAATTAATGTACATATATGCAAAGTAACGTCAAAGGTTTTTATTTCAGAATGAAGACAGATGTAAGAGGAATAATAAGAGGAAATGAAGATGAAGAAATGATAAAAAGAATGGCAATAGTGGATAGTAGTAACACACTTAAGAATTATTCAGTAATAAATACAAACTCGTCCTTCACCTATGATAAAGGAAAGTCAACTTGGAAGGATTCAATTTACATGAGATTAAGATTAGGATACAAATATATCTGGCAATACGGAGTTGATGTCAGTGAAAAAGATAAGGAGTGTAAATTATGTAGTATGCCGCACGCCCACACCTTAGAACATTATGTATTATAGTGTCAACTTATTGATAACTATAGAAATAAGGAAATAAGTAATGTACCACATCAAATTGTTTGTATGTGTGATAATGGTATGATAGACAGTATACTTAGGAGCTACAAAAATTTTGCCCCAAGAGTGTAACAATTGTATGCTGTACTTACTATATTAACCTGCAATGTTAAATGGGATTCTTGTAATGTTAATTGTCTATTTGTACTTACTGAATTTGTGCGCCCCTTGAGGGACTTGAAGTAGAGGGGGTAGAAATAGCCTAAGTTACTCTATCCCTTTGAGATGTATTTTTTTCTTGTCTCAATAAACATACTTGAACTTGAACTATAAATATTTTTGGCTTCCTGACCATAAAGTTACCGCCGCAGTCGAGGGTAAGAGACCGGATGTACCCATATACAAGCCGCACTAGCTATTAGTTCATAAAAGCTGACAACTTACCCAGATAAACATTACTTCCTAATTATATATATATATGCAAATAATACAATTAAAATGTTTAAAACATGATTATATATGTGTATCATGTGGACAGTTTTTAATGTAATTTTTTCTCCTGATATTCGGGTTCTTTATTATGCTTCATCTTGAGGCAAAGCCCAATACCTTACGCCATATTGATGCTCTGTCCACAGATCATTCTCTCTCTCTCTCTCTCTCAAATCATATACATTGATGGTTTCCTACACCGCCACACGGGTGCAGCTGCAAGTGCAGTTGCCTCTACCCATCAGACAGAACTATTTGCCTTGCTTGTTACACTAAAATGTGTACAAGTGTGTGTGTCTATGTATGTATTAACACGATATACTGAACGGGGTGAGAATAGCTTGAGCTACCTCATCCATTTGTGTGTATTTTACCTCAATAAACTTATTTCAATTTCAATTTCAATTCAAGTCTCCAAACTTGATGCATTAATTGTAAGTGATTTTCTACCATCCTGCGTTAATTGTAAGTGATTTCTATCATGCTTAATTGCGCGCAACTCTTTAAGACACAATTGTAACATAACCGTGTCTGAAGCTAGACAGAAAACACAACATTATTAGTGATGGTAACATAAGCCATTTCATGTGAATTCCATCTTCGTTGACCTCCGAAACTTGAGGAATGGTCCAGAAAATAGCTACTAAAGTTTAAGTCAAGTGTGAAGATACTTTAGTTGATACTTAGATACTTCCAATAAGTGTAAACATAAGTGCTGACGATGCTACCTTCCTCTATTCAGACCCCAACCCAAACGCACTATATAATAATGAAAATAATAGATTTAAAAAGTCCACTCATGGATGTAAACTAACAAACTCACATCAAACATAAAAAAGACCAACTACTATTTTTGTTCGAAAGTAAATCCTGAAACCAAATTCAACTTCAGATACACAATGTTAACATTAGCAATAATGATTATGGAAAGTTCCTTGACCTATACATAGACAAGAGACTGAACTTCAGCACCCACATACAACACATATGTGGGTGTATACACACACACACACACACACACACACACACACACACACACACACACACACACACACACACACACACACACACACACACACACGCGCACACACGCACACACACACACGCACACACACACACACACACACACGCACGCACACACACACGCACACACACACACACACACACACACACACACACACACACACACACACACACACACACACACACACACCAGGAAGACATTTACAGAGAGTAGGGAATTAATTAGGTATCTGGTAGCTAGTTAAGTGGTTTGGGATTTATATCTTGAGGTACTGTATACAATGTTCACAACATAGCAATGTATAATCATTTCATTGTATACAACACATTTTGGTGAAATCCCACGGTATTCCTAGACCAGAATCATAAACATCTCTGACTTCCCACAGCAAGGCGCCGGGCACCGCGGGCTCCAGGCATGATGATTTATGTTTATTTCTCAGAGCAGTAAACAGCCTGCGGCAAAGCTACCCATATGTGTAGAGCTCAGTACTACAGATGAAGAACAACAACGTAAACATTTTTGACGTTGAGTAGCTTGCTCAAACACCACTAATTTCCATGAAATAAATATAGACAAAACATTTCTGCTACAAAAATAAATGAGAGTAAGAATGCTTGTGGTCTCTTGAAGTGCAGGATAATTAAAATAAGTTTTATATTTTATAGATATAGTACTTGTTTACAGACTATATAAATCACCACGTTAATTTCAGTACAACCTAATTGTTCTTTCGGTTATTGAGATTCTGCATTTCTTGGTCCCGCTTCTCAACTCTCCAATAACTGGTATATTACAGTACTGAAATCAATGTATGTATCATTTATATTTTCGGTTTACATTACGACCGTTAATTTATAACCTTGGCGGAAACTGGGTCAAAGGCTCTTGTTGTTCATGGCTCGTCGCTGAGTCGGAACTTAAGATAAATTGGAATTGGATAAATTGGATAAAAAACCATATCAGCGTAAGCGCCCCCGAAGTGAAAGAGCAGTTTAATGCTATATAATAAATGTGTTTTGGAAATAGTAGCTGACGATTTTGTGTTGATATTGCATATCTCTTACCTAATTTGTATTATGAAATATGACATGATAGTGCGTTACAGACTTCAGTTAGGAAATAATTGGACTTGTAATGTGATTACTGATCCATCTGTATCCCAGTCATTTTACTATGTTAATTTTATGTAATTTATTCTTAAGCTTAATAACATTATTTAAATGTGCTAAATTTCCATTTTATATATATATATATATATATATATATATATATATATATATATATATATATATATATATATATATATATATATATATATTATGTTTCCAAATTTCTGATGATATACAACATATTGTGGTTTATAATTAAGTTCTTATTAATAGTGATCCTGCATCAAAATTAACAATGTTCAAATTCGGTTTTGTATGTTAAAATTAACTACATTTTTATGTTAATTTCTTTCTGTAAATAATGATGATAAAGTGCAATAAAGGTATGATTGAGACAATGTTAAATCGTTAAATCCTAAATATATCTTGAGTCTTATACTTGAAATATTAAATGAACATATAGTGTGTAGTGTAGTGTTTCAATTATTATTAAGAGGGAAGGGTTGGGGGTAATGGTTCATATGTCCACATTCGAATGCCCCTCTTCCCAGGACTGGGGGTGCGGGAGTGTACAATAAACTATACCCACCTCCGGCAGCAGCTTGTCGAAGGCGGAAGTGGAGTCTAGGCCGTTTGTCATGAAAATTATAGTGTGATGGCTCTTATTTTTATTATGGGTACATAATAAGATTATGCCTTTATTCTTAATTTATATTACAATGCTGGTAAAATACACTTCTTGATGAGTATGGAGTACAAATGAACTCATTGTGTACCCTATACTCACAGGATGAGTATAGGGTACACAATAAACTACCACTCACATCATGGGTATGGGTTGCACAAGAAACTATCGGAGAGCAGAGTATGGAAAGCAAAGTAAACAAAGATTCACACGATGAGAAAGGGTTCCACAATGTCCTATGACTCACAGGATGAGTATGAGGTGCATAATAAATTACCATTCATAGGATGAGTATGGGTTTCACAATAAACTAAAGGTAACAGGATGAGCATGGGTTGCACAAACTATTGGTAACAGGATGGGTATGGGTTGCACAATAAATTACTGTGCTAGGATGAGTGTGAGTAGGATATATATATAAACATATTGTGGTTTATAATTAAGTTCTTAATAGTGATCCTATCCTGCATCATAATTTACATAATATATATATATATATATATATATATATATATATATATATATATATATATATATATATATATATATATATATATATATATATATATATATGTATATATATATAATTAGGAAGTAATGTTTATTTGGGTAAGTTGTCAGCTTATATGAACTAATAGCTAGTGTGGCTTGTATATGGGGTACATCCGGTGTCTTACCCTCGACGGTACCCTCCTTACCCTTATCCGCGGCGGTACCTTTATGGTCAGGAAGCCACGGATATTTACAATGGGGCTCGGTCAGTCAATATGATTCCTTTGACATCACTAAACTAACTCTTATGTATTCTGTTCTCGTATTGACAATTTGAATGACATCAAGAATATTTTGAATATCTTCTGATATAGATGGTGCTGTAGTTGATTGTTGTTCATGACAAGTCCAATGGGTCATTAGCATCGCTCAGATTAGTGGGAAGAAATTCTTGCTGCAACAATGTGTGTTCTCAGAGCTAACTAGGGTAACTAAAATACTTATTTCCTAAATAAATACTTTAATTGTAAATATTTGAAAATATATGGTATGTATCATCGGCGTGAATGCATTTTGGTTCTACAAGGTAGCCAACTCCATCAAAATATTAAATATGTACCCAACTCAATTAACGATTAATCAACCAATTACTCCATGGGATAACTTGGATCTAGCAGTTGATTTTGTAAATGCACCCAAGAAAGATAATGTACACTCTACATTATTAAAACAGTTAACACTGTGAAGCATCACTGAAAGTACTCAGAGTATGGGTAACGATGTGTATCAGTGCTATACCGACGGTTCTGTAGAAGAAGGTGGACGATGTACCGGATGTGCATGTAATATATTTGAACAATCTTCTCTCTTACATACATGAATGAAGCGCTATGCTAAACTGTGTAATTACTATTTGAGTACTGGAACACTTGATGATATATTGAACTTGTACCCTAGATTGACGATGTAACGTATCAATTATACAATGAATGTATGTGATGTAACTCTATAACCTGAGCTTGTGAAAGCACCTTAATCACCTTCAGTGATTAAGTGCTTAATTGCACACTAGTTTCTCTATCAGTTATCTCACCCTGTCAGAGTAAAAGAGACAAATATATGTGTATGTATGTGTTCAGAATTCAATTTCACCTTTGTAAATGCACGTTAATGACACTATGTAAAAGACACATCGAACACTTTATGTAGGGAATACGTAAATCTGTGTATTTATGTATTTACGTATGTAGCTTAGCCTAGCATTTTAAAAACACTACAATCACCTTATGTGGTTGATTGTTCAATAAATCCCTGAACTATATGTTTAACAAATCTCTAACCCTATCAATGGAGTTAGTTTAGTTCTTATATTATGCACCCTATACCCATCTTGTGGGCGGTAGTGGAAAGGGTTAGAGTCCATGGCGGACTGAAGAAAATGTATATATGATGGTTAGCATTGTTAATGTGTGGCCACGTCTGTGGTAGAAAATAATACAAAAAAATCAAATAAAGGTATTATTGAAACTTTATACGAAAACATTAAATCCTAAATATATCTTTAATATTATACTTGAAATATGGTATACTTTGCTCTCTCCATCGTACTTCTGCACCTGCTGGCAAGTGGTTCGGTGCAGTGTGCAGGTGATGTTCATTACTGGGTGAGCTGGCAAGTGGTGCTCACCTGCCAGCTCACCCAACGAAAATTTGGTTTTTAATACACTTACACATTTATTGGGTCTTTCCTTCACCTTCATTCAAGCACTAGGGTATTACAGTAAGTGTTTTAATTATAATATTTATTAACGTTATTATTTTTAATTTTTATTATTATTAGTATTATTATTAACAGGAGAGGATCGAGTGTGTGTGTGTGGGGGGGGGGGGGGGGGGGAATAATGGTACACATGTCCACATCCCAATGCCCGCCCTTCCAGGACTGGGGGTGCGGGGGTGTACAATAAACTATACCCACATCCGGCGGCAGCTTGTCGAAGGCGGAAGTGTAGCCTAGAGAATTTGTCATGATAATTAGTGATGACTCTTATTTTGATTATGGGTCTGTAATCCAGTTAAGCTTTTATTCTTAATTTATATTACAATGCTGGTAAAATACACTTCTTGATGATGAGTATGGAGTACAAATGAACTCATTGTGTACCCAAGTTCAAGTTCAAGTATGTTTATTGAGATAAGCAATAAATAAATCTCAAAGGGATAGAGTAGCTTAGGCTATTTCAACCCCCCTCTAATTCAAGTCCCTCAAGGGGCGCACAAATACTGTGACTACAAATAGACAAATAACATTACAAGAATCCAAACAAGAATTGTGAACCCTATACTCACAGGATGAATATAGGGTACACAATAAACTACCACTCACATCATGGGTATGGGTTGCACAAGAAACTATCGCGCAGAGGATGAATATGGAGAGCAAAGTAAACAAAGATTCACACGATGAGAAAGGGTTGCGCAATGTCCTATGACTCACAGAATGAGTATTAGCTGCACAATAAACTACAGGTCACAGGATAAGTATGGGTTGCACAATAAATTACAGGTCACAGGATGGGTATGGGCTGCACAAACTACCGGTGACAGGATGAGTATGGGATGCACAATAAATTACGGGCCACAGGATGAGTATGGGTTGCACAAACTACTGGTAACAAGATGAGTATGGGATGCACAATAAATTACCGCACAGAGGATGAGTATAGGGTGCACAAACTGGTTGGGTAAATGGAAATGGTTGGGTACATTTCCTTTCACCTAATGCGACTATTCATGTGTCCGGACTTTCAATTCAGTTATATTTATGCCAAAGTATTAACATGCAGCTTATATTTATGTCTTTATGATGACATAGAAAACTTCGTTTATTACAATATCTAGATTAAATTAACATTGATCTTCGGAAGGTCATAGTTCCCATATCGGTAAGGAGAGCGTCGGCCATGAAGCCTTGTTTAAAGTATGAATATTTTTCCTCTCTAATAAGGTATAATCTCTGTGATGGATTCACAAAAACTATTTTATATCTGCCTTTCTGATAACATATACAAATATAATCTTTATTTGTGAATATTTGTTAATTAAGCAATATATCAGAGGGCGTGTAGGGTTCGGTGTTCAATGAACGAAAAGGACTGGATCACTGTGTACAGGAGGCTGATATGGCAGCAAACACTCTCCTGGCGACCATATTTCTTGGATAAGTCGCTCCACACAATTGTCGCTTGGACCGTCGACTTCCTATGGCGTCACCTCTCACATATTTACGTCTCATTTCGTTATGAAATTAGATTATTTCAGAGAAAAAATAGGTTTGATCATGTTCTACGTGTAGCACCAACATTATAGTAAGTAAATATACCATATTTCTTCATTACTTACGTAATGCTAATACGTTTTGGGTAGTTTTGGCCTGTTTTGGGCGATTGGGGTAATTCTATGGACCGGTATCATCCTTTGCAGATGACACAAGGATCTTCATGAGAGTTGACAACATAGAGGACACGGCAAACCTCCAGTCAGATGTAGATCAGGTCTTTCTATGGGCTACAGAAAATAATATGGTGTTTAACGAGGATAAGTTCCAGCTCATGCTCTATAGAAAAAATGAAAATATAAAAACGGAAACCACGTACAAAACTCAAGGAAATCATAACATAGAACGAAAAGTCAATGTAAAGGATCTGGGTGTACTCATGTCGGAAGACCTTACCTTTAAAGAACACAATAAAGTAACCGTCACAACTGCAAGAAAAATGACAGGTTGGATAACAAGAACTTTTCACACTAGAGATGCTATACCGATGATGATACTTTTCAAAACGCTTGTGCTCTCTAGAGTGGAGTACTGCTGCACAATGACAGCACCTTTCAAAGCTGGAGAAATTGCTGACCTGGAGAGCATGCAGAGTTCCTTTACTGCTAGAATCCACTCAGTAAAACATCTAAACTATTGGGACCGACTAAAGAGCCTAAAACTGTACTCCCTTGAGCGCAGGCGGGAGAGGTACATAATAATTTACACGTGGAAAATAATTGAGGGGCTGGTCCCAAACCTGCACACAAAAATAACATCACATGAGACCAGAAGACATGGCAGGATGTGCAGAATACCCCCCGTTGAAAAACAGAGGTGCAACAGGCCGGTACTCTGAGAGAGAACTCTATCAACATCAGAGGTCCGAGACTGTTCAACACGCTTCCACTACACATAAGGGGCATAACTGGCCGACCCCTCACAATGTTCAAGAGAGAACTGGATAAGCACCTCCAAAGGATACCTGATCAACCAGGCTGTGACTCATACGTCAGGCTGCGAGCAGCCGCGTCCAACAGCCTGGTTGATCAGTCCGGCAACCAGGAGGCCTGGTCGACGACCGGGCCGCGGGGACGCGAAGCCCCGGAAGCACCTCAAGGTAGGCAAGGGCAAAAGTTGTGTACTGACAAGCTGATTACTACTGGCCTCCATTGTCTTGCCTGCACTTTGTTTCCCATCAATCATATCACTCATTCTTACAGGTGTGAGACAGATAGGGACAAGATCATCCAAGAGGAACAACACCTGAAGGCTGATCCACACCTGAAGGCAGCACCACACCTGAAGGCTGCACCACACCTGAAGGCAGCACCACACCTGAAGGCTGCACCACACCTGAAGGCAGCGCCACACCTGAAGGTAGCACCACACCTGAAGGCAGCACCACACCTGAAGGCAGCACCACAGCTGAAGGACCACACCTGAAGGCAGCACCACACCTGAAGGCAGCACCACACCTGAAGGCAGCGCCACACCTGAAGGTAGCACCACACCTGAAGGCAGCACCACACCTGAAGGCAGCACCACACCTGAAGGCAGCACCACAGCTGAAGGCAGCACCACAGCTGAAGGCAGCACCACACCTGAAGGCAGCACCACAGCTGAAGGCAGCACCACACCTGAAGGCAGCACCACACCTGAAGGCAGATCCACACCTGAAGGCAGCACCACACCGGAAGGCAGATCCACACCTGAAGGCAGCACCACACCATCCACTTTTGCCCCATTTGCCAGCAACATTTGGCTGCTTTAATTAATAAAAACAAAATCGCCTTTAATGGCTTCACTCATCCTGGCTGCTTTAATTAATAATTAATTAATTCTCTCCACAAACAGGACCAAAACTTGCTCCAAGCGGAATCACAGTTTCGGGCGATCGAGCGGCAACACGAAAAAGTGTATACTCTTTTCACTGTGCTGACCTTAATTTTCGATGTACATATTTCATTTTTGTATCAATGTGTTCGCAATAGAATGTTCTAGAAGAACATATGTATAAAATGTCACCAAACTGTGATTTAAACCACTACCAATAAAGAAACTAAGTGGATCACTAGCCGTGAGCTGCAAACAGCGACGAGATGTTTCAATTCTTTTCAGGGTTGTCAACTCCCAACCCGTTCTCGCAAATTTAATAAGTCAATATTGACTTATTAACTACGTGCATAGGTGATATACTAAACATAATAGATACCCTTAAAAAGATTCATAGAAAACACCGACCTTACCTAACCTTGTTAGTATCTTAAGATAAGCATCTTATTGCTTCGTAATTACAATTATTACTTAACCTATACCTATTATAGGTTAGGTAATAATTGTAATTACGAAGCAATAAGATGCTTATCTTAACATACTAAGTAGGTTAGGTAAGGTCGGTGTTTTCTATGAATCTTTTTAAGGGTATCTATTATGTTAAGTATGTCACCTATGCACATATTTAATAAGTCAATATTGACTTATCAATTTTGCGAGAACGGGTTGCAAGTGAGATACTGTCTCGGGAGCAATTAATTGTCCGTGTGACAACTAATTGACCACTCTAGCTAATAATGTAATTAGCCTTCTCATCATGAATTCACGTAGTGGGAGAGGATCTGTCAGAATCTGTCAGTATTTGTGTTAACGCTGTAGGGCAAATGTGGAGTTGCAACCCGTTCTCGCAAAATTGATAAGTCAATATTGACTTATTAAATATGTGCATAGGTGACATACTTAACATAATAGATACCCTTAAAAAGATTCATAGAAAACACCGACCTTACCTAACCTACTTAGTATGTTAAGATAAGCATCTTATTGCTTCGTAATTACAATTATTACCTAACCTATAATAGGTATAGGTTAAGTAATAATTGTAATTACGAAGCAATAAGATGCTTATCTTAAGATACTAACAAGGTTAGGTAAGGTCGGTGTTTTCTATGAATCTTTTTAAGGGTATCTATTATGTTTAGTATATCACCTATGCACGTAGTTAATAAGTCAATATTGACTTATTAAATTTGCGAGAACGGGTTGCAACGCTCACTCAAGCTCAACACTGTTCTCCCATAACAGCTCTCACTCACTCAACAATAAGTGTGCACCCCTTATCCCGTTAATTACCCCTTTAATTAACTCACTGAATCCTTAAGTCCTCGACACAACTTAAAGAAACAAATTAACCCCAGTGTTACATAGGTCACACTTACTACGGCATGCATAACAACACAAATGCACTGCCCACATACGGTTGCGGCTACTGCAACTCGTTAATTACTGTGCTCGCACAGTAATGACACACGGTTGTGCAACAACAAGAGTATACCAATATTAAGAGTATACCAATATTAGGACCACACCTGAAGGCAGCACCTGAAGGCAGCACCACACCTGCCTTCAATCGACCTGCTTCACTTGCCTGCTTCTCAATCGACCTGCTTCCTGCCTGCTTCTCAATCGACTTGAGAATGGTCCAGGACGGACCGAAACGTCGTCGTCCCTTCAATTTCTAGTGTGTGGTCTGGTCAACATACTTCAGCCACGTTATTGTGACTCATCGCCTGCATACCAATATTACTGCCCCCCTTTATTTATTTATTTATTTATTTATTTATGCATATACAAGAATGTACATAAGGAATGTGAGGATACAATTATGGTAATTACAGTCTTGTAAAGCCACTAGCACGCGCAGCGTTTCGGGCAGGTCCTTAATCTAAGAAAATTTTAAGGAGGTAAATACTTGCAAAATTTATAGACAAAAAAATGATAACAGATTACATGGAATGAAAAAAAAAGATGAGAGAAAATTATAGGTACAGTATATTAAAGTACATAGGTAGCTATGATTGATTGCAATGACAGCTTGAATGGTAGTTGACAAAAATTGGTAGTCACAATACAGCATATGGCTAGCACATAAAAGAAGACAGCAATGAACACAATGATAAGGTTGTTTGATATTACATAAAAATTATGAGATTGGGTACCACTAGGTACAGAGCAAATTTAAAGCTCAGTGTAGGAAACTAAATAGATGAAGTTAGGTACTTTTTGGTTTTGCTTTTAAATAAGGCAAAAGTTTTAAAGTTTTTCAATTCACTAGGGAGTGAGTTCCATAGACTAGGTCCCTTAATTTGCATAGAGTGTTTACACAGATTAAGTTTGACCCTGGGGATATCAAAGAGATATTTATTTCTGGTGTGGTGATAATGGGTCCTATTACATCTGTCCAGGGAGAGTTTCAGAGCATGGTTTGCATTTAAGAACAGGGTTTTGTAAATGTAGTTGACACAAGAGAATGTGTGGAGGGAGTTAATATTTAGCAAGTTTAGAGATTTAAACAAGGGAGCTGAGTGTTGTCTGAAAGCAGAGTTAGTTATTATTCTGATAGCAGATTTTTGCTGTGTGATGATGGGCTTAAGGTGGTTTGCAGTGGTAGACCCCCATGCACAGATACCATAATTAAGATAGGGGTAGATTAGTGCATAATATAGTGAGAGGAGAGCAGAGTTAGGAACATAATATCTGATTTTGGAGAGTATACCAACTGTCTTAGAGACTTTCTTAGTTATGTGTTGAATGTGGGTGCTGAAGTTGAGTCTCTTGTCTAGGAATAGGCCAAGAAACTTGCCATCATTTTTATTACTGATGTTAATGTTGTCTATCTGTAGCTGAATTGCATTTGATGATTTGCTTCCAAATAAGATGTAGTAAGTCTTTTCGATGTTTAATGTTAATTTGTTCGTTGACATCCATAAGTGGACTTTTTTTAATTCATTATTCACAACATTATTTAGTGTATGTGGGTTGAGGTTTGAGTAGATAAGGGTAGTATCGTCAGCAAACAATATAGGTTTGAGAATATTAGAGACATTAGGCAGATCGTTTATATATATAAGAAATAGAAGAGGTCCTAAGATGCTGCCCTGTGGCACTCCAACGGTAATTGGTAGAGTGGAAGAAGTTGTATCATTGATGGTTACATATTGGTGTCTGTCACTAAGATAGGATCGGATGTAGTCAAGGGCAAGGCCTCGGATTCCATAATGCTGGAGTTTAAGTAAGAGGTAGTTGTGATTAACAGTATCAAAGGCTTTTCTTAGGTCAATGAAGAGTCCAATCGGAAACTCATTTTTGTCAAGGGCTGAGTAGATAATGTCAAGGAGACTAATGATTGCATCATTGGTACTCTTTTGGGACCGGAAGCCCATCTTGCAACCGTTGCAAAGGACTACTGTGAGCACACACTTACCTCAGCAAGGCAATTACCAAAACAACTGCCTGCTCTCATTAAGTACTGTGAATTCCCGTGAATAATCATAGAGGTCCCTTGAACCCTCAACACAGCTCCCAGGGCAATAATATTGTATACCTGATAACAACACTGCAACATAATGATGCCGTCAGCATACCCCACATGCTAATGACATCATTAGGCAATCAGTCAGCAATCTCACACACAATTACTAAAACAACTGCCTGCTCTCATTAAGTACTGTGAATTCCCCTGAATAATCATAGAGGTCCCTTATACCCTCAACACAGCTCCCAGGGCAATAATATTGTATACCTGATAACAACACTGCACAAACCTGCAACATAATGATGCCGTCAGCATACCCCACATGCTAATGACATCATTAGGCAATCAGTCGGCAATCTCATCTACTGACTCACCACACAACATAGTACATAAAAACATGCAAATGAACACATAGAAATGGCATTCACATAATCATTGAAAATTATATCACCAGATAAATGTATCTCTAACTACACAGACCTCAGGGTATCCACTGACATCCCTGTACCACTGGCCTGCCTACCTCTACAATGGTATAATTTACATGTGGTACTCTATGGCATTAATCCAGTCTGACCGATTATATAGAATCGACAACTGGATCATTTATATGGTAAATCTCTACACTGACCGGTTACATACCCGAGTCAGTCTACACACTTATATATATAACTATATTTATATACAGTGTGGTACCGTGTACAACATCCATCTCCAGGATGGACAACCTGGAGATGGATGTTGCAACCCAACCAGACCAGTCACCTGGACGACAGTACAGACAGCTGTCTCACAGCTGCTTCTTCACTGTAACCACATTTATTGTACTCACGGCATCCTTAAATCTTAAACAATCCTTTCCCTGGTCACTACCTCTCTGGCTGTAAACACCTAGCTCGCTCCTTGTGCAAGGTGTGGCCCTCGAATGTCCAGGGAAGGTGGCCAAACATGTGGCCACCTCGTGGCCCTAGGGGGTGGCCACGGGTAGCGCATGACGTCACAGCACCCCACACGGGCTGAGCTGGTGCAGGGGGTGGGGTGGGGGGGATGGGGGGATTGGCTGCGCGGGTGAACTGGGTGGGTGGCCTCCGGGCGACTGACCAAGGTGGGCGGCGCGGGTGGCCTGGGGTGACCCCCGACTGGCTGGCTGACGCCCACCAGCATACACACGTGGATGGAAGATCACCACACTCTCATCAAACCAGCATGCTCGCTCATACACTCGGGTGACAATGGCCGGCGGCATCACCACACGGACACCGCCAGGTGGAGTTCAAAGTCCAACAGGGGCCTGTAATATCACCACAATTACACTAGGAGGCCCTGCCCATTATTCCACCAATTGTCCATTGTCCATTAACACTCGACAGGATACTCAGACCCGAGGGATGACGGATCAATCTGCTACACCATGAGGCCAGCTGCTTCATGGGTTAACACTGTAACTGTCTCTTAGTTTGTCACATCGGCCCCAATTTCACGCAAATTGGGCCTTGACACAACCCAGGATGGCAGGAGTGCCATCCACGCTGAGCAACAAGGTAATGACACAGCGATTAACAGGGGTGGAGGTGGCAGGCTGCCACCTCCACCCAGCTACGTCTTCTCCAGCTCGCTGCCCAGCTCAAACTGACGATTTGGCGGGCTAGGGGAACTCAAAATGCCCATATCTCCTCCCCTACCTTGTCTTGACCAATTAGCACAAAGCCGGCACAACTCCATGGTGCCGCTTCCAATAACAGCTGTTCGCGCCAAAACTCAGCTAGGAGCAGAGATGCCTAAACCAATCACAGGTCTCCCTCACCCTCAGGCGTTCCATGACGTCACAAGGAGGGGAAGGCCTAAAGACAGTGGCGCAATGTCTCACATGGTGGGGGGGGGGGGGGCAACGTTCACCCCTCTGTCCCCACCACCTCTAAAACCGTTGGGAGAGTCAAGTACCTACCCACACCACGTCACTCTCAACTCCCCTCCTATTTTCACAGAAGCAGGAAAAGTCCTGTAATTCTCTCTACAGAGCAATCACAGACTTCTGACTAGTCTTAAATGATAGTCCATAACAAGAGCTTTCATCCAACACCCCACAAGTGTATGTTAGTTTGAAAACGTCTTGACTAGAGTCCCTAGAGCGACTAGCCTAATCTAGAAAACTAGGAAAACTAGCTGAGGGAATCTACATTCCCTCACACCCCCTCTTTCTAAGTTTTGTAAAACCTTGACCCACATGACCCCTCAATTGTTCCATTGTATTTCCTTGTCATAGTAAAGGGGCTCACGTACACCTCTCTGGGACCGGTGAGGGTTGCCTTCGCCCTCTTTCCTGTCCCTCTTTGGGAGTGTTACATGTAAACGAACACAAACGTAGGGGCCTTGTTAGTCACTGAACCGCCCGCTGGAGGGGTCGCCCGTGAGGGGCTGCCCTAAGTGGATGGCTTCGTGTCCAGGCTGGGGGCGAAAGGGAGAATGAGGTCTTTGCACCAGTGTTAGAGAATGGAGGAAGCAGTAGGACTCTTGTTAAAAAGGGGGAGCACCGCTTGGGACGATGCACCCTTCTTGCACTGGCCCATACTCGGCCTCCCTGGCAGTCCTGGTAGGTGGTATGCCTTGGTTCCAGGCCCCAGACCTTTTAAAATACATGATATATGGATATTGACACGACCTCTCTTTCTGAGGATCATGGGATGGGCGACCAGGCCCCTGAATCGGACTGTGATGGAAGACTGGGCTCTATGGTCTCCGCTACATTGGGCCCAGACCGGACTACTTATCCCCGCTCCCCTCCCTCCTCTGTGGTAGGGTCGAGCCCCAAGCCCTCAGTGGTGACCACCTCGTCCCCTGGCACGGCTCCGTCTCTCATTGTGACTAACGCGCCTTTTAGCCCCTCTCTGGGGGTTCTCAACTCTCAACACCGTCCCTGCCACGGCTGCACTCGCACGTTCCCTTCTCATACTAATATGTACCACAACTTATTTGGTCCTGCTTCATGGAGCAAAATACTTTGATCTCCACCATTTTTATTCTACTTTTCCTGACGATTTCTCCTTCTATAAACACCTTGTTGATTCGGTAGATGCCTCTGTTACTTTTAACCCCACCTGTTTCGGTACACGTGTCGTCGCTGTTCCTTCTCAGGATGTAGCTACCCGCTTAGCCGCATTGTCCTGCATTGGGGAGACCCCTGTTCGGGTCTCCAAAGCGCTCAGTTAAATGCCAGTGTTGTCACTGTTCTCCTCCCGCTGTTTCCGCTTGACGCTTCCCTCCGCTCTATTCCTCGCTCTACTTCCCGGAGCATGGAGAAGTGCATTCCCTGGTGGAATACGAACTGTGCTCGAGCTGTCCGCTGTAAGTGTGCATGTTGCAACTGGTGTTAGGGACCTAAAAGACTGCCACGAGGATATTAAACATATCCTCGAAGCCCAAGGCTATTCTGTCCTCCAGGTGGACACGTTCACTCGACCCCCTCGTGGTTGTTGCCGTCAGCCCCTTCGAGTTGTAAAAATCACCTTCGATAGTAGGACCCTTCTGCCCTCAATAATTCTTGCTGGTGCCAGATGCTCCGTTCAGGAGTACATTCCCTCTCCTAGACTTTGCAATAAGTGCTGGAAGTTCGGGCATGGTGCCCTCAAATGCACATAGATACTGTGTATCTATGCCCCATGTGTGAGGACGATGATCACTCTAAGTTAGACTGTTCTCCCCAGGCTCGCTGCCTCAATTGTGGTGAGGCCCACCCTACCTTCTCCCGCACGTGTATACACGACAAACTTTAGGAAGCCGCCCTCAACTTGAAACACCAGGATTGTCTGTCTTTTCCTGAAGCGAGACGCCAAGTTCGCCATCTCACCCCTTTCACTGGTGCATCTTATGCTCGCGTGTTGCATTCTACTTCTCCTCGTCCTTTCCACCTTACTCAGTCTCACAACCGTTTCCAAGCCTTAGACCCAGACACGCCCACCGTCTCCTTCCCTGTTCCTCTACGTTCTGTCCCGAAGGGTCCCCCTTCTGGTTCTCCATCTGGAGTTTTCCCCCTTCCTACCCAGTTTCTTGTGTCTTCTATCCCATCTCTCCTCGACCCTTCTTCCGATCCCTTCCCAGTCTCTTGGCCCTCCACGCCACCTGTCTGCCCAGGCTGATGTCCATCATCCTCCCAGCAATCTTCATGTTGTTTACTCCCGTTCTTCTTCTCCTGTTGAGAAAATTGAGTCTGTCGCCCAGTACGTTGTTGCTGGAACAACTGTCTCTGAGTCAAAAGTGTAAGCCTGGCTCCTCTCCCTCTTCCCCGGCGGGTAAGAAGGCATCGCTTTTTTCCTCGTCCCCTACCTTTGACTCTATCGCTCCGTCTCCTCCTACTTTGGTGGTCCGGTCCCTTGTTCCAGCTTTGGAGGTTTCTTTAGGCCCCATGCCCTCTCGGTTGCTGCCCTTTCTGAGGTGCGCTCCCCGGTTTCTGCCCCTCCTGCTATCCTTGAACGCCCCTCTCGGTTCTCCCCTCCTCCTCCTCCTCCAGACCCTGCCTGTCCGCCTCTGGTCTGTCCTGCTTTCTCTTTCTGATCTTAAGCACCTACTGGACTCCTTGCCGAGGCCTGGGCTCCTGTTGGGTGATTTCAACTGTCGACATATCTTTTGGGGTGATGTTCGGACAAACACCCGAGGCCGCCTTCTCGAACCGTTAGTCCTCTCTTCTTCCCTGTCTCTTTTGAATTCTGGTGAACCCACTCATGTGGACTCAAGAACTTGCACCCTTTCCTGTCTTGATCTTTCTCTCTACGACCATTTCCCCATCCTCGTTACCTTTTTCTCTTTTCAACCTCCCCTCTCCTTCCCTAGATGACAATATGCCAAAGCTGACTGGAACCTATTCATCCTCCGTGCTTCCCTTTCCGACCTCTCCACTCTGCCTCTCCCTCGCGCCCTCCTCCTGTTTTAATGACACCGTCTTCGACGCTGCCCTCCGCTCTATTCTTTGTTCAATCTCTCGGGGCACTCGGATGTGCGTTCCCCTGGTGGAATGCGGACTGTGCTCAGGCTGTCCGCTGTAAGTGCACAGCCTGGAAGAAATACCGACGCTGGCAGACGGCTGAGTCATTTAATTGATTTCGGAAGGCAAGTGGGGTGGCAAGCTTCCGGTGGCCCATAGGACCATCCATACAGCTAAGCGTGAGAGTCGGAAATCTTATGTTTCCACCATTACGTCCGATACTCTTCTGCCGCAGATCTGGAAGAAAATATGCAAGATAGCGGTAAATTCGTTTCAGATGTCTCGCCAGTCCTTCACCTCCGTTGTACTCTTGTGGCGGATCCAGTCTGAGTCTGTATAATACTGTAGATACTGAGTCTGTATAACCAGATCTAGGAGTCGTCGTCAGTCCCTGAGGACTGGCTCAATTCCGTTGTACTCCCTATTCGGAAACCGGGGTCTCTCGGGACATCCCCTAAGGACTTCCACCCTATTGCCCTCATGAGTTGTGTCTTCAAACTCTTTGAACGAATGGGCAATGTTCGTCTGATGTGGTTCTTGGAACGCTTTCACCACCTCTCCCCCTCTCAATTTGGTTTCCACAAGTGCCGCAGCACGACTGATGTCCTGGTGAACTTGGAGGCCAATATTCGTACTGCTTTTGCTGCGAAGACCTCCGTTGTTGCTGTTCTTTTTGTTCTTTTGCCCTTTCATCTCTTCCTCCAAAGTTTCCTCTCTCGTCTTTCCTTTAGGGTGAGGCTTGGTATCACTCTGCCTGCCTCTTTTCGGCAATACGAAGGTGTGCCCAAGGTAGTGTTCTGAGCACTACTCTTTTTCTGGTTGCTCTCAATGTTCTTCTTTCCTCCCTTCCTTCTGGCGTCTTCTCCTCCCTCTATGTTGATGATCTTACTCCTCTGCTGTCGAGGTGATGATTCGCCTGCTTGATAATTGCTTACCTGCTCGATGGGGTTCTTGAAGTTCTTCTACTCCTCAAGCCCTGTCCCCAGGCCAGGCTTGACTTGTGAGAGCTTGGTCCACGAGGCTGTTGCTTGGAACGGCCTGCATACCCGCCACAGCCCGGTTGGTCTGGCACTATTTTTAGAAAATAATCTAGTTTTCTCTTGAAGATGTCCACAGTTGTTCCGGCAATATTTATTATAGTCGCTGGGAGGACGTTGAACAACCTCGGACCTTTGATGTTTATACAGTGTTCTCTGATTGTGCCTATGGCACCTCTGCTCTTCACTGGTTCTATTCTGCATTTTCTTCCATATCGTTCACTCCAGTACGTTGTTATTTTACTGTGTAGATTTGGGACCTGGCCCTCCAGTATTTTCCATGTGTATATTATTTGATATCTCTCTCGTCGCCTTTCTAGTGAGTTTATTTGGAGAGCTTTGAGACGATTCCAATAATTTAAGTGCTTTATCTCGTCTATGCGTGCCATATATGTTCTCTGTATTCCCTCTATTTCAGCAATCTCTCCTGCTCTGAAGGGTAAGTGAGTACCGAGCAGTATTCAAGACGGGACAGCATAAGTGATTTGAAAAGTACAACCATTGTGATGAGATCCCTGGATTTGAAAGTTCTCGTAATCCATCCTATAATTTTTCTGGCTGGCACAATATTTGCTTGGTTATGCTCCCTAAACGTTAGGTCGTCCGACATCATTATTCCCAAATCCTTGACATGCTGTTTTTCTACTATGGGCAGATTCGATTGTGTTTTGTACCCTGTATTATGTTTCAGATCCTCATTTTTGCCGTACCCGAGTATCTGGAATTTATCACTGTTAAACATCATGTTATTTTCTGCTGCCCAATCGAAAAATTGTTAATATCTGCTTGTAGTTTTTTAATGTCTTCAGCAGAGGTAATTTTCATGCTGATTTTTGTGTCATCTGCAAAAGATGACACGAAGCTGTGACTTGTATTTTTGTCTATAACTGATATGAGAATAAGGAAAAGCAATGGTGCCAGGATTGTACCCTGAGGTATATAGAGGTTTTAACTGCACCTGAACTCGATTTTATTTGATTGACTGTTACTCTTTGTGTTTTGTTCGACAGGAAATTGAGTATCCAGCGTCGTATTTTACCTGTTATTCTCATTGACCTCATTTTGTGTGCTATCGCTCCATAGTCACATTTGTTGAACGCCTTTGCAAAGTCTGTGTATACAACATCTGTATTTTGCTTTTCTTCTAAAGTTTCTGTGATTTTGTCATAGTGGTTGAGTAACTGTGACAGACAGGATCATCCCGTTCTAAATCCATGTTGTCCGGGATTGTGGGGCTCATTATTTTCCATAAAACTAGAAATTTGATTCTTAATCACTCTTTCAAAGCTTTTATTATGTGCGATGTTAGTGCAACTGGTCTATATTTTTTTGCCAAGGCTTTATTACCCTCCTTATGCAGAGGTGTTTTATCTGCAGATTTAAGCGCAGCTGGTATCTGTTACCTATCGTACGTTACGGCTCGTGACCCTATAACAGCTGACTTTAAAAAAGGTCTAGGGTTACTAAAAAACTGCTGTTCACCAGAGCGGGTCACCAGTATAACCCCTTGATAAGTAATGAGCACTTTGTTAATTTTCCTTTAGGACTGAAAAATTATACATATAACTTATAATATATATATTCAAAACAGTATAATATAAAAACACAGATGGTAAAGTTAACTTATACAACAAACCAAAAAGTATTGTCATCACACTTAATATAACATAATAAAATATGGCACAACATGAATGTTACAGACTTAACTCTACAAAGGTGTGAGCTCCCTTGGCCCGTATCAGCTACTGAACTCTCGCTCTGTCGCTACCCATAATCCTCTCCTCCTCTGCCTCATCCAGGATGAGGGATGGAAACTAAAGACTTTTTAATTTTTAAAACTAATTGAACAACCACTTGTTCTCAAAACACATAAGAATGCAAATTAAATATAATAGTTACTTGCAAAATATATAAGTACAATGCCACCTGTTTAATTACAGTAAATAAACAATTATATAAACTTAATAAAAGTGACATCTGGAACTCCCAACTGAACAGGTCCAACTTCCCGAATCTAACAGGTATTAGACGTGTGAAAGAGCAACCGTGCTCCTGTCCCCACTGACGCTGCCACACCACACGATAATTTACAAAAACACAATATGTGTACATATACAGGCAATGATATAATGGAACAAAACAAGTTATTTTAAATTTATATACGTATTCAGCTAGGAGTACGTAACACTTCCACCTCCAAGAAAAAAAATGCAATAGATTGAAGATCAATGGCATTTTTTCAAAGTAAAATGTATGACACTTGAGATTTATGGTATTAATTACACCAACCATGTAAAAGTAATAAGAACACATCTCTGGACAAAAATGAAAACACTCCAAATATAGTCTTACAGGAAACTCAGAAATTTCAGTCTTATGACTATGTTCGACATATGTGTCACTGGAGTATGCAAATTTATCTCTCCAAGGTACTATCTCATTTATTTCACTTTGTTTCAGATCATATTTCACACTCCTATCTACAACAGTATCATTAGTAGCATGAATAGAATTGTCAATAAAGGTAGCTGCTTTCACACAGTTATCATGGCAATTTAGCTTTTCATTTGTTTCTACTATTTCTCTAAGATCAGTTCCGTATTTCCATGTGATCCCTTTTCCACATGGTGAAGTTTTCCAAGACAGACTCCATTTTCCATTTCTCCCCTTTTCTGGAGCTGAACTGCTTAATTGAAGCTGACTGGATGTTGAGTAGATTTGGGACTTCTCCTGGGTATGCTCTGACACAGACATCTGCTCTTCATCACTCTTGATCCTCTGTGGAACACATACTCTCGCCCAATGTATACTAAAATTAGAGAAATTAGCATTAAATCTCACAATTATGCATAAGACTTTCCCATTCATAGAACCTTCCGAAACACAAGACACCGACTTAGCAAACCGTTGACCTTCAAACCAAGAAATACAACCCAAGATAAGTGCAAAGACTACCTGATCGAACTGACTCAGATGATCCATAAGGAACACAGAAATCAATTGCCTCATAACTCTGTCATAACGATCAGTGAAAGAAAACAGGCATATGCCTAGGCACCATATCTCAATCATAACTCTCAAGACAAGTTCACACCCTCTGATGGTGAACTTGAACACCACACACACTTTCATCAACCGTCTAGTCTGCCAAAAGACTAAATAAAACATGCCGAAAACTTTACAACCCTCACCATCACTTCCCAAGTGATTTACGTCTGATGACAACCAATCAACCGAAAGGTTTAAGGGTCTTAACATCTTGAAGATGAACAGCAGATTACCTGGGAAACACCCAAGGACAATCTGAAACCCTTCACAATGATTAACTCTAGGTAGGATAACCTTATCCCCCAACTTGAAATGCACACCTGGAGCCTCAAACATCTGCTCCCCAGTATGATTTAATCCTTCACCCACACTATGACTCTGAAAGTCAACTCCAATATGACTCTGAAAGTCAACACCACACTGGAGTGGAACATACACTTTCATCACTCGTGCATCAAAATAACCTGGATCTGAATATAGAGACACTGCTCAAGCATAACTCACCACTTCCTCAGAACTGGATGCACAACCTACTTGAGTAAACTCTCTCTGCTCAACCACAAGGCTTGACAAAGATGTCCCACAGTCCATTACTTCACAAGAAAATGGCTCCTGCAGAATAAAAGTAGATTTCAACATCCTACACACACTCTGACTCAATGTACACAATGAGAAATACTTACTCCACATGGAATAAGAATCACAACTCCGCAACTTAGATCCAAATGCTACTTTACCACTCTTAATGATTTTACCAAAATTTCCTCCCATGACTTCTGGAGCTGCTTGGAGTACTGTCTGCTCACAATCAATAATATCACTACCAAGCTGGGTCACATCCTCACAGACAACTGAAGAGGGAGGCTCAATGGGTCTCCATCTACTCAACAGAAGCTGATCCTCTGGCTGCTTTCCCACGCTCTCCAAAACTGGATCTACAGTACAGACTGTCTCCTTGCTTCTCTCTGAAATCTTAGGGTCAGTTCTACTCAATGCACATAAATTAAGGGAATCTGAAACGAGCGGGCAAGTAACAGGTAGTTTGACCTCCTCCCCTATTATATCACCTTGACTAGGGTGAGGCGGGGCCTCTACAACAGACTTACTCTCGACAACTGATTCTAAACTTGGAGTGAGCGGGAATACTTCTGCCAACCCGACATCTTGTCCTAAATCATTCACTTGGCTGGAATACAGAGTCGTGGCTTTTAAGTTTCTCTCAACTCCTGGCACAACGTTCGTAGTGAGCGGGCAAGACAATGGTACATGGACATCCTTTCCCAATTTATTGGAATAAAGCAGAGTCATAGTATCAGGCTTACTCTCAACAACTAAATCGGCCACACAGGAATCTGGAACAACTACATCCCACTTCTCAACTGAAGGGGTACTGGTTACTGGAACAAATGCTTGAGTAACAACATCAGAACTGACAACTGGATTTATATTAGTACTGACATCAGTACAGGTAGAATGGACAAAACCATCTTCTACAACAGGTTGTTCATTCATAGAACTAACTTCAGCACAGGCAGAATAAACATGGTCTGCAACTGGCTGTTTACACAAACGGGGATCAATCTCACCCACAACATGATTTATGGCCACATCATTACCCAATATAACATCCACACCTGGGATGGGCAACTGTGTACTAACACCCACAGTGCATAAACTTGGTGTAATGGTGGATCTGAAATTAATGTCTATTAGAGGTACAGTTTTACATCCTGCAACACTCTGAAGAACAACAAACTTTCCAGTATCTCTCTTTTCAACATCAGAAAGAATACTGGATGAAATTATGGTTTGGGAAGCACCTGTATCACGAAGAATAACCACTGGCTTCCACTTTCCATTAATACACAAAACTTCACCTGAAGACATATATGGTGAATACTGTTTCACCCAATTGGGGTTTACAGTTACATGTTTATTAGTAAGTTTATTTTGCACACCTCTGCAATAAATGAGACCAGTTGGTCGTAACTCAGGGTGCAATATAAAACAGGAATTAATTCCATGGCCTTTTCTCTTACAATGGGAACAAGACCTTACAGTGGACACACTGGTAGAACCAATTGTAGGTTTAGAAATAACCTTATTATTATTTGACATTCCTGACAAGGAAGTAGCAGAATTAGGTTTATTTATTTATTTATTTATTTATGCATATACAAGAATGTACATAAGGAATGTGAGGATACAATTATGATAATTACAGTCTTGTAAAGCCACTAGCACGCGCAGCGTTTCGGGCAGGTCCTTAATCTAAGAAAATTTTAAGGAGGTAAATACTTGCAAAATTTATAGACAAAAAAATGATAACAGATTACATGGAATGAAAAAAAAAAAAGATGAGAGAAAATTATAGGTAGAGTATATTAAAGCACATAGGTAGCTATGATTGATTGCAATGACAGCTTAAAATGGTAGTTGACAACAAATTGGTAGGCACAATACAGCAGAAACAATATAAGATTGATTGCAATGACAGCTTGAATGGTAGTTGACAAAAATTGGTAGTCACAATACAGCATATGGCTAGCACATAAAAGAAGACAGCAATGAACACAATGATAAGGTTGTTTGATATTACATAAAAATTAGGAGATTGGGTACCACTAGGTACAGAGCAAATTTAAAGCTCAGTGTAGGAAACTAAATAGATGAAGTTAGGTACTTTTTGGTTTTGCTTTTAAATAAGGCAAAAGTTTTACAGTTTTTCAATTCACTAGGGAGTGAGTTCCATAGACTAGGTCCCTTAATTTGCATAGAGTGTTTACACAGATTAAGTTTGACCCTGGGGATATCAAAGAGATATTTATTTCTGGTGTGGTGATAATGGGTCCTATTACATCTGTCCAGTGAGAGTTTCAGAGCATGGTTTGCATTTAAGAACAGGGTTTTGTAAATGTAGTTGACACAAGAGAATGTGTGGAGGGAGTTAATATTTAGCAAGTTTAGAGATTTAAACAAGGGAGCTGAGTGTTGTCTGAAAGCAGAGTTAGTTATTATTCTGATAGCAGATTTTTGCTGTGTGATGATGGGCTTAAGGTGGTTTGCAGTGGTAGACCCCCATGCACAGATACCATAATTAAGATAGGGGTAGATTAGTGCATAATATAGTGAGAGGAGAGCAGAGTTAGGAACATAATATCTGATTTTGGAGAGTATACCAACTGTCTTAGAGACTTTCTTAGTTATGTTTTGAATGTGGGTGCTGAAGTTGAGTCTCTTGTCTAGGAATAGGCCAAGAAACTTGCCATCATTTTTATTACTGATGTTAATGTTGTCTATCTGTAGCTGAATTGCATTTGATGATTTGCTTCCAAATAAGATGTAGTAAGTCTTTTCGATGTTTAATGTTAGTTTGTTCGTTGACATCCATAAGTGGACTTTTTTTAATTCATTATTCACAACATTATTTAGTGTATGTGGGTTGAGGTTTGAGTAGATAAGGGTAGTATCGTCAGCAAACAATATAGGTTTGAGAATATTAGAGACATTAGGCAGATCGTTTATATATATAAGAAATAGAAGAGGTCCTAAGATGCTGCCCTGTGGCACTCCAACGGTAATTGGTAGAGTGGAAGAAGTTGTATCATTGATGGTTACATATTGGTGTCTGTCACTAAGATAGGATCGGATGTAGTCAAGGGTAAGGCCTCGGATTCCATAATGCTGGAGTTTAAGTAAGAGGTAGTTGTGATTAACAGTATCAAAGGCTTTTCTTAGGTCAATGAAGAGTCCAATCGGAAACTCATTTTTGTCAAGGGCTGAGTAGATAATGTCAAGGAGACTAATGATTGCATCATTGGTACTCTTTTGGGACCGGAAGCCAAACTGGCAGGGGCTGAGTATGTCGAATTTTACGAGGTAGGAATAGAGCTGTTTGTAAATAATTTTTTCAAATATTTTTGATAGAATGGGTAGATTTGATATTGGTCTATAATTGTTTATGTCCGCCGGATTGCCTCCTTTATGGACTGGCGTTACTCTTGCTTTTTTGAGGATATCAGGGAAGGTGTGACACTCTATAGATTTGTTGAACAGTAGTGCTATGGGTGGGGCAAGGGCATGGGAGGCTCTCTTGTACACAATGGACGGAATTTCACTGGTGTTCCCTGCCTTGGTTTTTAGAGAGTGTATGATGGACACAACATCTGCCGGGCTGATTGGTGAAAGGAGAAGAGAGTTTGGATAGCTGCCTGAGAGATATGTGTTAATATGTGTCTGAGTCTGTGGGATTTTACTGGCAAGATTAGCACCAACCGATGAAAAGAAACTATTAAATTCATTTGCCATTTCTAAATCAGTTGACGGTATATCCCCATCCTTGTAGAGTTTTATTTGGTTATGTGAGTGTTGTTTAGTTCCTAGGATACTAGAGATAGTTTTCCAAGTGTTTTTCATGTTGCCTTTTGCTTCATTGAATCTATTCACATAATATGCAAGTTTTGCCTTTCTTATGATACTGGTAAGCATTGATGAGTACCTTTTAGCTACTTCCCTTGAAACTAGGCCAATCCTAACTTTCTTTTCATATTCATGTTTCTTGTTGATTGAGTTGAGAATGCCACTTGTGAGCCATGGATTGTTTAATCTTTTGTCAGTTACTTGCTTTGTAAGAAGGGGACAATGAAGGTTGTAGAGGCTTAGAGTTTTGGAGAGGAAGAGGTTAGCTAATGAATTTATATCATGGGTATTATTGAATTCAGAATCCCAGTTAATATTGTGAAGTGCCTCTGTAAGATTGTCTAAAGCTGATTCACTGTGTAGCCTAAATGAAAGTTTCTTGCTTTTTGGTGGTGTTAAGTCCATGTTCGCTATGAGAAAGGTAGGATAGTGGTCAGTTGTTCTGTCGTAGATTATACCAGATACAAGGGGAGCTGTTATGTTTGTCCATATGTGGTCCAAGGTAGTGGCTGATGTTTGAGTGACTCGGGTAGGTTCGGTGATAGTGGGGATTAGCATACAGGAGTTCATGCTGTTAAGGAAATAGTCAACTTGAGAGCAGTTTTGTTGACCCAGGTCAATATTAAAGTCTCCTCCCAGAATGATGTGGTTTTTGTTGAGATTGTTGTTTATAATAAGATTCCTTAGGTTGTCTGAGAAAGAAGCTATGTTAGTATTAGGAAATCTATAGATGGCTCCAATAGTCAAAGAGGATTTAAGGGATTTAATTGTAAACTGAGCAAAAGTATATTCACAGTAGTCATCTCTGTCACTAATAACACTGTTGCAGATAAATGTATCTCGGTAATATATAGCTGTGCCACCACCTTTTTTATTAGGCCTACAGTTATGAATGGCTTTATAACCAGCTAAGTTGTAGAGTTGGGTATAGTCTTTATTTAGCCAAGTTTCTGTTAAAATAATGAACGATAGGTTAGTACCTAGTGCTGTGAGTAGTGCATTTAAATCGTCAAAATGTTTACCAAGTGATCTAACATTTTGGTTATAAACTGATAGATAGGTGCTATTTTGGAGTTTGTTTTTAGCCTGATGTGCTGTGAAATACTTACAATAATGATGATCAATGTGCTGGTTGGTATAGATATGAGACAGAAGATTTTGATCAGGATCAATATCAGTGTGCATAGAGATGCAGAGGGATCACGATACAAGATACACGATAAAGCAAAACACAAGAATAAGAGCAGATACAATAAAATAGTAACAATTTAGAAGTAAAATAAAGATCCAATAGATAGCCAGGGAGGACACAGAAGTTACATAAAATAAAACACAAAAAATCAGTAGAGACTGACAATATAAATGTAAAATAAAATATAATAAGAAAAATAATAATCATAAAAAAAAATGATCTTGAAGATAATTAGCTTAGTAATGGTTAATTAACAGGGTAATAAAAAGCCCTAGGTTTAGTGACAAGGGGATTAACTAAGAACAAATAATTAAGAGTATAAAACAGGCAAAGATGACAAACAAAAAATAAAGTAAAAATTAAAATAAAAATAAAAATAAACACCTTTGGAAAGGAAAGGCAGAGCTTAAGTACACTTTGGTTGTATGTGAGACTACAAATTATGTTCTGGTTATTCAGCTGATATCCCACAGTCATCCAGGAAAGAAGTGAGGTGTGCCTCAGTGGTTATGACATAAGTTTTTCCAGAGTCAGTCTTCCTAGCTATTATTTTACCATCGCGCACAAAACAATGTTTAATAGCAGTGGATCTATTGCGAATTCCACGTAGTTTAAATAAGAGATTTTGTCTGAATCTGGTAAGACATTCGTTCACATAAACCTTGGATTTCCTAGCGACTGCAGCAGTGATAAGGTCTGACTTGCGGGAGCAGCTATCTAACTTCACGCGTATCCTTCTGTTGTTTGCACCAGATGATTTGGTTTTTACCAGGTTTTGTAAGAGAAGAGCTCATGGGAGTAACTGGAGCACTAGGACTGGATGGATTCTGATAAGGAGTTCGGTGAGCATTATAATTTACTCTACGACTAGACTTAGGTGAAGTGGCCGTAAACTGGGCCTTAGTCAACAACTCATGCTCATCCGCGAGCTTTGACAGCTCATAAATGTCTGTTACATTCTTTTGTTCTGCCATAAAAGTAGACAACTGGTCTGGGAGACATGACAATACTTCTTCCATTATAAGAAGATTCTTTAGAGCATCAAAGTCAGTGACTGAAAGTGACTTTAACCATCTGTTGCAAAAATTCGTCTTCTGACGAGTAAAATCTGCTATTGTCTGATCACTTACCCTCCTTAGGTTCCTAAACTTTTGCCTGTGTGCCTCTGGATTTAATTGATATGCATTTATGATGCTTTTCTTTACAAATTCGTAATCAAAGCTATGAGCGTCAGGTAGGGATGTAAAAACCTCCTGACTACGCCCCTTAAATTGAGACTGCATAATGGCTACCCATTGATCCCTTGGCCAGTTCATACTGATGGCAATTTTATAAAAATGTGCAAAGAAAACCTCAGGATCCTCCTCATTAAACTTGGGTAACTCTATATACTTATTCATCCTTATGGGATTATTATCACTATTTGTTGAAACATTACTAGTATTTCCATGCCCAGCTGCCATACGCTGTGTTTCAAGCCTTAAGTTAGTGTCAGCCATTTGTTGTTGAATCTCTAATTGTTGCTTCTTTGTGGCTTCTATTTGCAACTGTGCCATAACCTCTAAACGTCTAGTCTCAAGCTCCCTTTGTTGAGCTTCAGCCTCTAATATTTGCTGTCTCTGTTGAGCTTCAGCCTCTAATATTTTCTGTTCCTTTTGAGCTTCAAGCTCTAATTGGCGAGCTTCTAACTCAAGACGCTTTAACGTCATCTGCTCACTCGACTCCTCTCTTAACCCCTCTAGAACTTCTTCCTCTAACTCCCCATTCTCAACAAAATGTGTCACAATGACTTTCAATATTTGGGCTTTAACCATTCTATTGTTGGCGGTCAAATCCAAATGATTTGCCATTTGTATTAACTCAGTCTTTTTAAGGCTCTTAATTCCTTCAAAGTCTGGGTGAGCCACCAACGACACAACTTTCTCCTCCATCGTTACTAACACTTGGCACTTGATTCACAACAATAATTAAAACAATGGCACTGCACTACACTTCACTGTAAAATTGTCACCACTCTGAAAATTCGCTTGGCCTCACTGCACAAACAAAATATATAGGATGACTTACCTCAAAATCGTGAAACGTTGTTACTTGACACACAGGAAGGCTTGCTTGGCACATGGAATAGTTCTTAAGAAACACACAGACACCTAACACACTGGTACCTAGGAAGGCAAGGTTAGATTAGCATAGTTAAGGTTAAGTGGGAACAATATTTCCCGGCACAGGCCCCCATAACTCTTTGTTACCTATCGTACGTTACAGCTCGTGACCCTATAACAGCTAACTTTAAAAAAGGTCTAGGGTTACTAAAAAACTGCTGTTCACCAGAGCGGGTCACCAGTATAACCCCTTGATAAGTAATGAGCACTTTGTTAATTTTCCTTTAGGACTGAAAAATTATACATATAACTTATAATATATATATTCAAAACAGTATAATATAAAAACACAGATGGTAAAGTTAACTTATACAACAAACCAAAAAGTATTGTCATCACACTTAATATAACATAATAAAATATGGCACAACATGAATGTTACAGACTTAACTCTACAAAGGTGTGAACTCCCTTGGCCCGTATCAGCTACTGAACTCTCGCTCTGTCGCTACCCATAATCCTCTCCTCCTCTGCCTCATCCAGGATGAGGGATGGAAACTAAAGACTTTTTAATTTTTAAAACTAATTGAACAACCACTTGTTCTCAAAACACATAAGAATGCAAATTAAATATAATAGTTACTTGCAAAATATATAAGTACAATGCCACCTGTTTAATTACAGTAAATAACCAATTATATAAACTTAATAAAAGTGACATCTGGAACTCCCAACTTAACAGGTCCAACTTCCCGAATCTAACAGGTATTAGACGTGTGAAAGAGCAACCGCGCTCCTGTCCCCAGTGACGCTGCCACACCACACGATAATTTACAAAAACACAATATGTGTACATATACAGGCAAATATATAATGGAACAAAACAAGTTATTTTAAATTTATATACGTATTCAGCTAGGAGTACGTAACAGTATCCAGGCTCTTTCTCCATATTACGCTGAGCACTCGTGCTACTGGTACTTTAAATTTCTTTATGAAAATTAAATTCCCCGAGTCAGGCCCAGTAGCTGAGTGCATGGGCATATTGTCAATTTATCTTTCAAAGTCTTCCGAGTTTGTGTTAGTATCTGTTATATTATCGGCAGTTTGAGTGTCATTCATAAAGAAGCTGTCTGGATCATCAACTTTCATGTTATTTATTGGTGTGCTAAACATAGCCTCATACTGGCTTCTTAGAATTTCACTAATTTCTTTGTTGTCCTCTGTGTACTCACCTAATTGTACTCACCTAATTGTGCTTGCGGGGGTTGAGCTTTGGCTCTTTGGTCCCGCCTCTCAACTGTCAATCAACTGGTGTACAGATTCCTGAGCCTACTGGGCTCTATCATATCTACATTTGAAACTGTGTATGGAGTCAGCCTCCACCACATCACTTCCTAGTGCATTCCATTTATTAACTACTCTGACACTGAAAAAATTCTTTCTAACGTCTCTGTGGCTCATCTGGGTACTAAATTTCCACCTGTGTCCCCTTGTTCGTGTCCCACCCGTGCTGAAGAGTTTGTCTTTGTCCACCCTGTCAATTCCCCTGAGAATTTTGTAGGTGGTTATCATGTCTCCCCTTACTCTTCTGTTTTCCAGGGATGTGAGGATTCAGCTCCTTTAGCCTTTCCTCGTAGCTCAATCCTCTCAGTTCCGGGACGAGCCTGGTGGCATACCGCTGAATCTTCTCTAACTTTGTCTTGTGTTTAACTAGGTATGGACTCCAGGCTGGAGCTGCATACTCCAGGATTGGTCTTACATAAGTGGTATACAGGGTTCTGAAAGATTCCTTACACAAGTTTCTGAAGGCAGTTCTTATGTTGGCCAGTCTAGCATATGCCGCTGATGATATTCTTTTGATGTGGGCCTCTGGGGACAGGTTCGGTGTGATATCAACCCCCAGATCCTTCTCTCTATTTGACTCTTGCAGGATTTCCCCTCCCAGATGATACCTTGTGTTCAGCCTCCTGCTCCCTTCGCCTAATTTCATCACCTTACACTTTCCCGAGTTGAACTTTAGCAGCCATTTTCTAGACCTATTCCTCAAGTTTATCCAGGTCATCCTGTAGTCTCTGTCTATCTTCATCCGTCTTGATTCTTCTCATAATTTTTGCATCATCAGCAAACATCGAGAGGAATGAGTCTATACCCTCTGGAAGATCGTTCACATATATTAGAAACAGGATGGGTCCAAGTACTGAGCCCTGTGGGACTCCGCTGGTGACATCTCGCCACTCTGATGTCTCCCCCCTCACCGTTACTCGCTGTTTCCTGTTGCTTAAGTACTCCCTTATCCACTGGAGCACCTTCCCTTTTACTCCTGCCTGTTGCTCCATCTTTTTTAACAGCCTTTTATGGGGTACTGTGTCAAAGGCTTTTTGGCAATCCAGGAAAATGCAGTCGGCCCACCCTTCTCTTTCCTGCCTAATTTTCGTTGCCTGGTCATAAAATTCTATTAAACCTGTGAGGCACGATTTACCATCTCTGAACCCATGTTGGTGGTGCGTTACAAAGTTATTTCCCTCCAGATGCTCTATGAGCCTTTTCCTCACGAACTTCTCCAGCACCTTGCATGGTATACAAGTTAAGGAAACTGGCCTGTAATTCAGTGCCTCTTGCCTGTCACCCTTTTTGTATATTGGGACCACGTTAGCTGTCTTCCAACTTTCTGGTAAGTCTCCTGTTTCCAGTGACCTGTTATACACCATAGAGAGTGGCACACTTAGTGCTTCTGCACCTTCCTTTAGTATCCATGGTGAGATTCTATCAGGCCCAACAGCCTTTGTCACATCCAACTCCAGCAGGCACCTTTTGACCTCATCACTGGTGAGGTCAAATTCCTCCAAGGTTGCTTGGTTTGCCGCCTCCTCATTTAGTGCAGGGGCTTCTCCTTGTTCTATTGTGAAGACCTCCTGGAATCTCTTGTTGAGTTCTTCACACACCTCCTTGTCATTCTCTGTGTATCTGTTCTCCCCTTTCCGCAGCTTCATCACTTGTTCCTTCACTGCTGTTTTCCTCCTGATGTGGCTGTGGAGCAGCTTTGGTTGGGTCTTGGCTTTACGCGCGATGTCATTTTCAAACTGTCTCTCTGCTTCCCTCCTCACTCTGATGTACTCATTTCTGGCCCTCTGGTATCTCTCCCTGCTCTCTGGTGTTCTGTTATTTCTGTAGTTTCTCCATGTTCTTTTACTCAGTTGTTTCGCTACCTTACATTCCTGGTTGAACCATGGGTTTTTCTGTTGTTTTTCGTTTTTCTCCTTTTAGACGGGGATAAACCTGTCTGCAGCTTCCTGGCACTTCTGGGTGACAAAATCCATCATGACCTGCGCATTCTTGTCTCTAAGTTCTGTTTCCCATGGTATTCCCCTGAGGAAGTTCCTCATCTCGTCATATTTTCCTCTTCGGTAATTCAGTCTTTTCCCCTCCACTCCCATCCTTGGATAGGTTATCCCTACCTCCACCAAGTACTCAAAGGTCAGTACACTGTGGTCACTCATTCCTATGGGGGCTTCAACTTTGACTTCCCTTATTTCTGACTCATTCAGGGTGAATATCAAGTCGAGTCTAGCTGGTTCATCATTGCCTCTCACTCTTGTGGGTTCCTTGACATGCTGGCTCAGAAAGTTCCTTGTTGCCACTTCCAAGAGTTTAGCTCGCCACGTATCTGCACCACCATGTGGGTCCCCATTCTCCCAGTCTATCTTTCCATGGTTGAAATCACTCATGATTAAGAGTCTTGAGCCATTCCTGCAGGCAACTGAAGCTGCTCTCTCTATTATATTAATGGTTGCCATGTTGTTCCTATCAAACTCCTGTCTAGGTCTTCTGTCATTTAGGGGAGGGTTGTAAATGACTGCCACTATTATCTTAGGTCCACCCATTGTTATAGTTCCTGTTATGTAATCTCTGAATCCGTCACAGCCCGGAATTTCCATCTCATCAAAACTCCAGTCCTTCCTTATCAGCAGGGCCACTCCTCCACCTCCTCTCCCTTCCCTCTCTTTCCTTACTATATAGTAGTCCTTTGGAAACACAGCATCTGTTATGACTCCTGACAATTTTGTTTCCGTTAGTCCTATTACATCAGGGTTTTCTTCTTGCACCCTTTCTGCCAGTTCACTTGCTTTATTGGTAATCCCATCAATGTTTGAGTACATTACCTTGAAACTCACTTTCTTATATCCAATTTCACCCACACTCCCTACAAGTGTAGGAGGTTGTTCTATGGTCATTGCTACTTGGGTAGGCTCATCCTCCTGTGAGGTAGTTGCCAGGGGTTCAGGGGGAGGTGGAGTGGGGGTGGAGGGCTTAGGTCTTCCTCAGGCCTGCTTGGGGCAGGAAGAAGTCCTGGGGGTGAGGGAGCAGGGATTGCTTGGGGAGAGGGCACGCCCTCCTGCAGTGTAGTTGACAGGGGTTTGGAGGGAGGTGGAGTGGGGGATAGAGGGCTTTGGTCTTGCTCAGGCCTGCTTGGGGCAGGGAGAAGACCAGGGGCTGGGAAAGCAGGGGCTACTTGGGGTAAGGGGAGGGGGAGGATTTGGGTTTCATGATGGGCATTATGCAGGGGCAAGGAAGGGTTTGTGCTGGGGGGTAGGGAGGGCCCTATTGGGTGGTGGGCTGGAGTGTTGCATTCCCCCCTGGGGTTCCTGGGTTGCTGGATTGGGGTTCCCCACTCCCCTCTGGGATTGCTGGGTTGGAGGCTGAGATTCCCTGGCTCTCTTCCCTCTCCTTGCGCCTTTTCCTTGCATCTGCTGCCCTTACTATCTCGTCTCTGGTCATGTCCCTCTGAACATATACCTCTTTGTAGTTCCTTGCATACCTCAGTTTGCTCTTCTTTACTAGGATGTCCTCTTTGATGTCCTCTCTCTTGAACACTACCTTGATCAATCTCTTTTTGTCTCTGTTGTACTGGCCAATCCGGAAAAACTGTTCTATGTCTCGTTCAGCCCCTTCCATTCCTATTTCCTTTAATATCCCTGCCACTGCAGCTTTGTCTTTAGTCCTCGTTTAATCCCTTGTGGAGCCCTCTTGTTCCTTGACACCTACCACTACTACAGCTCTTTTCCTTTCCATTAGCTGGCTTGTGCATCTAGCTGCCTCCTGTGAGGTTACTGCTTTCATTACAACTTCCTTGACTGTGGACCTTGCTCCTGGGCTCTTGAGCATTTCAGCAAAGGTTGGGCCAATTGTAGGGGTCCCTGCCATTGCTACATCTCCTGGCACCTGGGGGTTGGTCCCCTGGGCCAGAGTCTGATGAGGGCCTGTTTTTAGGCTTTTTATCTCCTCTTGTGCTGCACTTAGTTCTATCTGCACCTTACATATAGTTTCCCTCAGGTCCTTCAATTCCCCACTGACTTCCTTCCATGCCTTAGCAATCATCTCCATGAATGACTCGTCCAGTCCCTCTCCTCCAGCTTCATTCTGTTGTCTTACCATCCTGCTTGACCTGTGTGTGTCTGTGTGTGCATGTGTGTGTGCGTGTGTGTGTGTCCGTGTGTGTCTTTGTGTGCGTGTGTGTGTGTGTGTGTGTGTGTGTGTGTGTGTGTGTGTGTGTGTGTGTGTGTGTGTGTGTGTGTGTGTGTGTGTGTGTGTGTGTGTGTGTGTGTGTGTGTGTGTGTGTGTGTGTGTGTGTGTGTGTGTGTGTGTGTGTGTGTGTGTGTGTGTGTGTGTGTGTGTGTGTGTGTGTGTGTGTGTGTGTGTGTGTGTGTGTGTGTGTGTGTGTGTGTGTGTGTGTGTGTGTGTGTGTTTATTGTGGGGGTGGCACGGTGGGGGGGGGGGTTAACTGGTGGAGGGATGGAGGGAGAGGGAGAGAGGGAGTGAAAGGGAGAGGAGGAGTGAAGGGGAGTGAGAGGGAGGGAGAGTG
Source organism: Procambarus clarkii (assembly GCF_040958095.1). Taxonomy (NCBI): domain Eukaryota; kingdom Metazoa; phylum Arthropoda; class Malacostraca; order Decapoda; family Cambaridae; genus Procambarus; species Procambarus clarkii. The sequence continues at coordinate 9,464,619 of NC_091179.1, forward strand.
AGGGAGAGAGGGAAGTAGGCAGAGAGGAAGGAGGGCAATCAGGTGGGTGAGATATGGAGGGTCTGTCCCTGGGGTGAGAGGTGAGGTTGGCGGTAGGCTGGTTTGTGCGTGCGTGTGTGTGTGTGTGTGTGTTTACACTGGCGTGTTATGGTGAGGAGGGTGGGGTAGGTCTAGTCGGTGGCGGTGTAATGTAACACACAGGTGTGAGAAACTAGTACCAAGCTGAGGCTCTTGAGCTTCTTTTTCGTATTTTAATTAACTTATGTTCAAAGCTAATTACTATATAAAAAACACTGTACACCTTGTATGACTGACTTTGAGAGGCACTCACCTCCGAGTAAGCATCCCACAGCACAATTAGTTGATTTATGAAGCGATGTCCGCCTTAATTGTTGACGTCTCCGCCAGAGGTCCTCCCACGTGGTGGTCCAAGCTCTTCCCTTCTCAGGCCTCTGGTGCCACCGTCTTGCCACAATCTCGTTCTTTTTCAATTTTTTTTCTTATCCAACGTTATAAGAATTCACTATGTTCCGTTATCACTGCGTTGCTGTACCCTTCATATGACCAAAAACTATGTTTTGGGCTCACTGGTACATAAATATCCCGAGAATATTGAAGTAATTCGCGGACCGCCGTCCTACCCTTGTCGTTCCCTGACCGCCGTCCTGTGTGTGTCCTGTGTGTGTACGTACCTTCGGTTGTAATTAAAGGTCCAATATATTGGTGGAGTTTTTTTTATTTTGATTTTGCGTATGTGAAAAAATATTTTGTATTTTTCTTTATCTCTTGTATAGCTTTCTGTTCCAATTCCATTTCCTGAGACTCGTATGATCGCATCAACGTTTGCTCTATTTCTTCGATCTCCCTGTTTAGGTTTATTTTCCTTTCTTGTGATAGTCGCGTCTGCCTAAGCATTTCCGTTATTTTATCCTTCTCCTATACAGTCATCTGCGTTCTCTTTCTAGAGTATTCCTTTTCTGACCCTCCTCACAGGCACGTACTTCAAGCACACCTTGTATGCTTCAGCTGTCAGTTGAGCTATTCCCCGTCTGGGAGTTTTGTCACTTAAGACCGTCTCCCATTGAATGATTTGCAAGGTCTACATTTATTTTTTCCCAGTCGATCCTGTTGAAAATGAATTGATTGAATATCCCTTCTCGCTTGTTGGGTTTTTTGGACCTACTACCGTTATTTATGCTAGTTTACACTTCAATGAGCTTATGGTCTGAGTATGTAGTATCTGAGATTGTAATGTCTCTGATTAGCTCATCATTGTTTGTGAATAGCAAGTCTAGTGTGTTTTCGTTCCTAGTTGGTTCTGTAATCTGTTGATTGAGCGAGAATTTGTCACAGAATCTCAAACGTTCTCTGACCTGTGGTTGGTTATTTCCCAGGTGGTTCCCTGCTATGATATTTTTGTTTGCCATTCTCCATCTTAGACTTGGTAAATTGAAATCCCCAAGGAAGATAATATCTGGAGCTGGGTTTGCTAGATTATTAAGGATGTTCTCTATTTTGTGCATCTGCTCTGTGAATTCCTCAACCATTGTATCTGGCGGTTTATATATTAGAATAATAATTAGGTTTATTTTTCTACCTTAATTCCAAGTACCTCTACCACCTTATTAGTTGAGTTTAGTAGCTCTGTGCATATCCAGGTTCTCTTTAATATATTGACCTACTCCTTCATTTGACCTAGTTTCTCTATCACATCTATAGTAATTATAATTTGGAATCCAGATTTCACTCTCCGTGTAAGTCTTTCGTATGAGTTTCCATGAATGCCCCACTTATTGAGTTTGACTCTAATAGGAGGTCATTTATGAACTTAATTTTATTTCTTGATTTTGACTTTAGTCCTTGTATGTTTGCAAATATGAATGATATTCCATATTATGTGTCACTTCTGGAAGGTTTGGATAGTTCTTCTTCCTCTCCACCCTGAACCAGGGTGTGTTGTTCTGGCAATGGTTTGTCCAGTTTCGGTAGTGGTACTGGGGAGTGTGGTAGTTTGTGTGTAGTTGGGGGTGTAGTATGTGTGCACTTAATGACAAATTGTCATCCAGTCTTGGGCATTTTCCCCTCCCCATACATACTCCTGCAACGTTTCTGCCTGTCTGTTTCTCCCTCTGCTTCTGCCTGCCTCTACAAAATTTCCAAGGCTATTATACTGGACTTCCTCTCTTATATAGCAATGTGTACCTCTCACGTGAAAATCAGGGCAATGTAGATTGAAGCATTTCCTCTCATTAACTGAGGGGTTTGCATAACTTAGGGTGGAAATGTCTACACTGTACCAAAACGACATCTGCCCTTCCCTAACATGTTTCAGCATTTTCGGGGATGCATGAGTGCGCATTCCGTGCCTCTGGTCTCATATCTGCACTTTCCTTTTGCATAATATCTGCAAATATTTTCATCTGTGCTTGTATTCTGATTATTCCTGTGCATGCCTTAGCTACCTCTGTGTTTTTTGTTTTAACTTTCTCGTTTCTCCATTTTTTCTAGGTATTGCCCTTATCTTTCTCCTTGTTGCTTTCATCTTTCTCAATTTTGTTCTTGTCTTTCTCATTTTTTCTCTCCTTATTCACATTACCAGTTTGCTCTTCAATATTGTCCTTCATTTTTGTGTACCTCGACACAATGTCCTTCTACATTGCTAGTTTGGCTCTCTAAACTCTCAAACCCTGCGTTGTGTTCAGTGGTCGTTGCTGTCTTTAAATACTCTGCATATATTTCTGGTAGCTTTTGTGTGTGTGTTTGTAGCCTATGTATTTCAGGAATGTCATTCATTAGTTCGGTGATATTTTCCCATATCCGTCTATCATTGTGACAGATCCAGTAGGTACCTTGTCTGGCTGCATAGTGTGTAGGTAATCCAGTACGACCCAGGTGAAATCTTATGCTACAAATGTTACAATCTGTTACAATACAATCCCTACAACACTCTTCCGAAGTGACTTAAAGCAGCTGCCACACATCTCCATGTTGGGTTTGTGGTGTAAGATTTTTCTGTTCCCCCTATTTGTGATTTTTTTCGATTTATCCCTTGTTAATTTTAGTAATTTTACTATTTATAATATTATATGCATATATTTATAATATTATATGTATGTATATATATGATATGTATGCAGTATATTTATAATATTATATATGTTTATTTGTTCAAATTTATGTGGAGGTGCTTATCGCATGGTGGAGAAAATGGTCCCCGTGGGATATACAAGCTGACCGTTGTTGTTGTCCCAGGTCGCGGGATGGATGCCACCGGTTGCCAGTTCCTTGATTTATATCCTGAGGTTATCTTGAGATGATTTCGGGGCTTTTTAGTGTCCCCGCGGCCCGGTCCTCGACCAGGCCTCCACCCCCAGGAAGCAGCCCGAAGTACATATCAGCTGACTAACACCCAGGTACCTATTTTACTGCTAGGTAACAGGGGCATAGGGTAGAAAGAAACTCTGCCCATTGTTTCTCGCCGGCACCTGGGATCGAACCTAGGACCACAGGATCACAAGTCCAGTGTGCTGTTCGCTCGGCCGACCGGCTCCCCGAGCGGTATAACACTGATTATTTGCCTGTATTACCATTAGGGATTTTCTGCTTTCTTTCCGGCTTGCCTCACCTTCAACGGCGGCTTCAACTTGTGATTGATGACATGTCGTCTTGGGCCACCAATCATGGCTTCAAGTTCTCTGCAACTAAGAATTGTGCTATGACTTATACTCGGAAACATGTTCTTCGTCCCTTCTTTCTCGCTTTCTGGTCATCCCCTTGTGTACAAAGATTCTGTTAAGCTTTTGGGGTTAATCTTCATGCAGGTCGGTGTTCAATCCCTGACCGTCCAAGTGGTTGGGCACCATTCCTTCCCCCCGTCCCATCCCAAATTCCTTATCCTGATCCCTTCCCAGTGTTATATAGCCATAATGGCTTGGCGCTTTCCCCTGATAGTTCAATTCAATTCAATTTACCTCCAAGTTTAATGCTCTAAGGCATTCGTGGCTCTAAGTCATATATATATATATATATATATATATATATATATATATATATATATATATATATATATATATATATATATATATATATATATATATATATATATCGTACCTAGTAGCCAGAACGCACTTCTCAGCCTATTATGCAAGGCCCGATTTGCCTAATAAGCCAAGTTTTCCTGAATTAATATATTTTCTCTAATTTTTTTCTTATGAAATGATAAAGCTATCAATTTCATTATGTATGAGGTCAATTTTTTTATTGGAGTTAAAATTAACGTAGATATATGACCGAACCAAACCAACCCTACCTAACCTAACCTATCTTTATAGGTTAGGTTAGGTTAGGTAGCCGAAAAAGTTAGGTTAGGTTAGGTAGACGAAAAACAATTAATTCATGAAAACTTGGCTTATTAGGCAAATCGGGTCTTGCATAATAGGCTGAGAAGTGCGTTCTGGCTACTAAGTACGATATATATATATATATATATATATATATATATATATATATATATATATATATATATATATATATATATATGTCGTACCTAATAGCCAGAACGCACTTTTCAGCCTACTATTCAAGGCCCGATTTGCCTAATAAGCCAAGTTTTCATGAATTAATGTTTTTTCGTCTACCTAACCTACCTAACCTAACCTAACCTAGCTTTTTTTGGCTACCTAACCTAACCTTACCTATAAATATAGGTTAGGTTAGGTTAGGTAGGGTTGGTTAGGTTCGGTCATATATCTACGTTAATTTTAACTCCAATAAAAAAAAATTGACCTCATACATAGAGAAAAGGGTTGCTTTATCATTTCATAAGAAAAAAACTATAGTAAATATATTAATTCAGGAAAACTTGGCTTATTAGGCAAATCGGGCCTTGAATAGTAGGCTGAGAAGTGAGTTCTGGCTACTAGGTACGACATATATATATATATATATATATATATATATATATATATATATATATATATATATATATATATATATAGACATATGTCGTACCTAGTAGCCAGAATGTACTTTTTGGCCTACTATGCAAGGCCCGATTTGCCTAATAAGCCAAGTTTTCATGAATTAATGTTTTTTTGACAACCTAACCTACCTACCCTAACCTAACCTAACTTTTTCGGCTACCTAACTGAACCTAACCTAAAGAGATAGGTTAGGTTAGGTTAGGTAGGGTTGGTTTGATTCGGTCATATATCTACGTTAATTTTAACTCCAATAAAAAAAAAATTACCTCATACATAATGAAATGGGTAGCTTTATCATTTCATAAGAAAAAAATTAGAGAAAATATAATAATTCAGGAAAACTTGGCTTATTAGGCAAATCGGGCCTTGCATAGTAGGCCCAGAAGTGCATTCTGGCTACTAGGTACGACATATATATATATATATATATATATATATATATATATATATATATATATATATATATATATATATATATATATGTCGTACCTAGTAGCCAGAACGCACTTCTCAGCCTACAATGCAAGGCCCGATTTGCCTAATAAGCCAAGTTTTCCTGAAATAATATATTTTCTCAATTTTTTTTCTTACGACATGATAAAGCTACCATTTCATTATGTTTGAGATCAATTTTTTTTATTGGAGTTAAAACTAACGTAGATATATGACCGAACCTAACCAACGCTACCTAACCTAACCTAACCTAATTTTATAGGTTAGGTTAGGTTAGGTAGCAGAAAAAGTTAGGTTAGGTTAGGTTAGGTAGGTTAGGTAGTCGAAAAACAATTAATTCATGAAAACTTGGCTTATTAGGCAAATCGGGCCTTGCATAGTAGGCTGAGAAGTGCGTTCTGGCTATTAAGTACGACATATATATATATATATATATATATATATATATATATATATATGTCGTACCTAGAAGCCAGAACGCACTTCTCAGCCTACTATGCAAGGCCTGATTTGCCTAATAAGCCAAGTTTTCCTGAATTAATATATTTTCTCTAATTTTTTTCTTTTGAAATGATAAAGTTACCCATTTCATTATGTATGAGGTGATTTTTTTTTATTGGAGATAAAAGTAACATTGATATATGACCGAACCTAACCAACCTTACCTAACCTAACCTAACCTATCTTCATAGGTTAGGTTAGGTTAGGTAGCCGAAAAAGTTAGGTTAGGTTTGGTTAGGTAGGTTAGGTAGTCGAAAAACAATTAATTCATGAAAACTTGGCTTATTAGGCAAATCGGGCCTTGCATAGTAGGCTGAGAAGTGCGTTCTGGCTATTAGGTACGACATATATATATATATATATATATATATATATATATATATATATATATATATATATATATATATATATATATATATATATGTCGTACCTAGTAGCCAGAACTCACTTCTCGGCATACTATGCACAGCCCGATTTGTCTAATAAGCCAAGTTTTCTTGAATTAATTGTTTTTCGACTACCTAACCTAACCTAACCTAACTTTTTCGGCTACCTAACCTAACCTAACCTATAAAGATAGGTTAGGTTAGGTTAGGTAGGGTTGGTTAGGTTCGGTCATATATCTACGTTAATTTTAACTCCAATAAACAAAAATTGACCTCATACATAATGAAATGGGTAGCTTTATCATTTCATGAGAAAAAAATTAGAGAAACTATATTAATTCAGGAAAACTTGGCTTATTAGGCAAATCGGGCCTTGCATAGTAGGCCGAGAAGTGCGTTCTGGCTACTAGGTACGACATATATATATATATATATATATATATATATATATATATATATATATATATATATATATATATATTGTCTATTTGAGAAACACTATATATTGGGGTTATATATATATATATATATATATATATATATATATATATATATATATATATATATATATATATATATATGTCGTACCTAATAGCCAGAACTCACTTCTCAACCTACTATGCAAGGCCCGATTTGCCTAATAAGCCAAGTTTTCCTGAATTAATATATTTCTCTAATTTTTTTCTTATGAAATGATAAAGCTACCCATTTCATTATGTATGAGGTCAATTTTTTTTGATTGGAGTTAAAATTAACGTAGATATATGACCGAACCTAACCAACCCTACCTAACCTAACCTAACCTATCTTTATAGGTTAGGTTAGGTTATGTAGCCGAAAAAGTTAGGTTAGGTTAGGTTAGGTAGGTTAGGTAGACGAAAAACCATTAATTCATGAAAACTTGGCTTATTAGGCAAATCGGGCCTTGCATAGTAGGCTGAGAAGTGCGTTCTGGCTATTAGGTACTATATATATATATATATATATATATATATATATATATATATATATGTCGTACCTAATAGCCAGAACGCACTTCTCAGCCTACTATTCAAGGCCCGATTTGCCTAATAAGCCAAGTTTTCATGAATTATTGTTTTTTCGTCTACCTAACCTACCTAACCTAACCTAACCTAGCTTTTTTTGGCTACCTAACCTAACCTTACCTATAAATATAGGTTAGGTTAGGTTAGGTAGGGTTGGTTAGGTTCGGTCATATATCTACGTTAATTTTAACTCCAATAAAACAAAATTGACCTCATAAATAGAGAAAAGGGTTGCTTTATCATTTCATAAGAAAAAAATTATAGTAAATATATTAATTCAGGAAAACTTGGCTTATTAGGCAAATCGGGCCTTGAATAGTAGGCTGAGAAGTGAGTTCTGGCTACTAGGTACGACATATATATATATATATATATATATATATATATATATATATATATATATATGTCGTACCTAGTAGCCAGATCTCACTTCTCAGCCTACTATTCATGGCCTGATTTGCCTAATAAGCCAAGTTTTCCTGAATTAATATATTTACTATAATTTTTTTCTTATGAAATGATAAAGCAACCCTTTTCTCTATGTATGAGGTCAATTTTTTTTTATTGGAGTTAAAATTAACGTAGATATACGACCGAACCTAACCAACCCTACCTAACCTAACCTAACCTATATTTATAGGTAAGGTTAGGTTAGGTAGCCAAAAAAAGCTAGGTTAGGTTAGGTTAGGTAGGTTAGGTAGACGAAAAAACAATAATTCATGAAAACTTGGCTTATTAGGCAAATCGGGCCTTGAATAGTAGGCTGAGAAGTGCGTTCTGGCTATTAGGTACGACATATATATATATATATATATATATATATATATATATATATATATATATATATATATATATATATATATATATATATATATATATATATATATATATATATATATATATATATATATGTCGTACCTAGTAGCCAGAACGCACTTCTCAGCCTACTATGCAAGGCCCGATTTGCCTAATGAGCCAAGTTTTCCCGAATTAATATATTTTCTCTATTTTTTTTCTTATGAAATGATAAAGCTACCCATTTCATTATGTTTGAGGTCATTTTTTTTTATTTGAGTTAAAATTAACGTAGATATATGATCGAACCTAACCAACCCTACCTAACCTAACCTAACCTATCTTTATAGGTTAGGTTAGGTTAGGTAGCCGAAAAAGTTAGGTTAGGTTAGGTTAGGTAGGTTAGGTAGTCGAAAAACAATTAATTCATAAAAACTTGGCTTATTATGCAAATCGGGCCTTGCATAGTAGGCTGACAAGTGCGTTCTGGCTACTAGGTACGACATATATATATATATATATATATATATATATATGTCGTACCTAGTAGCCAGAACTCACTTTTCAGCCTACTATTCAAGGCCCGATTTGCCTAATAAGCCAAGTTTTCCTGAATTAATATATTTACTATAATTTTTTTCTTATGAAATGATAAAGCAACCCTTTTCTCTATGTATGAGGTCAATTTTTTTTTATTGGAGTTAAAATTAACGTAGATATATGACCGAACCTAACCAACCCTACCTAACCTAACCTAACCTATATTTATAGGTAAGGTTAGGTTAGGTAGCCAAAAAAAGCTAGGTTAGGTTAGGTTAGGTAGGTTAGGTAGACGAAAAAACATTAATTCATGAAAACTTGGCTTATTAGGCAAATCGGGCCTTGAATAGTAGGCTGAGAAGTGCGTTCTGGCTATTAGGTACGACATATATATATATATATATATATATATATATATATATATATATATATATATATATATATATATATATATATATATATGTCGTACCTAGTAGCCAGAACGCACTTCTCAGCCTACTATGCAAGACCCGATTTGCCTAATAAGCCAAGTTTTACTGAATTAATATGTTTTCTCTGATTTTGTTCTTCTCAAATAATAAAGCTACCCATTTCATTATGTATGAGGTAAATTTTTTTTCATTGGAGTTAAAATTAACGTAGATATATGACCGAACCTAACCAACCCTACCTAACCTAACCTAACCTATCTTTATAGGTTAGGTTAGGTTATGCAGCCGAAAAAGTTAGGTTAGGTTAGGTTAGGTAGGTTAGGTAGTCAAAAAACAATTAATTCATGAAAACTTGTCTTATTAGGCAAATCGGGCTTTGCATAGTAGGCTGAGAAGTGCGTTCTGGCTAATAGGTACGACATATATATATATATATATATATATATATATATATATATATATATATATATATATATATATATATATATATATAATATATATATATATATATATTATTAAATATGACCAAAAAAGTAAGATTAATAATTCTAACACGAATTTTCTCAATCTTTCGTACATTTCTTTTCACTGTTGGAGGTAATTCAAAAATCAATTCTCCAAAATTCATTTTTATTTCTAGTCTGACGCGACACGAGCGCGTTTCGTAAAACTTATTACATTTTCAAAGACTTTAGTTTACAAATACGCAACTGAATAGAACTTACACATCTTCGATTTTTGTTTATATCTACATTTGAGTGAGGTGGATGGGGTGAGGTGGCATTAATAAGGTATTAATTTCATCAACACAAGACAGAACAAGAGGTGGCACTAATAGGGTATTAATTTCATCAACACAAGACAGAACACGAAACAATGGGTATTGAAAAGGAAGTGATTGTAGAAAGCCTATTGGTCCATATTTCTTGATGCTTCTATATTGGAGCGGAGTCTTGAGGTGGGTAGAATATAGTTGTGCATTAATTGGCTGTTGATTGCTGGTGTTGACTTCTTAATGTGTAGTGCCTCGCAAACGTCAAGCCGCCTGCTGTCGCTGTATCTATCGATGATTTCTGTATTGTTTGCTAATATTTCTCTGGTGATGGTTTGGTTGTGGGAAGAGATTATATGTTCCTTAATGGAGCCCTGTTGCTTATGCATCGTTAAACGCCTCGAAAGAGATTTTGTTGTCTTGCCTATATACTGAGTTTTTTGAGGCTTACAGTCCCCAAGATTGCATTTGAAGGCATAGACGACGTTGGTCTCTTTTAAAGCGTTCTGCTTTGTGTCTGGAGAGTTTCTCATGAGTAGGCTGGCCGTTTTCTTGGTTTTATAGTAAATCGTCAGTTGTATCTTTTGATTTTTGTCTGTAGGGATAACGTTTCTATCAACAATATCTTTCAAGACCCTTTCCTCCGTTTTATGAGCTGTGGAAAAGAAGTTTCTGTAAAATAGTCTAATAGGGGGTATAGGTGTTGTGTTAGTTGTCTCTTCAGAGGTTGCATGGTGTTTCACTTTCCTTCTTATGATGTCTTCAACGAAACCATTGGAGACGCCGTTGTTGACTAGGACCTGCCTTACCCTACAGAGTTCTTCGTCGACTTGCTTCCATCCTGAGCTGTGGCTGAGAGCACGGTCGACATAAGCGTTAACAACACTCCTCTTGTACCTGTCTGAGCAGTCACTGTTGGCATTTAGGCACATTCCTATGTTTGTTTCCTTAGTGTAGACTGCAGTGTGGAAACCTCCGCTCCTTTCCATGACTGTTACATCTAGAAAGGGCAGCTTCCCATCCTTCTCCAAACCATTCAGGCTTGTTCGCATTTGTTTTCCTCACGTGTGGCCCAAAGAATGAGATGATTTGATAAAATGCTATGCCCAAGATTACCATCCAGGTGTCGGCGGGGGGGGGGGGGGGGGGTGGTTTAAATAGCTTCGGCTATCACCTCCTTATATCTGGTCGAGATGGTCAAGTGGATTAAGGTGTCCTGTACATACCAGTTGCGTTGCTCCTGGCAGTATGGGTTCAAGTCACTTCTGGGGTGTGAGTTTTCAGTTGCATATTGTCCTGGGGACCATTCAGGCTTGTTCGCATTTGTGTTCCTCACGTGTGCCCCAAAGAATGAGGTGATTTGATAAAATGCTATGCCCAAGATTACCATCCGGGTGCCGGTGGGGGGTTGGTTCAAATAGCTTCGGCTATCACCTCCTTATGTCCGGTCGAGATGGTCAAGTGGATTAAGGCGTCCTGTACATAAAAGGTGCGTTGCCCCTGGCAGTATGGGTTCGAGTCACTTCTGGGGTGTGAGTTTTTAGTTGCATATAGTCCTGCGGACCATTCAGGCTTGTTTGCATTTGTGTTCCTCATGTGAGCCCCAGAGAATGAGGTGATTTGATAAAATGCTATGCCCAAAATTACCATCGTGGTGCCGGCGGTGGTTCAAATAGCTTCGGCTATCACCTCCTTATGTTTGGTCGAGAAGGTTAAGTGGATTATGGCATCCTGTACATACCAATTGCATTGCTCCTGGCAGTATGGGTTCGAGTCACTTCTGGGGGTGTGAGTTTTCAGTTGCATATTGTCCTGAGGACCATTCAGGCTTGTTCGCATTTGTGTTCCTCACGTGTGCCCCAAAGAATGAGATGATTTGATAAAATGCTATGCCCAAGATTGCCATCCAGGTGTCGGCGGGGGGGGGGGGAGGTTCAAATAGTTTCGGCTATCACCTCCTTATTTCTGGTCGATATGGTCACGTGGATTAAGGCATCCTGTACATACCAGTTGCGTTGCTCCTGGCAGTATGGGTTCAAACCACTTCTGGGGTGTGAGTTTTCAGTTGCATATAGTCATGGGGACCATTCAGCCTTGTTCGCATTTGTGTTTCTCACGTGTGCCCCAAAGAATGAGGTGATTTGATAAAATGCTATGCCCAAGAATACCATCCAAGTGCCGGCGGGGGGGGGGGGGTGGATCAAATAGCTTCGGCTATCACTTCCTTATGTCCGGTCGAGATCGTCAAGTGGATTAAGGCTTCCTGTACATATCAGTTGCGTTGCTCCTGGCAGTATGGCTTCGAGTCACTTCTGGGGTGTGAGTTTTCAGTTGCATATAGTCCTGGGGACCATTCAGGCTTGTTCACATTTGTGTTCCTCAAGTGTGGCCCAAAGAATGAGGTGATTTGATAAAATGCTATGCCCAAGATTACCATCCGGGTGCCGGCGGGGGGGGGGGGGGGGTTCAAATAGGTTCGGCTATCACCTCCTTATGTCCGGTCGAGAGGGTCAAGTGGATCAATTATTACTTAACCTATACCTATAATAGGTTAAGTAATAATTGTAATTACGAAGCAATAAGATGCTTATCTTAACATACTAAGAAGGTTAGGTAAGGTCGGTGTTTTCTATGAAGTTTTTCAAGGTAAACTAAAATATTCACAATAAATTAGTATGTCACTTATGCATGTATTTAATAAGTCAATATTGACTATACGAAAGTGAGAGAACGGGTGCGAGAATATATATATATATATATATATATCTATATATATATATATATATATATATATATATATATATATATATATATATATATATATATATATATATATATATATATATATATATATGTCGTACCTAGTAGCCAGAACGCACTTCTCAGCCTACTATGCAAGGCCAAATTTGCCTAATAAGCCAAGTTTTCATGAATTAATTGTTTTTCGACTACCTAACCTACCTAACCTAACCTAACCTAACTTTTTCGGCTACCTAACCTAACCTAACCTATAAAGATAGGTTAGGTAGGGTTGGTTAGGTTCGGTCATATATCTACGTTAATTTTAACTCCAATAAAAAAAATTGACCTCATACATAATGAAATGGGTAGCTTTATCATTTCATAAGAAAAAAATTAGAGAAAATATATTAATTCAGGAAAACTTGGCTTATTAGGCAAATTTGGCCTTGCATAGTAGGCTGAGAAGTGCGTTCTGGCTACTAGGTACGACATATATATATATATATATATATATATATATATATATATATATATATATATATATATATATATATGTATACATATATATATATATATATATATATATATATATATATATATATATATATATATATATATATATATGTATACATATATATATATATATATTATATGATATATATATATATATATATATATATATATATATATATATATATATATATATATATATATATATATATATATATATATATATATATATATAGATATATATATGTCGTACCTAGTAGCCAGAACGCACTTCTGAGCCTACTATGCAAGGCCCGATTTGCCTAATAAGCCAGGTTTTCATGAATTAGTTGTTTTTCGACTACCTAACCTACCTAACCTAACCTAACCTAACTCTTTCGGCCACCTAACCTAACCTAACCTATAAAGATAGGTTAGGTTAGGTTAGGTAGGGTTGGTTAGGTTCGGTCATATATCTACGTTAATTTTAACTCCAATAATAAAAAATTGACCTCATACATAATGATATGGTTAGCTTTATCATTTCATCAGAAAAAAATTAGAGAAAATATATTAATTCATGAAAACTTGGCTCATTAGGCAAATCGGGCCTTGCATAGTAGGCTGAGAAGTGCGTTCTGGCTACTAGGTACGACATATATGCAAGGCCCAATTTGCCTAATAAGCCAAGTTTTCACGAATTAATATATTTTCTCTAATTTTTTTCTTATGAAATGATAGAGCTACCCATTTCATTATGTATGAGGTCAATTTTTTTTTATTGGAGTTAAAATTAACGTAGATATATGACCGAACCTAACCAACCGTACTTAACCTAACCTAACCTATCTTTATAGGTAAGGTTGGGTTAGGTAGCCGAAAAAGATAGGTTAGGTTAGGTTAGGTAGGTTAGGTAGTTGAAAAACAATTAGTTCATGAAAACTTGGCTTATTAGTCAAATCGGGCCTTGCATAGTAGGCTGAGAAGTGCGTTCTGGCTACTAGGTACGACATATATATATATATATATATATATATATATATATATATATATATATATATATATATATATATATATATATATATATATATATATATATATATGTCGTACCTAGTAGCCAGAACGCACTTCTATGCCTACTATGCAAGGCCCGATTTGCCTAATAAGCCAAGTTTTCATGAATTAATTGTTTTTCGACTACCTAACCTACCTAACCTAACCTAACCTAACTTTTTCGGCTACCTAACCTAACCTAACCTATAAAGATAGGTTAGGTTAGGTTAGGTAGGGTTGGTTAGGTTCGGTCATATATCTACGTTAATTTTAGCTCCAAGAAAAAAAAATTGACCTCATACGTAATGAAATGGGTAGCTTTATCATTTCATAAGAAAAAAATTAGAGAAAATATATTAACTTAGGGAAACTTGGCTTCTTAGGCAAATCGGGCCTTGCATAGTAGGCCGAGAAGTGCGTTCTGGCTACTAGGTACGACATATATATATATATATATATATATATATATATATATATATCATACTTCGTGGGGAGCGGATAGGCGCTTACTGTCTAAACTCAATTATGGTTGTCTTACTTACTCGTCTGCTTCTACTCTTCGCCGTCTTGATGCTTTGCACAATACTAGGTTGCGCCTCAGCTCTGGTGTCTTTCGTTCGACTCCCGCCCTCAGCTTGTATGTTGACACTGGCTGTGGGAACACTTGACTCATGTAAATCATATAAATTGATACTATTTCGATAGCTATGAAGGACCACCAATTTTTAAGAATAAGTGGAAAACCAGGGTAGAGCACGTGGTTAAATATTTTACTCCATGAACTAGTGTCCTATGGATGTTTAAATTAATATTGCATTGAATATTAAAGGGACTGTATTATGAGTCAAATTTACTTACTCAAATTGGGGGGTTACATGCTAAAAGATTAGTGCATCCTTAGCATTATTCTGGCACTGGTTCTTTGCCAGAGTAATCATAATATGAAAGAAAAAAAAGGTTGGTTATATAATAATAATTAGAGGTAAATGGACCTCAATATACTACTGTAATATTGAATAGTATATGGTAAATCAATGGGTTAGTATAATTGATCTCCTTGGGAGATCATTAATATATAACTACAGAGTTATTTCTACGGATAAACATGAACAGCTTAGCTGTAAATCTAAAGAGGTGTAATCGGTTGCCACGCTCCACCGACGACGTGTTGCATAGGGCAAATTGTTGCACGTGTAGGTGGGGAAGCCTAGCACCTCGGTTGACGTGGACTCGGGAGCTGGAAGACAATTACATTGTAGAAATCTTCTACATAATGAACTACAGGTACATCCTAGATTAAGGAATTCTTTCTATAGAAAAATAATTGATATATATACACAGCCTTAATTAGGGAATATAATATCCTATTTAGATTATAAAACTGCTAGAGAAGACATGTACGGGATTTTGTTATTTTATATACGGCCTAACGACAACCAGCCTAAATGTTAACTGTGGCCACATGATAACAGAAAGGAAATAATAGTTGCCGAGCCGCGTGTCCGTTGATGGAGAGAACTGTGCAATTCTTCGTCCTTCAACTGCTGTGTGAAGGGCGTTGACTTGGAATCGCGGTTATACTAGTTCCAGGACACGACTGTTGGTTGCCAATTTAATGTGGCACCGCTCTCTTGGTTGTAAGAGCGAAAATTATAGACGATTAACAAGATCGAGACGTTGCTCTCTGTTGCACGTTGCTAATGACATCCGAGTCGCGTGGTGGTGGAATGGCGTCTCACTTCCTAGTGGCGTCTCCTTCTTCCCAGGCTGCGATACGCATGCGCAGAACGCTAATTAAAGTATTCTCAAGCTTAAATTATTTTATTTTACTTATAATTAATCAGGGAAGTAAGGACTGGTGACAAGTGCTTATGTCACTAATAAATGTATTAAAGTGCAATATATATTTTTTGCATAGTGCAAGTCAGCTTATTAAGACTGCACAAATTAAATGAAAGGAATATTATATAAATTGCTTTATAATACAATATTTTCCACTGTAGTTGTTAATAAACTTAAATGAGCGAGTTCAGTAAGCAATAATATGCTATGTAAATAAACGATTATCCTTAGTAAAGGTGTGGGTACCGACCTGTGTGATTTATATTTATTTAATTTATATGAATTTATATTTACGTTAATTTATATACTTCGATAGCAATTTGTATAATGATAAGTGGACTGTATTTCTGCAATAATCTCAATCTCACAAATCGATCCTCTACACATTAGGGGGGGTTTAATAGTTTATATATATATGCAGCCAATCAAACTACAGTAACTACATACATTGAAGAGGTTCCTTATCTTATAGTACAGCAGGTTAGTCCACCAGGTATAACTAGGGTGTAGACACCAAATTATCCTCTTTGAGGTAGCTTCCATATCACCCAGTAACTGGTGCACAAATCTTGCATCCTCGTCTTGACCTGTCAAAAGTGCGCTAGCTGTGAAGCCAGAATCCTATATATGACAAGTATTTCAGAGAAACTGTACATGAAACATTGAAGACCTGGCTTAATTACCTTTAGTTTGAGGCTTCCACGTGATCTAACCGGGTCACCCTATATCCTGACATTAATGGCCATAAATGAATGATAAACGGGTTTCGGATAGACTTAACTTGAATTGTAGACATCGTGTTGGAGATGGTACCTTTGGTTTCCATAACACTACGTCCAAGTAAAATTAACAGGAGCCGAATTTGCTCCCGTGTGAGCCTCTGGTCTCAATATAAACACAATGGCTGTTTAACACTCCATACTATTGACGTTACTGGCCGACATTGTCCAGAATGATAGGAGCCGAATTTGCTCCACACGTCTCGGAGGTGACACAACAATGGCTGCCCTCCTTCCTCCCTCTGACGCCTGGCTTACATTGTCCAGATTTCAGAACGTGATAGAAGGGTCACATTTACTCTACTTTAATATTGATAATTAAGTTAATTTATATAAGATGTTTTTATGATGGTAAAGTCCAAAGACTAATGTATTTAAGAATAATTCCCACCATAATAGGTGGTGAATTATAATAGTGTGTGGTGATGATATCCCGTTTTCTTTAGACGGTAATTCCACTACAAGTTACGTTTTCTATGGTTAACTTGTTTATACAACACAGCTATTATCTGTATGATATATTAAATGGTGTCGGATTTTCCGACAAAAGGAACGTAATTAACTGAACTGTTTAGATGTAACTAAATGTGGAGAGAATTCATGTTTTAGCCTGTCGCTACCTGCCGGCGTCACTGAGACTGTTGTAAGGTTTTGGTGAATATTGCGTCGTAATAGACACATTAATTGAATTAGTTCTACAAATTAGTAGAGTTAGTAAATACTATGGGTTAATACAATAATGATGTATTGTTATACAAAAATGATGTATTAGTGTTGGATAATTTTCAACACTGGCTTCCTATCTCTAGGACCACCGTGATCGCTACTGTCTTTGTTACCTAACGCGGTTCTTACAACACCCTCACTCTCGCCTGTGTCGTGCTTTGACTTTTACCCCTCCTGTAGTTCCTGTCCCCCTTCACCACCTCCCTCTTTCTGTCCAGTTGCCTCGCCTGCAAAATTCTCTTTCGGTTAGTATTACCAATATTTCTCCTCGTGTTTTTCCGTCCTTGCCCCCGTGGACAGTCCCCCTTTCTAAATTTTGTATATCGCTGACCCTCATCACTGAAGCCTTTACTCCTACAGTTCTGAAACGCCTTTTCCTTGAACACTTTTCTTCACACTCTTTTGTGGGAGTGAAGAACACTCTCTGTCTCAATTTTCTTCTTCACTGGTGGGTCTAAGTCTGCAGACGGTGTAGGCTATTCTGTTGTTTTTCCTGACAGCACTTATATGTGTCGCCTTCCTCCGGAGACTAGCACTTCATGGCAGAACTTTGTACTATTCTCTATGCTCTTCGTCTATTGCTTTCTCATTGTCAATTCTCCTATGGGGTTCTAGTTGACTCTTGCAGTGCCCTCATATGGCTCTGGGGCCGGATTCAGGAAGGTACTTACGAAGGTTTTTCCTCTTAGCTAAGAGCGTTTTCCGTCTTAGCGCCTTCGTGGCGGGTACGTCCGTATTCAAGTAACTACCCTAAGTGGAAAAACCTTCGTAAGTTCATTCTGGGATTTAAGTGTGGTTTCGACCACTCGTAGCTTTACGTAAACTGGATATAAGTCATTTTTTCTCTACTACATAACACTGGGATCGATTTATGATATTGGAACATGACCAAAATATTATAGCTGGTGAATCTAGTGAAGAGGAGTCCTTCGTGTTAGTTATATATGCATTCTCTGCTTGAAACTTGAAGTAAATATGTGTTTGATGATAGTAGAATTAGTTTTATAATAGCAAGATATTATACCAGTAGTTATTAAGTAAATAAACACTGGTGAACATGAAATATGAGAGAAGGTGATGAGCCCTGCCTGATGGGATCATTTACTATCACCAAATGCCCCTGTTCACCTAGTAGTAAGGGTATACCTTAGCTATACATACCCATTTCTAATTTATTTAGTTTGGTTTTATTTTGAAATTAAATATGGGTGAGACATAAAATAAAAATATGCTGCACAAATGATGTTAGGTAAGGAGAAGGGTAAAAATGTCAAAAACTTTATTCATTGAATACTTAAAGCTATAATTATGACTATATAGATTATTAAAAAAGAGAGAGGGAAGTAGGGGTCCAAGACCTCTTCCTGTTATACAATTTGGGTGTGGAACAAGTAATTATCAAAAGAAGGCACCATGCCGGGAAGGCTATGTAGCAGTAAGGCAGTGAGGTGAGGCAGCTACTTATTTGAGAAATGCTTATTTTATTTACCTTATAAGCTGAGGCAACTTATTTTATTTGAGGAATACTCAGCTGATTCCTCTACATTTAGCATGGAACAAATTTGTGTTCCAGACCTCTTCCTGTTACTCAATTTGGCCGTGTGTAACCAAACTAGAAGTGCTCTACACATCAAGAGACCCAGAATGTGGAATGACCTCCCGAATCATGTCAAAGGCTGTACCTCTCTCAACCAGTTTAAGAGTTAAACCAAGTACTGCCTAATTAACTCCATGTAACCTAACTTACCTCCTAAATGTCAACCCATTTCTTGCTATTTTTTAAACAACGCTGTTCACCAACATGTGCAATTGCTGATTTATGCTATGTTAACCCCCCTTTTTGTATTTTTTATTCCTTCTTTCAACACAATTGATACCTAATCCCGATTACTATTAAGTTTTAGTCTGTGTTTTTTCCCACACCTTGCCCGAAATGCTATGAGTATTAGTGGCTTTAGGTATTGTATGTACTAGCTCTGTCTATAAATCCAACATTATGTTTGTAAATCAACTGTATGTACTTTTCCTGAATAAAATGTATTTATTATTTATTTTTTAATCAGTAAGTATTAAAAGAAGGCACCAAGCTGGGAAGGCTATGTAGCACCATTGTGTGTAACAATAAACCAAATATTTTTTTAACAAATAATGCACCTGTATGGTAAAACAAATCCTGTCAGCTGTAAAAATATTGATGCAGTTATTTAAATGAAAAATATAATGAAAGAAATATTACTGGTTTATTTTTATCCTATCTTTTTGTACTGTACAGTATATCCAAGGAAGTGAAAAATTGAGACATAATGCACAATTTAATGAATGATTAGCATGGATTAGCAGTTCAAAAGAAATATGACTATTACATATTAACATGAGATCTTAATGATCCATGGTCAACATGATTTAATAAGGATAATACAGTACTGAATTTGTAATAATACAAACTATAATTTAAAATCTTTATTACTGATTTTTTTTATTAAAAAGATTAGGTATACACAGCAATGTACTACTACCCTATTCTATATGGAATATTACACAGTGTAGATAAAAAACTAGCTATAAGTTTATATAATACTCCCATCTCACAGGATGGTTAGACATACTGTACATGGAATCAATTTAGAAAATACCAGCCTCAATACAAAAAACAAATCAACTCTGACTAAACAACTCTAAGCAATTTTCACAAGAGGTAAGCACTGAATCATGGAAACATTATATTATAATTACTCTTACCAGTTTCTACCAGACTCCTCTCAAACAATGTATTTTTAAACATGTTTAGGTATACACAGCAATGTGCTGCTTCCCTATTCTGTATAAAGGACCACACAGTGTAGATCAAAAACCAGCTACAAGCTCATCCAACATCCTCACCTCACAGGATGGCCAGTCATACATGGAATTAGGAGAGAACAAAATACTTAATGCTGATCTATTAGCCTCCACTGGCAAAATCTGGGTGCAGCACAAGAATATCTTCCAATATTCCTGAGTGTATGAAGTAATTACAGAGCTCAAAATACCTCAAACCATTTGGTATGAAGTCACTGATAACAGGGCAATCACAGATATAGTGTTGGAGAGTATGTTCTCTCAAGTAGGACTGAAAACAGATGTTTTTTTTTCCACCAAGAGGGCTATAAACTCATGGAACCGCCTACCCGCTGATGCCGTAAATGCCAAATTCCAGCTAAAAATATCATTAAGACAATTGGCGGGCCCTTTAACAAGCCGCCGGCTTTCTGTCCTCTTCGAGGCCACTAGATAGTTATTGGCCCTTGGGTAAATTCAGTAAATATATACAATAATTGTCAGCGCATCTTCCGAGCAACAAGGACAGCTACACAGTATCTCTTAGAATTACGTAGGTAAACAACAAATGTAACATATTTGTTTAATACAATGTCGGTGCTGGCTGTAGAAGTTGAAAAAACATTGTTTTACTTCGAAATATATTAATTTTATAAGAAAATTCGACGTAAATAGGAGGCAGTAGAGCTCCGATAAGCCAGCGCTAAATCTTCAATATGAAGAATGTTGCTGCTCTCTGATTGGCCAAACGAAACACAGTAGTGACCTCTATCGGCACGCAGGTGAACCAACAATTTTCTTCCTAAGTGGACCTTATTGAATCGCACCTAAGCATCTTCTTAGGGCGCACTTAGGAACCTTCGTAGCAAACCCACTTACGAAGAAATACACAGAGCTTCCTGAATCTAGGTCCTGGTGTCCTTTAATCCAATCCATCCGGTAGTTGTCGAGATTCAACATTGGCTATTTCTTATCTCCAGTAGATTTAAGACTAGAGGTTTACTGGGTTCCCAGCCATATTGGTGTCTCTCCCAATGAGCGTACAGACGCTGCCGCTAAGAATGCTATCCACACTTGTCCCATCTCCCGAAAAGGTATTCCATATTCCGACTTTTACCCAGTTATTCATTCCTCCATCCTTGCCCGTTTGCAGGGTTGTTTGTCTTCTGTTACTGGTAACAAACTGTGTAAAGAGTCGTGTGTCCCCGTGGCCTTCCTCTTACCACCGTAACCAGCGGTGGGAAACGGCTCTGGCAAGGTTGCGTTGCCGAATTGACAATTTTATACAAAATTTGAAAATATTCTAAGTTACTTTATAATTTATTGAAAGATTTTATTTTTGTTTTATTAGTTTTATAAAACTGTAATATCAATTTAGCTATTGGTTAAGTACTAATTGTAATTAAGAAGCAATAAAATACTTGTCCTCATACACTAAGAAGGTTAGGTTAGGTCGTGGTTTTCTATTCAGCTTTTCAGGTAAACTCAAATATTCACAATATTTTGGTGCAATTCTGCTGTTTATTTGACAGTACGGTTAAATATTAAGTATAATCAGTATAATTCCTGACTTATAGGAATAGTACATAATTACACTTACTTGTGCCATTACATTTACCTCCCCATATTCGGAGGATGGGCTGCGTATTGGCCATACATGCTTAACTCTCGGGCACTTAATGGAGCGCCGCCCTGCTCCTTTATGTTCAAACTGCATTTTCCTTCTTACAGTCGTGCATATCCTTGTTGAATGTCCTGACTTCCAAGACGTGCATGTGTCTTGTTTTCAGACCGTCCCTTGTCACTTGTCTCTCAATAGAATTTTTGGTGAATCGAATACTTTGGGACATTATTAATTATTGAATATAATTACAAATAATAATTAGAATTAAATATGTAGCTTAGTTACTTGCACATAACTCATTTATGCAGAAGTGTACTTAATCCTTAACCACGGTGAATCGGATACTTTTGAAATCGTTCGTCTTATGCGTTTCTGTTCTCATATTGGCATCCTTAGTGATATTTAGCGCCCTCTGATTATTCCGCACATTTGATGGTGCTACATAGCCTTCCCGGCTTGGTGCCTTCTTTTGATAATTACTTTCTTGACCCACATGACAATAGCTTTTACCCCACCTACAGTTCTGAAACGCACTTTCCTTGCTCACTTTTCTTCACACTACCGCTTCATTTCCCTCTTCACAGATGGGTCTAATTAGTCTGCCGACGGTGTAGGCTATTCTGTTGTATTTCATGACTACACCTATATGTATCGTTTGCCTCCAGAGACTAGCATCTTCACGGTAGAACTTTATGCAATTTTGTATGCTCTTCGTCACCTGCTTTCTCGTTGTCATTCTTTCTTTGTTGTTGTAGTTGACTCTCGCAGTGCCCTCATGGCTCTGGATTGCTTTTATCCAGTCCATCCTATGGTATTTGTAATTCAACAGTGGTTGTTTCTTATCTCCAGCAGATTTAAGACAGTTTTGCTAGATTCCCAGCCATATTGGTGTTTCCTTAAATGAGCGTGCAGATGCTACCCCTAAGGAGGCTATCTGCTCTTGTCTAATTTCCCGCAAAGGTGTTCTTTTGCGGAACTCACTCCCAAAGGTGTAGGAAGCGAGTTCCATTTTTTACTTTACTTTACTTTTACTATACTTTACTTTACTTTTTACGAAACTTTTTTTGATATATTTAGAATGTGTCCCTGGAAATTCAGCTTGTGGTCAATGAGAACGCCAAGGAATTTGCCATCTATTTTGTTACAAATTTGGGTATTGTTTATCTTGAAATTTATTTGATTAGAGGATTTATTGCCAAACAGAATATAGAAAGTTTTGTCAATGTTAAGGGTGAGTTTGTTGGCAGTTAGCAAAAGATGGAATTTATTTAGCTCAGTATTCACTGTGACATTTAGAGCAAGGGGGTCAGGACTGGAGTAAATGTAGGTTGTGTCGTCAGCAAATAGAATTGGTTTGAGGTTGTGGGAGGCATTTGGAAGGTCATTAATGTAGATGAGAAAGAGGAGAGGGCCAAGTTCGTCCAAGGCCAGGGTTCGTATCCTGGCCGGGGAGGATTTACTGGGCGCAATTCCTTAACTGTAGCCTCTGTTTAACGCAACAGTAAAATGTGTACTTGGATGAAAAAACGATTCTTCGCGGCAGGGGATCGTATTCCAGGGACCATAGGATTAAGGACTTGCCCGAAACGCTACGCGTACTAGTGGCTGTACAAGAATGTAACAACTCTTGTATATATCTCAAAAAAAAAAAAAAAAAAAAAAAAAAAAGTATGCTGCCCTGAGGAACAATGATGTTGATAGGTAGGGTGGGAGAAATTGAATTATTCACAAAATCATACTAGAGCCTGTCAGTAAGGTAAGAGTTGAAGTATTGCAGGGAGTGTCCTCTGACGCCATAATGATGTAATTTAAGAAGAAGGTTTTGGTGGTTGACAGTGTCAAAAGCCTTACGCAGGTCCACAAATAACCCAACAGGGAACTCATTTTTATCAAGAGCTGCATGAATCTAGTTAATCATACTAATAAGTGCATCGTTAGTGCTTATTTTGGGTCTGAAGCCATATTGACAAGAGCTACGTATATTGTGTTTGGCTAGATAAGAGTAAAGCTGCTTGTAGATTAGTTTTTCAAATATTGTTGACAAGTTAGGCAGAATTGATATAGGTCTGTAGTTGTTAACATCTGTGAGATCACCACATTTGTGGACAGGGGTTACTCTCGCTTTTTTTTTAGAATATCTAGAAAGGTTTGGAGTTCAAGTGACTTGTTGAAGAGCAATGCAATAGCAGGGGCTAAAGATCTGGAGGCTTTTTAGTAAATTAAAGTTGGTATCTCCTCAAGGGCACTAGACTTGGTTTTAAGTTAAAGGATTATCTCATTAGTTACCTGTAAGATAGTCCTTAACATCAGTACTGGAAGATGGAATATCATTTGCAAGGGATGACCCAATGGAAGAGAAGAACCTATTGAACTCAATAGCAGTATCAGAGGCTGAAAGCTGACCATCGTTATTGGACAGGAGTATTGGTTTGTTATTTAAAATCTTTTTTGATCCCAATATTTGTGAAATTGTGCTCCATGTTTTTTTAATATTGCTCTTTATTTGGGTAAATTTATCTTCGTAGTATTTAGTTTTGATTCTTCTAATTATTTTAGATAGCAATAACGAGTAATTCTTTGAGAATTCTTTGGAGACGGTTCCTAACCTATACTTCTTCTCAAGGTCATGTTTTTTATTAATGGATTTAGGTATTCCCTTTGTAAGCCAAGGATTGTTTAGCCATATATATATATATATATATATATATATATATATATATATATATATATATATATATATATATATATATATATATATATATATATGACAATGTCAGACCACGGAGGAAAAATGAAACAGGAAATTTCCTTAAGTACTTTCGTATATTAAATACATCTTCAGAAGGTGACCTTCTGAAGATGTATTTAATATACGAAAGTACTTAAGGAAATTTCCTGTTTCATTTTTCCTCCGTGGTCTGACATTGTCACATTCTTAATCACGTGTTTATTTTCGTGATATACACACATATATATATATATATATATATATATATATATATGGCTAAACAATCCTTGGCTTGTTATATATATATATATATATATATATATATATATATATATATATATATATATATATATATACATATATATATATATATACATATACATATATATATATATATATATATATATGTATTATATTGTCTGTGGACGAGACAATCGGGATGATAGCCGACAGAGTGTATCGTGATCCAGCCTGTACTCCTCTTGACATACCAGAAAATATTCTAAGGAAACTACTCCAAGCTTGTACTAAAGAGGCACCCTTCTTGAGCCCGGATGGGCACATGTATAAGCAAGTAGATGGGGTCGCCATGGGTTCTCCCCTAGGTGTCCTGTTTGCAAACTTCTACATGGGTACCATCGAGCAAAAAGTCTTAGTCGACATGAACTTGAAACCGGCCATATACTGCAGGTATGTTGACGACATTTTTACACAGGTACCTGATGTTAGACATCTGCAGGAGCTGAAGGAGGCGTTTGAGCAGAGTTCCGTGCTGCGTTTCACTTACGAGATGGAAAAGGATGGGAAGCTGCCCTTTCTAGATGTAAGTCATGGAAAAGAGCGGAGGTTTCCACACTGCAGTCTACACTAAGGAAACGAACATAGGAATGTGCCTAAATGACAACAGCGACTGCCCAGACAGGTACAAGAGGAGTGTTGTTAACGCATATGTCGACCGTGCTCTCAGCCACAGCTCAGAATGGAAGCAAGTCGACGAAGAACTCTGTAGGGTATGGCAGATCCTAGTCAACAACGGCTTCTCCAATGGTTTCATCGAAGACATCATAAGAAGGAAAGTGAAACGCCATGCAACCTCTGAAGAGACAACTAACACAACACCTATACCCCCTATTAGACTATTTTATAGGAACTTCTTTTCCACAGCTCATAAAACGGAGGAAAGGGTCCTGAAAGATATTGTTAATAGAAACGTTATCCCTACAGACAAAAATCAGAGGATACAACTGACGATTTACTATAAAACCAGAAAAACGGCCAGCCTACTCATGAGAAACTCTCCAGACACAAAGCAGAACGCTTTAAAAGAGACCAACGTCGTCTATGCCTTCAAATGCCCTCTTGGGGACTGTACGCTCCAAAAAACCCAGTATATAGGCAAGACAACAACATGTCTTTCTAGGCGTTTAACGATTCATAAGCAACAGGGCTCCATTAAGGAACATATAATATCTTCCCACAACCAAACCTTCGCCAGAGAAATCCTAGTAAACAACACAGAAATCATCGATAGATACAGCGATAGCAGGCGGCTTGACGTTTGCGAGGCACTACACATTAAAAAGTCAACACCAGCAATCAACAGCCAATTAATGCACAACTATATTCTACCCACCTCAAGACTCCGCTCCAATATAGAAGCATCAAGAAATATGGACCAATAGGCTTTCTACAATCACTTCCATTCAATACCCTTTGTTTCGTGTTCTGTCTTGTGTTGATGAAATTAATACCCTATTAATGCCACCTCACTCAAATGTAGATATAAACAAATCGGAGATGTGTAAGTTCTATTCAGTTGTGTATGTGTAAACTAAAGTCTTTGAAAATGTAATAAGTTTTACGAAACGCGCTCAAGTGTCGCGTCAGACTAGAAATAAAAATGAGTTTTGGAGAATTGATTTTTGAATTACCACCAACAGTGAAAAGAAATGTACGAAAGATCGAGAAAATTCGTGTTAGAATTATTAATCTTACTTTTTCGGTCATATTTAATAATATATATATTAATATATATATAACTTTTTAGACACTCAACCCACCAGGGGACTCGAACACTGGCCAACAAGATGGCAGTTGCACGCTGTATCCACTACACCATACTTCAAAGCCATAAAGAGAGGTAGGAATTCTGGGGTATTTAACCAACCAGAACTCCAATCCTCTCCCAGGCAATGAGAAAGTGTGGGACCCCCGGTGCTCTTTCATCGAGCCCTGTTATATGGGAAAACTCAGTGCCAAATACTTAATGCACAGACTACCCTGTTCCAGTAGCTGAAGTTTATAACTTTTTAGACACTCAACCCACCAGGGAACTCGAACACTGGCCAACAAGGCCAGTGTTCGAGTCCCTTACGTACCCTAGTAGCCAGTACCCGAGTCCCCTGTCGTACCTAGTAGCCAGCTACTAGGCACGACATATATATATATATATGTCGTACCTAGTAGCCAGAACGCACTTCTCAGCCTACTATGCAAGGCCCGGTTTGCCTAATAAGCCAAGTTTTCATGAATTAATTGTTTTTCGACTGCCTAACCTAACCTAACTTTTTCGGCTACCTAACCTATAAAGATAGGTTAGGTAGGGTTGGTTCGGTTCGGTCATATATCTACGTTAATTTTAACTCCAATAAAAAAAAATGACCTCATACATAATGAAATGGGTAGCTTTATCATTTCATAAGAAAAAAATTAGAGAAAATATATTAATTCAGGAAAACTTGGCTTATTAGGCAAATCGGGCCTTGTATAGCAGGCCGAGTACGACGTTCTGGCTACTAGGTACAACATATATATATATATATATATATATATATATATATATATATATATATATATATATATATATATATATATATATATATATATATATATATATATATATATATATATATATATATATATATATATATATATATATATATATATATATTTTTTTTTTTAAGTAAACAAAAGGGAAGGGAGTACCACCTCTGGCTGGAAGAAGGGGGACCCATAGCCTCGGAGGAAGCCACACATAACGCATTGGAGCGAATGTAGGTCCCCTCCAATACAGTTTCTGTGTGCTTTTCTCCTACCGCCCCCTTCCTTTTTTTTTTTTTTTCTTTATTGTGTATTTAAAGGTTACAAAACATACAAGACAAATGCCTAAAGGTTATGGATCTCTTGAAGCTCCTCCGCTTCTGGACAGGAACCGAGGACGCAGCAAGCATTTCCCCTCTGGATCTCCACACTGAGACGCTGAAACAAAAAACTGGAAGCCCTTTGGTCTCTGGTGACGTCAATGAGCTTGGAACCCAATTCCTTGAGAAATCCCAAGGCACTCTTGCCCCAGGGGCCATGCGTCTCAGACGCTATGGGAACAAAGAGGTATTGACCTTCCAGTAGCCTGTACTTGAGTGATTTAGCTGTTTCCCTGTGGTTGGCCGCCCCACCTGCTTGATCAGCTCCGAAGTGTACATAGGTGTCAGCCAGGGTGGATACACATGTGTAGTCCCACACCAACTGTCTACCCTCCTTCCATGAGTATATGGTGATGCCATCAGGGCGAAGTGCGGAAAAATCCGGGTTTTGGACCCCTAGGATGCGAGGTTCTCTCTCCGCTGGGCACCTAGCTGAGACGAGGCTTCTCTTGATGATGTCATTGACCTCGTTGTGTCTTGCATGCCAGCCCTCTGTGCTTCCGCAATGCAACCCATGCAGTCCGTATTGGTCTGCTTCCACCCTGTTGCAAATAAACTTGTATTCAGTGTGAATTGGGGCACCAAGGCGGAGGGCTACTGCTACACGAAGGGATTCTGGATCTAGGCGCGTGCCCATTGCTGACATGGGTACTGCCAGGAGGAAGTCTCCTGCATGGGGGGCATGCACAGCTCTGAGGCGGGCTTTCTCCTTGTCTGATGTTGCGACGCTGAGCATGGCATCAGCTACTTTTTCCACTAGAGGGTGGTCCCAGCCGGACTGTTTGTGTTGTTTTGTTGGCTCTATAATGGTTGCTAGGGCTGCAAGAACATCCCACTGATTTGAACATTCAGGCTGATTATATATATATATATATATATATATATATATATATATATATATATATATATATATATATATATATATATATATATATATATATATATATATATATATATATATATATATATATATATATATATATATATATATATGAGATGCGAACTTCTTCATATAAGTTATATATATATATTTTTTTTCATATAAGTTTACAAATTTCATATAAATTTCATACAAATTCGTATACAAATTTCTTCATATAAGTTATATATATATATATAT
Source organism: Procambarus clarkii (assembly GCF_040958095.1). Classification (NCBI taxonomy): domain Eukaryota; kingdom Metazoa; phylum Arthropoda; class Malacostraca; order Decapoda; family Cambaridae; genus Procambarus; species Procambarus clarkii. Next base: position 9,493,645 of record NC_091179.1, read on the forward strand.
ATATATATATATATATATATATATATATATATATATATATATATATATATATATGAATGAAAACTCACACCCCAGAAGTGACTCGAACCCATACTCCCAGAAGCAACGCAACTGGTAACTACAGGGCGCCTTAATCCGCTTGACCATCACGGCCGTCAAAAGGAAGTGATAGCCGAGGCTATTTGAGCCACTTCCCCGACGGCAACTCGGATGGTAATCTTGGGCATAGCATTTCACCAAATCACCTCATTCTTTGGGGCACACGTGAGGAACACAAATGCGAACAAGCCTGAATGGTCCCCAGGACTAAATGCGAATGAAAACTCACACCCCAGAAGTGACTCGAACCCATACTCCCAGAAGCAACGCAACTGGTAACTACAGGGCGCCTTAATCCGCTTGACCATCACGGCCGTCAAAAGGAAGTGATAGCCGAGGCTATTTGAGCCACTTCCCCGACGGCAACTCGGATGGTAATCTTGGGCATAGCATTTCACCAAATCACCTCATTCTTTGGGGCACACGTGAGGAACACAAATGCGAACAAGCCTGAATGGTCCCCAGGACTATATGCGAATGAAAACTCACACCCCAGAAGTGACTCGAACCCATACTCCCAGAAGCAACGCAACTGGTAACTACAGGGCGCCTTAATCCGCTTGACCATCACGGCCGTCAAAAGGAAGTGATAGCCGAGGCTATTTGAGCCACTTCCCCGACGGCAACTCGGATGGTAATCTTGGGCATAGCATTTCACCAAATCACCTCATTCTTTGGGGCACACGTGAGGAACACAAATGCGAACAAGCCTGAATGGTCCCCAGGACTATATGCGAATGAAAACTCACACCCCAGAAGTGACTCGAACCCATACTCCCAGAAGCAACGCAACTGGTAACTACAGGGCGCCTTAATCCGCTTGACCATCACGGCCGTCAAAAGGAAGTGATAGCCGAGGCTATTTGAGCCACTTCCCCGACGGCAACTCGGATGGTAATCTTGGGCATAGCATTTCACCAAATCACCTCATTCTTTGGGGCACACGTGAGGAACACAAATGCGAACAAGCCTGAATGGTCCCCAGGACTATATGCGAATGAAAACTCACACCCCAGAAGTGACTCGAACCCATACTCCCAGAAGCAACGCAACTGGTAACTACAGGGCGCCTTAATCCGCTTGACCATCACGGCCGTCAAAAGGAAGTGATAGCCGAGGCTATTTGAGCCACTTCCCCGACGGCAACTCGGATGGTAATCTTGGGCATAGCATTTCACCAAATCACCTCATTCTTTGGGGCACATGTGAGGAACACAAATGCGAACAAGCCTGAATGGTCCCCAGGACTATATGCGAATGAAAACTCACACCCCAGAAGTGACTCGAACCCATACTCCCAGAAGCAACGCAACTGGTAACTACAGGGCGCCTTAATCCGCTTGACCATCACGGCCGTCAAAAGGAAGTGATAGCCGAGGCTATTTGAGCCACTTCCCCGACGGCAACTCGGATGGTAATCTTGGGCATAGCATTTCACCAAATCACCTCATTCTTTGGGGCACACGTGAGGAACACAAATGCGAACAAGCCTGAATGGTCCCCAGGACTATATGCGAATGAAATATATTGTTTCTGGGAGTATGGGTTCGAGTCACTTCTGGGGTGTGAGTTTTCATTCGCATATAGTCCTGGGGACCATTCAGGCTTGTTCGCATTTGTGTTCCTCACGTGTGCCCCAAAGAATGAGGTGATTTGGTGAAATGCTATGCCCAAGATTACCATCCGAGTTGCCGTCGGGGAAGTGGCTCAAATAGCCTCGGCTATCACTTCCTTTTGACGGCCGTGATGGTCAAGCGGATTAAGGCGCCCTGTAGTTACCAGTTGCGTTGCTTCTGGGAGTATGGGTTCGAGTCACTTCTGGTGTGTGAGTTTTCATTCGCATATAGTCCTGGGGACCATTCAGGCTTGTTCGCATTTGTGTTCCTCACGTGTGCCCCAAAGAATGAGGTGATTTGGTGAAATGCTATGCCCAAGATTACCATCCGAGTTGCCGTCGGGGAAGTGGCTCAAATAGCCTCGGCTATCACTTCCTTTTGACGGCCGTGATGGTCAAGCGGATTAAGGCGCCCTGTAGTTACCAGTTGCGTTGCTTCTGGGAGTATGGGTTCGAGTCACTTCTGGGGTGTGAGTTTTCATTCGCATATAGTCCTGGGGACCATTCAGGCTTGATCGCATTTGTGTTCCTCACGTGTGCCCCAAAGAATGAGGTGATTTGGTGAAATGCTATGCCCAAGATTACCATCCGAGTTGCCGTCGGGGAAGTGGCTCAAATAGCCTCGGCTATCACTTCCTTTTGACGGCCGTGATGGTCAAGCGGATTAAGGCGCCCTGTAGTTACCAGTTGCGTTGCTTCTGGGAGTATGGGTTCGAGTCACTTCTGGGGTGTGAGTTTTCATTCGCATATAGTCCTGGGGACCATTCAGGCTTGTTCGCATTTGTGTTCCTCACGTGTGCCCCAAAGAATGAGGTGATTTGGTGAAATGCTATGCCCAAGATTACCATCCGAGTTGCCGTCGGGGAAGTGGCTCAAATAGCCTCGGCTATCACTTCCTTTTGACGGCCGTGATGGTCAAGCGGATTAAGGCGCCCTGTAGTTACCAGTTGCGTTGCTTCTGGGAGTATGGGTTCGAGTCACTTCTGGGGTGTGAGTTTTCATTCGCATATAGTCCTGGGGACCATTCAGGCTTGTTCGCATTTGTGTTCCTCACGTGTGCCCCAAAGAATGAGGTGATTTGGTGAAGTGCTATGCCCAAGATTACCATCCGAGTTGCCGTCGGGGAAGTGGCTCAAATAGCCTCGGCTATCACTTCCTTTTGACGGCCGTGATGGTCAAGCGGATTAAGGCGCCCTGTAGTTACCAGTTGCGTTGCTTCTGGGAGTATGGGTTCGAGTCACTTCTGGGGTGTGAGTTTTCATTCGCATATAGTCCTGGGGACCATTCAGGCTTGTTCGCATTTGTGTTCCTCACGTGTGCCCCAAAGAATGAGGTGATTTGGTGAAATGCTATGCCCAAGATTACCATCCGAGTTGCCGTCGGGGAAGTGGCTCAAATAGCCTCGGCTATCACTTCCTTTTGACGGCCGTGATGGTCAAGCGGATTAAGGCGCCCTGTAGTTACCAGTTGCGTTGCTTCTGGGAGTATGGGTTCGAGTCACTTCTGGGGTGTGAGTTTTCATTCGCATATAGTCCTGGGGACCATTCAGGCTTGTTCGCATTTGTGTTCCTCACGTGTGCCCCAAAGAATGAGGTGATTTGGTGAAGTGCTATGCCCAAGATTACCATCTGAGTTGCCGTCGGGGAAGTGGCTCAAATAGCCTCGGCTATCACTTCCTTTTGACGGCCGTGATGGTCAAGCGGATTAAGGCGCCCTGTAGTTACCAGTTGCGTTGCTTCTGGGAGTATGGGTTCGAGTCACTTCTGGGGTGTGAGTTTTCATTCGCATATAGTCCTGGGGACCATTCAGGCTTGTTCGCATTTGTGTTCCTCACGTGTGCCCCAAAGAATGAGGTGATTTGGTGAAATGCTATGCCCAAGATTACCATCCGAGTTGCCGTCGGGGAAGTGGCTCAAATAGCCTCGGCTATCACTTCCTTTTGACGGCCGTGATGGTCAAGCGGATTAAGGCGCCCTGTAGTTACCAGTTGCGTTGCTTCTGGGAGTATGGGTTCGAGTCACTTCTGGGGTGTGAGTTTTCATTCGCATATAGTCCTGGGGACCATTCAGGCTTGTTCGCATTTGTGTTCCTCACGTGTGCCCCAAAGAATGAGGTGATTTGGTGAAATGCTATGCCCAAGATTACCATCCGAGTTGCCGTCGGGGAAGTGGCTCAAATAGCCTCGGCTATCACTTCCTTTTGACGGCCGTGATGGTCAAGCGGATTAAGGCGCCCTGTAGTTACCAGTTGCGTTGCTTCTAGGAGTATGGGTTCGAGTCACTTCTGGGGTGTGAGTTTTCATTCGCATATAGTCCTGGGGACCATTCAGGCTTGTTCGCATTTGTGTTCCTCACGTGTGCCCCAAAGAATGAGGTGATTTGGTGAAATGCTATGCCCAAGATTACCATCCGAGTTGCCGTCGGGGAAGTGGCTCAAATAGCCTCGGCTATCACTTCCTTTTGACGGCCGTGATGGTCAAGCGGATTAAGGCGCCCTGTAGTTACCAGTTGCGTTGCTTCTGGGAGTATGGGTTCGAGTCACTTCTGGGGTGTGAGTTTTCATTCGCATATAATCCTGGGGACCATTCAGGCTTGTTCGCATTTGTGTTCCTCACGTGTGCCCCAAAGAATGAGGTGATTTGGTGAAATGCTATGCCCAAGATTACCATCCGAGTTGCCGTCGGGGAAGTGGCTCAAATAGCCTCGGCTATCACTTCCTTTTGACGGCCGTGATGGTCAAGCGGATTAAGGCGCCCTGTAGTTACCAGTTGCGTTGCTTCTGGGAGTATGGGTTCGAGTCACTTCTGGGGTGTGAGTTTTCATTCGCATATAGTCCTGGGGACCATTCAGGCTTGTTCGCATTTGTGTTCCTCACGTGTGCCCCAAAGAATGAGGTGATTTGGTGAAATGCTATGCCCAAGATTACCATCCGAGTTGCCGTCGGGGAAGTGGCTCAAATAGCCTCGGCTATCACTTCCTTTTGACGGCCGTGATGGTCAAGCGGATTAAGGCGCCCTGTAGTTACCAGTTGCGTTGCTTCTGGGAGTATGGGTTCGAGTCACTTCTGGGGTGTGAGTTTTCATTCGCATATAGTCCTGGGGACCATTCAGGCTTGTTCGCATTTGTGTTCCTCACGTGTGCCCCAAAGAATGAGGTGATTTGGTGAAATGCTATGCCCAAGATTACCATCCGAGTTGCCGTCGGGGAAGTGGCTCAAATAGCCTCGGCTATCACTTCCTTTTGACGGCCGTGATGGTCAAGCGGATTAAGGCGCCCTGTAGTTACCAGTTGCGTTGCTTCTGGGAGTATGGGTTCGAGTCACTTCTGGGGTGTGAGTTTTCATTCGCATATAGTCCTGGGGACCATTCAGGCTTGTTCGCATTTGTGTTCCTCACGTGTGCCCCAAAGAATGAGGTGATTTGGTGAAATGCTATGCCCAAGATTACCATCCGAGTTGCCGTCGGGGAAGTGGCTCAAATAGCCTCGGCTATCACTTCCTTTTGACGGCCGTGATGGTCAAGCGGATTAAGGCGCCCTGTAGTTACCAGTTGCGTTGCTTCTGGGAGTATGGGTTCGAGTCACTTCTGGGGTGTGAGTTTTCATTCGCATATAGTCCTGGGGACCATTCAGGCTTGTTCGCATTTGTGTTCCTCACGTGTGCCCCAAAGAATGAGGTGATTTGGTGAAATGCTATGCCCAAGATTACCATCCGAGTTGCCGTCGGGGAAGTGGCTCAAATAGCCTCGGCTATCACTTCCTTTTGACGGCCGTGATGGTCAAGCGGATTAAGGCGCCCTGTAGTTACCAGTTGCGTTGCTTCTGGGAGTATGGGTTCGAGTCACTTCTGGGGTGTGAGTTTTCATTCGCATATAGTCCTGGGGACCATTCAGGCTTGTTCGCATTTGTGTTCCTCACGTGTGCCCCAAAGAATGAGGTGATTTGGTGAAATGCTATGCCCAAGATTACCATCCGAGTTGCCGTCGGGGAAGTGGCTCAAATAGCCTCGGCTATC